>NW_024581089.1:3074040-3221820 GCF_017639235.1 Corvus kubaryi | reverse complement strand
GCCCCTGTGCCAGGCTGCGGGAGGGCTGCTTTGCCCTCACCTGGCTCCCTGGCATCAGAGGCCTCCTGCTTCCCTTCTGCCATGGCTCTTGCCAGCAGTGAGTCCCTGAGGAGGAACCCCGAGGTCTCCTTCAGGTGCTCCTTCCCTGTCTTTGTGAAGAGTATGGGGAGCATGTAGAACAGGCCCAGAGCCACGAGGGCACTACTCCCTGGTGAGCCCTACATGAGCCCTGCTCCAGTCTGCCTTCTCCTCCTGTTGTCGCCGTTGTGGAACCCAGCTTGTCTCCTCTGGATGTTCCTCCGCTGCCTCTGGGAAGGGAGAGGCAGGTGAGCCTGCAGCACAGGCCCAGAGCCCCGAGATATGGGTCACATTTTAAGCTGCGTGGATTTTCATCGAGGACAGCTGGAGAAGAAGGAGCGCTCAGCTAAGGCTCTTTTTGGTTTTAACATAAAAAGAAAAATGTTTGTACCAGCTTACCAGCAGAAAACGTGTATTTTGCAATAACCCATTACTAAAAAAATCTCCCTTCTAATAAATCTGTACTGATGCATCAGAGGTCAGCATTGATACTTCTACAGAATGGCAGACTTCTTTTACTACGTCAGGGCTTCCCTGAAATCTAAGCACTCAGCTCACTGGACAGGGAGTATTTGAGGAACAAGGACAGTTATAGACTGGGCAAAAGAACACCTGGACTGCTTTTTAAGATTTTAACATACTTGCAGATTTATGAAGGTGGCTCTTTCTGATGTCAGAACATTTAGCACGTTTTTTCACCATTATGTTTCCCCTGATATATTTGAGATTACTGCAAAGATTACTGTTAAGATTAAGATTCAGTATCTTTTCCATCTTCCCTTTTGTTCCCCTTATCTTTTGGCACACCTCCATTTTCCTTTCAATTCTATGGTTCACCTATGATATTTTATATGTCAGGTGCTTGCAGTATATTTGCTACCACTATCTCGATCTATTGAAGACAGCGAAGCAGTGCTGGTCTTTCGGCAGGTCCCACCCGTCCTTGCTACTGGCGGCCCGGGGGCAGGATAGCCCCGGGGCAGGAGCGGCCCTGGCGGTGCCACGGCGGGTTTCCCCCAGGCCGGCCACAGCTGCCGGCCCACGGCAACCCTGGCGGCGCAGCCTCGCCCAGTAGCCAAATCTGCGGGCTGGGACGCAGCAGCGGCCACTCGCTTCTCGCAGAGCCCGAGGAATGCCTGCCCGGCCCCCAACAGCGCGGCGGGAATGGGCCGAGGCACCAGCGCGAGCTCGGCTCTGGGCAGGAACCGCCCCGCCCTCGCCTTCCCGCTCTCCATCCCCCGGCCGCTGTCATGGCGGCGCTCGCCCACAAGGACGCGCCTTGAGCCCTGGAATGGCGCCGGGAACGTTCTGGCCCTCAGGAAGGCGCGGATCTGCTGCAAACTGCGATAGGTCCCCTTTCCTGAGGAAAGCATGTCCTTTAATGCGTGAGCTTTACACCGTTTCAGGCCCGATCAACAAGGGACATTTAACCTATGACACACATAGCAGTCTGCAAGCTCGAAGTAATGTCCGGGCGTTAGAAAAGCAAAGTACTTGTTGCTAGAATCGTCTTTTTAAGGTTCAGGGCTGGGCACATTTCACTGATGTCAGACCCAGAGGGAGGTTAACAAGGCTTGGGAAGGAGGATGCCCACTGACAGTGGATATAAAGGATGCAGAATTTAGGGGCCACAAAGACATCTGGTAGACTGCCAAGATAAGGAAAAAAATAATAAAGTCAAGTCAGCAAATAAGCTGAAATCAGCTCCAGCTGGGTAAAAAAGAGTCCGATGTTTGCAGGCAACAGGACTTTGGCACCAAAATTATCCCAGGCCTGACCATGGGATGGTCCCGGTCACCAGAACACGTGAAAAGACAGAGCACTGCAAGTGCTGGGACTGTGCCTCAAGACCCCAGATGAAAAAGCTGGTGAGACTGTGCTGGATCCTTGTGTAGTATCTACCCCTTCTCTCCTTTTTCTTCTTCTCAAAATATATTGTGAGCTTGACAAAAAAACCCAGTAAGAGCCATGCTAACTGCCTTATTCTGAAAACTTGCAGTTGACATAGAGGTTTAATACCTTACAGAGCAGGTTTGAGGCCCTGGAACTGGAAGCACAGACAACTGAATGAGGCGGACAGAAGTCCTTCTGGAATAGAGGGGTCACCTAGGGCAAGACAGCCAACACCATGCATCATGACCACCTCTGTTCAGCAGAAAGGTAGGGTCCTTGCAGGCCTTCCAGAAAGTGTCTTAAGGGGAGGTCTTAGTTTCCCCTGCCCTGTTTCCTAGACTTTAGCTGAATCTTTCCCTCAGAGAAAGACAGGAAGCTCAGGTATGTTAAGAGAGAGCTGTGAGCATTGGCAGAGGTGAATGGTCAGCAATCCAGAGGCTTGTGCAACTCTCTTCCACGGAGAATCCCTTGCTGTGTACTTCCAATAAACCAGAGCTTAAATGGCAAGTCAGCAACTGGGGAAATACAGTACTGAGACAATAAAGCTGTAAAGTGCCCAGTTTTGAGAGGAACAAGTAAGACAACAAAAGTTCAAATAGCAAATACTGAGAAAATACTGAGAAAACCTTTTTTTCTAAGATTCTTTAACTTTTGGTTTTTTCTCTGTGCCTTGTGAAGATTGCCTGCACCCTATTTTCATTGCTTTCTTTTTTCCTGTCTTCAGAATGAATTTTGAATCACAGAAGTTTGAAGTCAGATGTAAGAAAAGTTCTCTGTTGTTTTCACGTATTGTTTGGCAATCATGAAAAGATAAATTTAGAGGTAACAGGCTTTATCTTTGGTAACTAGATCAATTTTTAAATACCATTGTATGTCATGCTTGTTTGCAAAGATCTTAAACTGATCTTTGATGGGCATTAAAGCAAGAAAGAGGTACATCAAAGCCTCTGGAGGTGGCTGCCATAGCAGGTTTTCCTGAGGGGTGGGAGCCCCAGCCCTGCTCCATGGCGGGTTTCCTGAGGGGCGGCAGCCCCAGCCCTGCTCCATGGCAGGTTTCCTGAGGGGTGGGAGCCCCAGCCCTGCTCCATGGCGGGTTTCCTGAGGGGTGGCAGCCCCAGCCCTGCTCCATGGCAGGTTTTCCTGAGGGGTGGCAGCCCCAGCCCTGCTCCATGGCAGGTTTCCTGAGGGGCGGCAGCCCCAGCCCTGCTCCATGGTGGGGTTTTCCTGAGGGGTGGCAGCCCCAGCCCTGCTCCATGGCGGGTTTTTCCTGAGGTGTCACAACCCCAAGTCCCGCTCCATGGCGGATTTCCGTCAGGGCGGCCCCAGCTCCCGCACATGGTGGTTTGTGTTGCGTGGCCCAGGCTGGATGAGCTAGGGCCAGGCCGGCAAGAGCGAGCATGGCCTTTAATATCGCCCTTCTCGTTCTGCCCTTCCCTGGCATTTTCAACAGGGCTGTGCTTATTGAGCTTTGACTTCTGTGCCCAAGCTCTGCATTCCAGGCAGCCAGTCCTACACGTCTGTGCCCTGCCCACACCATTTTGGGGGTAAAGCAATGTGCCTGCCTTTCAGCCAGCTGTGCAGGCCCAAGGTCTGTGTGCACACAGGATAAAGAACGGACTTGTTTACACTGACAGCTGTGTTTTTCTACACCTCAGCTGCCATGTGTCAGCTGCACACAGAGACCCCCCCACCCTGGCCTGTGCCTCAGCTCTGTCACACTGGCAGTTTTGTGTGTCACACTAGTGCTGCACTGAGTGTGCCACACTGCCACTGTGTGGAGTGTTGTATATCGCACTGGCACTGTGCTGTGTGTCACGCTGGCACCATGTGCTTCCAGACAAGGCTTGCAGACCTTGGAGTGTAAGTGGGAGGGTGTGAAAGATGGTGACAAAAGAAGGATACCAAACAAGAGACCACAAGTTGCTTCCAGACTCAAAAGCTAGCTCTTTGTTATGTAATACTGTTTTCTTCTCCTTCCTCCCCTAATGTCACTCTGCCATGTGCACACTCTGCCCTTCCCCAGAGAGCTTGATGCATGAAGAACCTTTGGAAAACTGACTAGGGCAGCAGAGCATTTTAGGAGCATCTGTGGAAGCCATCACTGGCCATGTCTTTGCTGAAGACAGGTGCTGTTTTTAACCAGTGTTTCATTACAGCAGGTCTGTTGACATCCATTTTGTATAATCCAAAAATAGGTTGTTCAGCTCGGGAGTGAGGACATTCTCCCTACAGGTCCAGTGAGCTTGAGGCTATGGCTTTGCTATGTTCAGAAGGCATCTCTCTAGTTAGCTTTAGTCCAGCTGGACTGAGTACAACAGTACCCAAATAGAAACACAGAGTTTGGAGTGGGTTCACTAACTGAACGAGTGTCTGGGCTTCCCAGAAGGCTTCTAAATCTTGGAGCAGTCAAGTCTGGCGCTAGCCTGGCTCCTACAGTCATTTTACTGTGCCTTTGTGTGGGTTCAAACCAGACTTACAGAATTCAGTTTATTGGTAACCTCTTTGCACATGCAATTATTTATTATATCCACTTTGTGTATTGATGCAATTCCCCAAAATGCATATCTTCTAATTTCCACGTGTAAGTGACTCCTGTGGCGAAGGACTTGTGGCTTCTTGGCCAGTTGCTTTTTGTAATTGCAGAAGAAATTTCCTATTCACCACAAATGACTCAAATTTTAGTGCTGGCTATTTAAGTCTGACTTTCTGCTGAACACTTTCACATTAATGCTGGTTTTGAAGATGACACTTAAAGCTGTTAGAGTTGTTTTATTGGTGGACCTGAATTAATGCGACATCCTTATTAACTTAAGTCTTTTTAATTATATGTAGGGAATTTTCTCAGCAGCTTGGCCTGTTATTTGGGATCATTCACTTTAATATCTCTTTTTATGATCAAAGTGTATTACTGAATCCCATGGGCCCTTCAGGGCTTGCTCCAGCATATCAGTTGTCAGGACATTAAAGTTGTTAATTTTATTAAGTTTCTGGGGTTTGTTCCAAATTCAACATTGCTTTGCATTAGAGTAGGAGCTGAAGAGGTAGGATGTTAGCTTTTCCATTTCATATCTTAAAGCAGCAGGTATTTTTGCAGCACTTTTCTCCAGGCTAGGGCCCACCTTTGATTACCAATTAAAATAGTTACTCCTGGGACAGGTGAGACTTTTAGGCACTCAGGTACAGTTTTGTCTGTCCTGATTTTAATACACAGGTCCCACACAAAGGGAAAACTTTTTTTTCTTATTTAAAAATCTAAAAGAACCCCCTGGAAAGGTATTTTAGTTGTAAACCCAAGACTTGTTTTCTTTGAGGAGGGGGTTTAATTTACTTTCTGCCTTCAGTTTAGTACCTTTTGAAATTGCCTCACCTTTGTTTCCCTGCTTTCCTTCTTACAACGATGACGCACTTGAAAGGTATTTTTATCGGACAATACCCCAGCAGGGATTTGAACCATGTTCTGTTGCTTTGGAAACCAGCAGTAATATGACACAAGTTTGCTAGGCTTAGCATGAAACGTTTGTGGACGCACACAGCCCGTGCACAGCTCAATTTGAGGGAGGTTTAGGATCTCGGGCAAACTTGTTACTTACTGTTCTTAGCTTGAGGGGGGATGGCCATTGGGGATAGTCATAGCTTGTCATGCTGTGCTTCAGCCTGTTGTAACAGGGAGCAGGGCTTACTCCGTGGGGTAGGAGCAGGCAGAGTTTGTGAAGCAACAGCTGCCCCGGCCAATTGCAGAGATGCTTGCTGTGGTGGAAGCTTTTGTGGCACTTCCTCTGCTTTTATTTTTAATGTGCTCTTCCCTCCCCCCCTGCATAAGGTGATATCCTGAAGCTTTCGCTTTGGTTTGTGCAGTAGAACGTGGTTAAACCAAACATTTTCTGTTTAATCATTTAGTTGTGACCTGCATGTGCCAGGAGAAGGTTCTGTATTTTGTTTTCCTTTGCCTTTCTGAAAAGCTATGCTGCAGTGTCAGCTGTGCAGCGCAGCTGAGCGAAACGTCTGAATGTCCATGTACACAGTTTTCAAGAGGACTTAGGAGACACTGAAGAAATTTCATTGGCATTTACTGCAGTTTGCCAACATGCATTTTGATTAACAAGGCTGGAGTAGACGGAGGCTGCAGAGCTGGAGAGCTGCATCAACTCGTACCGAGCTGCAGCTGCACAATCAGAAGCGGCTAACGCTGGTGTCAGGGAAGATGCTGGGCTTGGAGTGGGGATTCTGCCAGGCAGCCTGGCACCCTAAGGAATGGGCAGGGGTTGAAGAGTTAATGCAAGTCAGAAAAGCTGAGGACCTGAACTCTGGCCCCACCTTCCAGATATCTAAGACAGTTGGAGGCACTGGATAATACAATGATGGAAGAAAGGGATCGCTGAACCTCCTCTCTATTACTTTGTGTTTTGGAACAGAGGAAAAGGCAGGCTTTTGTTTAAATTCAGTTCTGATTTGCTAGGC
Source organism: Corvus kubaryi (assembly GCF_017639235.1). Lineage (NCBI taxonomy): Eukaryota > Metazoa > Chordata > Aves > Passeriformes > Corvidae > Corvus > Corvus kubaryi. Next base: position 3,215,391 of record NW_024581089.1, on the reverse strand, counting down.
AAATTGTTAATAGTTCACCCCCCCCTTCAATCTCTAGCCCAATTCTCAAGTTTGTTTGGCAGTGTGGTAGCAGGCAGTGTCTGCATTGGTAAGAGAGCCCAATGTCCAGTACCAGCAGCTGAGTTCCAGGGAAGACACACGTGGTGTCTCTTTCAAGACACGTTCTTAAACATGGAACCCTTTGTGCTGCTCCGTAACTTGACCTGCTGTGTCTGACAAGTCCCTGAATTTAGCTTTATGGTATTTCATATTCTACAGTCTAGTTTGCATCTGTGTTTCAAATGCTGCCTTACCCAAAGCCAAAAGCCCTGTTGCTCAGCTGCCAGGCTGGGAGGTGGGTGAGGACACTGACCTGTGGGCACACAGCAGAACATGGCACCCTTGGTGAATGAGGAGTCCCCTTTCCAAGGAATAACCTCACTGAGAGATTGATTGCTTGTGGTGTTTCCGGTGCTTATCTCAAGAAAGGTGGAACCTTTACTTTGTCAGTGTTACATTTGGTAACTTCTTCTGCTTAAGAATGTGGAGTATCAGTTGAAAGTTAGTCCTTTGTCCCTTTGATTTTGTAAAAACAAGTGTGCAAATGTTGAACTTTTCTTTCATTTTTATGAATAGAATATTTGTGGGAGTTTTTTTCACCTGAATGTCCATACACATAATTTTTGTAAGGTTACAGTATTTGTGTTGTCACATCTTGAATCACCAAAAATTCCAGATAAAATAATTTAGTTTTCATTGTGTTCAGTGGTAAGACAACTAGTGTGGTCTAATAATGTAAAGTGCTTGCCACTAGAAGTTCCACTGCAAGCTGCTGAACACGGAGTTCTTTAGCAAACCAGAGCACTCATTCCCATGCTTAGATGTTCCAAAGTGTACGTGTGTGGGGGCTGTGCCCTTGGGTCAGATGCCCACAGACTGCAACAGTACCTGAAAACCTAATTCAAGTGTCTGCAATCTTCCCCCTGCTGGAATCTCCCCGGGAAGGAATTTTTGCCGCTCGTGATGCAGTACCTGTTCTACAGTAGTTTTCACAAACATGTTCACTCCTACCTGATGTCCGGTGTGCAAGATCTTATTTTACTTCCCCTGCATCTAGTAGAGGGCTGTTAGCTTGGGTTTGCATGTGGCACTTTGAGTAATGGGATATAAAACATCACAGCTTTTTAAATTCCTTTCCTTATCTTAACTCTCACCTGTGGTGTTAATACAAGTAAATGAAGTGCAGTCACAGTGGGGGAAAAAGGCATAAGAAGTAGGGAAGCCATTGATTTGAGTATCTTCACAAGCTTCTTAGATGAAGTTGTCTCCTCTAGGAAACTCTAGCCAAAGGTGTACATGTGCAGTCTCAGTTTTCTTCCTAGCCCAGCTTTAGAAAAAGCTTAAATTGGAAGAAAAAAACCTCCAACATCTACAGCCTTTCCAAGAGAGATGATCTAAGCAAAAGCAAAGCTGAATTTGACATGCTGTATTTTCTTGAAGACAGCTGGGGGGGTTGGGGTTTTTTTTTAGGTAAAAAGCATGTTTTCTGCCTTAGATCCACATAGATTTTTCTCTCCTAGATACCTGCTGCACACACTCCTCTTATCATTTGTGTGATAAGCAATACCTACTTTGCATAAGCAAAGTGACTGATAAATGATGATCCTTTTATGTCTCAGCGCAGGTAATTGTGGATGCTTGAATGTGGCCATGTTCTACAATTTAACTGGGAACATACCACATTCTAAGTATGTGTTTTGTACTGACAAGAAGAGGAGGGAGAGCAAAGAGTAAGAAACAAGATTATGTTGTGCAGTCAGTGTTTTAAATTCTAAACGAATAAAAAGTTTTGGGGTTAACTTGGCAATTAACTTTTTTTCCTGTTTTCAGGGTACAGTGTTGGAGTTAGTGGGGGAAAATGTGTTGTCATATGGAATAGCCTTATTTATTTTGACAAAAACCAGTCTTCATGCTGTGAAGGTAATGGCAGGTAGTGAAAAGAGAGTTCCCTGTTGGATTACTCAACCTGTTGGCACCTACCAAATGTGTCATCATTTTACACCAAAAAAGAATTAGACAATAACTGAGACAGAAGACTTCTTAGCTTCTGTATGCTCACAAATGCATGTCTGTTTACATAACCTTATTTGAGCTCCAGGGGATAAAGTACTTGTAAAAAAGTTTCTTGTATATTGGAGTAGTGCTTTAAACTTAATTCTAAAGACAATAGTTTTTACAATGTAAAGGAGATGTAATAAAAATAGCTTGTATTGAAGCAACATCTAAAGCTCCTAAATTAGTTAGAACTGTAATTTAACAACAAATTTCCAACCTCTGAGTCTGGAAAAGAAAAACCGTATGACCACAGAGAGTGGAAAGAGCAGCTCTTCTTCCTGACAGGGTGGAATTTCCCCTTCTGTATTTGTGCTCCCAGGCTCCCTCCAAGGGTGGGATCTGCTTAAGCCCAGTCCCATAGAGTAGGTGAAATGACTCATTCCTGAAAACTCCAGTGTTGGTTTGATAGGCTGTTTTAAAGGTCTGTTTCGTTTTTTTCTTGTGGTAGATAATGAGCTGAAACCGTAGCAGAGAGCTTTGAAGAATTGTTTCCTCTATCTGATTTCTGAAACGATGATCTCTGTGTTTGCTCAGGTCCTGCTAAACTTCTCCACTGTGGTGAATCTACTACAGGAGTCTTTCAAGCATGCCGTGCTGGTTTGGAAGCCTTTGCATCCCGTCAGAACAAGCCAACTGATGCTGGCAGGTCGCATTCTATGTATCTTGCAGTTGAATTGATAAATCCCTAAGTTTTGTTTGGGTGTTTTTCATTTCAGAGTTTGCAGCTTTATAATTTTGGAGAATAATGACATTTTAATTTTCTAGATACAAAACCAATTGTGACAAAGTCACACTGCAAGATCTTTTATCTTGGGAGAGAAGCAAAGATAAAATGGCAAAGTATACTGGTTTTAAAAAGTTTTTCTTCTTATTCTTGGAAAGCAATTAGACTTCCTTCCCTCTCCCCTGAACTTCCTGTTCTTCATAAATAACCTCCCAACATATAATGGTTTTCCTTATGTCATTTCAAAATCTCTCTCTGTCTAACATGGGCAGGAGGCTGGAATTCCTTTGTTGTGACCTAAGATAAAAGTCTTGGGACACGGCAATGGGAAATAAATTAACAATTGTTAGAGAGCTATTTTTAGGTTTAATAACTACACTGGGCACTGTTACTTTAAGCTTCTGAGTTTTAACAAACCAAACAACATTCAAGGGAAGAACTCAAATGTGGACACAAAACTGTCCTGAGGATGAGTGTGAGGGTGGTTAATATCCGTCTCCTCTGGGCACTTCAGCCGGCCATTGAAATGTGCTTTGTGTTTACTCAGCGTTAGTTGCCATTGGTGATTTTCTTCGTTTACTGAGGATTCGGGCATGGGAATGCCCCTAACAAAGCAGTGCCTTCACCTCCAGGCCTGGCAGTGCTGTGGTTGTGTTGGGCTCTGGCTTCTTGTGCTGCAAATAGGGCAGATCAACTCGGTAGCCTTGGCAGCAGGCGTAGATGTTAAGAATACAAATAAAACTGAGGTGCCAGTCTCCTACAGGCTGTCAGTGGACTTTTGTGCTCAGCTGCCCTTCTTGGTTTCTCTTTTTACTTTTTTTTTTTTAACTTCTTCTTAATCTCCACTGTTAAAGGAAAAAAGTGACCTGTTTATCTCAATAGCATTTCATATTGCTTAATTCTAGAAAATAATTAGTAGGATTATCTCACCCCTTCTCTGCAATTTGAAGTCCCTGATTTCTATCTTGTTCCTCTGCTTTTTTTTTTTTTTTAATTATTATCAGATCAGAAAGTGAAAACAATCCTGTACAAAGAGGAAATGTGCCAGCCTTGGCCTTTTAGAAGATAGTGTCAGTTTTGTAATTTTGTTCACTTATCAAAAGTTCTGTAACTATTTCATACCAGGCCTCCCCCCATTTAAGTTTTGGTGAGAGCTTATTTTATAAACAGGACCCTGAGTCAGTGTACTGCTTGTCCTGCCATCCCAGACCAGGGTGACAAGCCATGAATGACAGCTTCAGTGACTGCCCCAAAAACGTACAGATACTGAAAATGAGCAGATCTTTTGTATGAGCAGGTTGCCAGCCTTCTTGTTGGAGAAGCAACTGAAACAGGAAGGGTTATTAAAGCTGCTTATTTCACAAATAAAAGGACTAGATGTTGATCCAGTGAACCTTATGACTGCTGGCATGTAACAGGCATTGACACTCAGAACTCACAGAAAATACTCAGAGAGGGTAATCCTTCCTACAGAAATAGCCACAAATACTGTCAGAGTCCATGTCAGAGTCCAAGTTCTCTTCTGCAGCATGTGAAAGCTTTAAAATGTCCCAGAAAGCCTTCAGGGATGTGTTCATTAACCACTTATTCCAGACGTGTTCAGGGATTCTGTGGAGTACTATTTGTTCTAGATCTGGCTCTCTGAACACACCAAACAGCCATAATTCCCCTGAAATTGTTTCTAAAGCCATGTTTCAGACAGGAAAATACAGCAGTTGTTGAAATGCTGACTTTTGTGCTGCCGATAAAAGGGAAGATAGCAAAATTAAACACCTAAGAGTTGCTAGTGGTGCCTCATTTCAGCTGAATTTTCAGCTAATTACAGAAATCTTCATTTGTATCTTTTTTTGCATTGCCCTTTCTGACTTGTTCCTCTACTTGCATATAAACAGCTGAAACTCAGCTGAAGACTTGTTGATGCTGAGATAATTGATTCCCTGCCTTCATCTGATTGTCTGGCCATGGAATCCGATCTGTACAGTTTGCTATGCTCCCATTTCACCTTTCATAGTTCTGGGAATGTAAAGTTTGGGAATACTTGGGTTGCCAGTAAATTCTGTGAACTTGAAGTGTTTTAAAATTTAATGTGCAAGACCATTGTTTTAATGGTGATTACTGAAGTATGTGACAATGGAAGTTTGGTTTATATGTTGTCATTAGTATGTATGTTAATTAACAAATAGTTGGAGAAAATAGAAACCAGTCAGTTCTTTCCTTTAGCTATAGAAAAGATGGTTGGAAGGGACCTCTGGAAGTCATCTAGTCCAACCCCCAATATTTTTAAACTTTATGGAGCACACTCATTCCTGATGGATAATAATAACAAACCTTGAAAAATTAGGGAGAACAGATGCTTGCAAACTTGATCAGGTTTGGGTTTTTAAAAGATAACTCATTGTTACTTTTGAATTATTATTACTGGTTTTAGTTAAAATTCAACTTCTTAAAATTGTTGTGTGCAAAGGAATTTAAACAGATCACGTAAAATTCAATCTTAATTTCTTACCAACAGAAATGAGTGAATGTATAGCCCCAAAGAAATGCACAAAACCAAACACTTTAATCTGCTATAGTTCTTTATTTAATTTATGGCCTAGCAGTTTTTTGAAACAGGCAGATTATTTACCTTTTGTAACAGGCTCAAATTAACATTTTATGCTTCTTTTCTTTAATAAATACAAATTCAACCCTGAAAATCGGGCTGATCGAGTCAGTGGTTGCTATGGAAATGTTCATTTGATACATAAAGCTGTAATTGGATGTTTGTTTCCCCCCACTTACAGCTTCTAATCCTCTCCCTGCTGGTAACCGCTGCCTTTTGCGAGGCATCCAGAGGGATGGTGTGAGTGTCCTGCTCCGAGCAAAGTGAGGCAGAGCAGCTTTGTGATTTAAATTGGTGATCTGAGCTAACTTGTGTGAGTCTTTGAGTGTTGAGATAGTGCTCATCTGCTGCCTCTGAGGTCGAGGTGGCAGGACCTGCCCGAGAGGCAGGTGGCAAGTTCATGTGGTCAATGCTGTTTTCTAATTCAGCTTTATTTTGTACAAGATTTAGATCTACTTGTTCCAGTGTTTTTAGGACAAGGGCTATTCTTACATCTTGTTTTACAGCAAATTTATCACCAGGCCTCGCTAAAGCTTGTTTTGCAGCAGTGCTACTACATTCTTACCCATGCTTGTTTTAACCACCTCTGTTCATTGTCCTCTGTTCATTGGAGGAGAGGGGGTAGGACGGGACAAATTTTGGGGTTGGAGAAGAACTGCACTTCTGGGAACATGCACATTTTCATTTTGATGATTGGGACAGCAGGAGCTCCAGTTCAGGAAGATGGTCTGTATCTGAATGTTTTGTACTGGCTTTAGCCCACAGGAGCTCCAATTCAGGATCTATCTGAATTTATATACCTGCTGCTGGCTTTAGCCCGGCACAAATTGCTGGCCCCTTTCCTGGTCATCATCAGATGAATGATTATTCTTCTTTCTTCTTTTCCCTTTAAGGAAGGAGAACTGTACCTGAATTGCAGTTTCCAGATTGAGGTTTTACAGTACAATGGAAGATCCTTGCCTCTTCTGCCTCAGTAGTGAATGAAGCAAGTTCAGGTACTTATTTATTCACTGACTATGTGTCCAATATATGTGTTGGGGAGACACAATTTTCTAAAAATAGAGATATGTCTTAAAAGAAAATCAGCTGATGTAATTAGAAAAACATACCAATGTCTTCCCACATCCACCTACCTCAACCCTTCCACTCTTAAATAAAATCAGTGTATTTCAGCCTGGAGAAGAGAAGCTTCAGGGTGACTGAACTGTGGCCTTCCAGTACCTGAAAGAAGCCCACAAGAAAGATGGAGAGAGACTTTTTACAAGAGCATGGAGTTACAGGATAGGGGGAAATGGCTTCAAACTGAGAGAGAGTAGGTTAAGATTAGATACTAGAAAAAAATTCTTCCTTGTGAAGGTGGTGAGGCCCTGGCACAGGGTGCCCAGAGAAGCTGTGGATGCCCCCCCCTCCCCCCATTCCTGGGAGCATCCAAGGCCAGCTTAGATGGGGCTTGGAACAACCTGGGATAGTGGAAGGTGTCCCTGCCCAGGGCAGACGGTGGCACTGGATGGTGTTTAAGGTCCTTCCCAACCCAGCCCCTTCTATGATTCTGTGTTACTTAAAAGTTAAGTAATAGTTGAGATGAAATCCAAGTTGAGCTCAGTTTATTTAGATGTACACCAGTCAGACTATCTCAGGAAGAGAGATAAGGCTGGCAAGAAAGGTGCATATTTTAATACAGTGCACAGGTATTTGCTATTAGCCGCCTAATTTAAAATGTACAGCTGAGTTTGAGTTTTGTCATTCCTGCTGAAATGTGATTGGAGGAGTATGTGCTGATCTGGGTGAAGGAGAGAGGTTCAAGAGGGGGTTTGTATTCTGGGAGAGAGGCTGAAGTTGGCTTGTAGGATAACAGGCCTGTGCTCTGCACTGCATTGGAAAACTGCTATGTTCCCATGAGGAACATAGGAACATGAGGAACTGAAAGGAAAAACGTGGTTGCAGAAGTTAAAAGGTGTGGAAAGTTCTTTGAATGTCCTGAATACCAGGGATTAGATTAGGTGTGGGGGAAAGAAGTGTCTATACCTGGATTTAGGAACCAAAGTTGTATCTTTGTGGTGAAGACAGCCCAAAGGACATTCTGAACCTTCTATTTTCACTGCCATCTGGTTGTAAGGATCCTGATCCTTCTCCTATCAAAGTTTTCTCCTGCTTCATAACTATTGAGATAAAAATCCAAGGCTTTCTTTTTTTGGTTGTGAGTATAATCTACTGCATCCCTGTTCAATATTCAATGTATTATTTCCTAATGTCGAATCCATGCCAAACGTACTGTGGAGTAGTTCTCTTTTGTACAACTCTAAATAAGCAGGAGTGCTAAGTCATAGGAGGCTCTTCATTGCTGAACAATTAAACAGGAGTTTTGTATTAACTGGGATGTGTCCCTTGGAAAGAAGTTAGTGTCATATTTATCTTGTGAGGTTCTTTGGTTAATTGGCATGATTTTTTTTAACTGCAGTCTTAACTGAAACAGCTGGAAGTTCTTGCATTGCGTAGAATTGATAACGTTGATAATGTTTGAAAAACCTAGAGCTAATCCACACAGTCCCAGAGAATGAAGAGTCTAATTCTGTTTTGTAGCACTCAATAATCCCGTTTATAGTCTGAAAAAGTAATGTGTGTCATGTAGCCTTGCAGGCTGGTACTTATCAGCTGTTATTCCTTCTGAGTATTAAAATTGGGTTCTAAGTCAGCACCTCACTAAAATACCTAAACCAGCTCTTTCCAAGCTGATGGCTTCCAACTGGAAACTTAAATAAGTCTGTGATAGGGAGTGCCAATGGAGACATTGTGAGCAGCCTGTATGTGTGCCATGAGGTGTTTGTTTTAAAAGTGCAGTAATCATGAGAACTGTCAAAACCCAATGGAGTTAAAACACTTGTTCTACTTTTACCTTGCTGAAATGGCAGACTTTCCTGATAAGAACATTTAGATACCAAATCCATGGTATAACTGAATTACAGCCACCCCCTGGCCTCCTGAGACACTCTGTGTAACTCTGGCTGTCCTAAATACGTCCCTAAATTTGAGACTGTCATTTCATAAAAGCTAATTCTGCCTGTAGTGCTAAGTGTTCACCTGCTGGCATGTCATTCATGCTCTGAAAGGCAATTTTTAGTGTAAATCACTAGTCATAAACCAAAGCAAACAGGCTGTTGTGCACACATCAGAAAGCACGGAAACCACTGACGTGGAATTACTGAAGATATTCCTCCACAGTTACTGTTTAGAAAGGTGCAAGTCTGAAGCACCTTGAAGTTAGGAGGGAGGGGTGGTCTGGGTAGGAGGACTTGGGATGGAAAGTGGCCTGTCAGCACAGGAGCTGCAACAGTCAGGGAACACTGACATGGGCCGTGTGGGCACTTGTAGAGAGTTTGTCCTTTTGCACAATTAAATTCTTTTTCCGGCTGGGAGAAATCCATTTTTCTGTGGGTCTCTTATTAGTGGATTTTTACCAGATTTGCTGAGACAAAGGCTGACACTGTCAGTGCTACAGGCTCCTCCAAAGAGTTGGGTAAATGAGTTCTCTCTGTCCCCACTGGAACGGAAGCCAGGAAGACAAAATACACCAGAACTTTTGTTGTGATCTCCAGCTCTGTGTGTGGATGCTGGATCATGCAGCAGAGTGCTGAACTCTTACTCCTTAAACCTTTAAAGATTTAAGTGGTATCATTTGGTGTAGTAAAGCTCTTTGCCATGTAGCTCTCCAAAGAAATACTATTTTTTTACTCACGAGTAATCTAATACCTTTTACCAGCTCTGAAGGATGGAAAAAAATATTTTTAATGTACTTTCTAAAACTACAAGAAACTACAGGGGAAAAAATACGGGGTCTAAGGAGCTTTGATAGGCTTTTCCTTTAGAGAGCTCCAGGATTTTCTGTATGGGATGGAGGTTATGCAGCTGTTTCTATCCTAATGTTAACATATTAGGTTACAGGAATCTTTCCACTTAATTGAACAAACACAGGAGAGTATTTATGCAACTGAAGATCTGTAACTGCCAGCAGAATTAATTAGGAGAGGAATAATTAGGCAAATAGTAGTGTCCAAATGGTCCCAATAGAAAAATGTATTGCAATCCCAACAGAAGTCTCATTAATGTTGTTGTTTTTGATGAGCTGTGCCTTTTGCAGTATCATAAAGGGAGGCAAATGTGGAAGGATCTCAGTGGGGTGTCAGCTTGGGTATGAGGCAGAAACAATATCAAGGTTTTAAGCTGTCTGGTCTCATTACTGTCACTTAGTCATGGCTGCAGCTCCACTCTCTGCTTAAAAGCCTCCCATGATTGAATGAGCCACTTTAGGGTGAAGTAGGTACAGAAGAGAACATTTCAGGTTAGTATTTGGTATGGAATTGTTGCCTCATTCATGGAAAACACGTTGTCTCTTATGCTGAGCAGACAACCCAGGAAAAAATGAGACGAATGGAGCTTACTTCAAATACTTCTGCTTGAATCTGTCAGTTTACAGCTTCACATAATTTTGGAATGGAAAAGTTAACGAGCACATTATCTTAGACTTTCCACTGTAATGTCATTCAGGCAGAGAAATAAAAGGAAGGTTAATTATTGTGATGTCATATTTATAGTGGCTGTTCTAGGAAGCAGGTTCCTGGTCTGCAGTAACAAGGTCTGTCACATGGTCAGTGAGGGAAAATACCTGAGAAATAGTCCTCCAGCAGAGAACTTGAGTTTTCCCCATTTCCCCCTTGTGAGAAACTTTTTTTACTCTGTTAGAAATTACTGTATTCTAATTCTCTCTGAGTTTGTTTTCCAAGCTTGTTTTCCAAGCTTGTTTCATAGGTGCATTGGAATGGACTAAAAAGTATTGTACTGTGGGAATAGCTTTAATCAAATCCTATCAGTGAAACAAAAGCCTTTCACAAATAATCATTCTGAGATCCCAGCTTGGAAAAGTGTTACTTCCTCAGAAATAACCTCCTCCATGCCTTCCAGCTGGGGCCTGGGGAGGTTAAGGGATATGTTTAAGGGTCACAAACACCATCTGAGACAACACTGCTAATACAAGTTATCTCACATAACTCCAGGTTCTAACCAAATTGGAATTATGGCCTTCGTTCGTCTACCAGGGAGCTACAGGGCCCTCCTGAATTGATCTGTTAACAGGATTTTTTTAACATTTTGATCAAACTACTAACAGCTGACTAGTAAATTAATTAGATTTTTACTGATGGGTAAATTAATCCACATCACAATGTTCTAGGCTGCCAACTCTGGAAAAGCAGTGCTTCTCCTGGTCACAGTGAAAGTTTGCGATAACGGTTGTGTGCATTTTGTATTTATCTGTTCCCCTTCCCCTGTTAGCTATAGTTGCTGATGTTTTTCGTTAACTTGGTGTCCTATTAAGGCAGCAACTCTGAATAAATATCTGTTAGGCAGGCCTCTTATTTATGTGCATGTCCTTAAAATGTGACTATAAAATATTCATTAATTCTGGATTCCTGGGGCCATGTTCAGACACGTCTCCTCCTTAGTGAAGAGAGAGAGACACTCAAGTGAGATTTTTGTGACTTTTACTGTAGACACAATGTTTGAAAACAGGGTGCAGAGATGGAAACAAGTGACTGTCAGTCTCTGAATGTGGCCTAGAGGAGAGGCAATGCTTCATACTTTGCTGTCCAGGCCAGAACACCTGGAAATATGGGATTCTGATTTCTTGCAAGACACTGAATTTGATGCCACTTGTTACCTAATTTGTAGCATTAATGACAAAATCTTTCTTCTGCTGCTTTCTAAACACAGCCCTTTTGTCCTGCAGCCCAGAATTTCCAGGAGGGTGAACAGAGGAGCTGTGTGAGGAAGGAGCAGCAGGCTGGTGCCTCTGGAAGGAGCTGGCTGTGCTGCCCATCCTGGAGCAGGAGTGCCACACGTGCAACCAGTCCCTCCGGGAACACCCAGCACCTGCGTCAGGGACACCGCAGAGGTGACAGATGTGCAGCAACTCTGGTGCCTGTAAAAATACCAGTTGCTGTGCAAACACTGTGCAGCTAAGGAAGGGTTGCTTCTCTCTGTAGTAGTTCTTGAACAAAACCATTCTGGAGGTTGTGCTGTGGGAGTGTAGCTGAGGCTGGGACTTGCTGGCATGAAGGACCTCTTCACAGCCAGCACAGAATTGGAAAATCCTAGAATGGCCTGGCTTGGAACGGACCTCAAAGCCCATCTCACTCCCATCCCCCTGCCACAGGCAGGGACACCTTCCACTCTCCCAGGCTGTTCCAAGCCTCATCCAGCCTGGCGTTCAACACTTCCAAGGATGAGGCAGCAACAGCTTCTCTGGGCACCCTGTGCCAGGGCCTCACTGCCCCCACAGAAAGTATTTCTTCCCAATATCTAACCTAAACCTACTTTCTGTCAGTCTGAAACCATTCCCCCTTGTCCTGCCTGTCCACGCCCCTGTAAAAAGTTTGTTTCCATCTTTCTTGTGGGCTCTTTGCAGGTACTGGAAGGCCGAAATGGACTTTCTCTTCACCTAAGACAGAGTTGGACAAAGCAGTACTACTGAACCCTCTAGGGCTATTGGAATCCTGGAAAACTGGGAGAAGTAGAAAATAAACCTTAGGCCAGAGAAGCAAGCAGAAAACTAATTTCTTTGTGTGATTTTTTTTTTCTTTTCACCAGAAAGGAAATGCTTCCTGAAGCATTCAAACATTTGCTCTGCCTAAATTTTAACCCTTTTTTGCAGGCCATTTTTTTCTGATATCCAAAAGTATTTTTTCAAAGTAGAATCCAGGCTAATGCAAGGAGAGGAACTATAGATTATTGAATAATGGGGAAGTCAAAATAATGGCCACAATGTGAGTCTGATTCAGAAATGAACAGGCAACAGAAAGTTAGTGCTGGAGAGCACTTCTCAATACCTCAGGAAAGTTAAACAGCTCAGGTCACAGTAAGTATAACTTTCCTCTGTTGTGTGTCAGCTGATGAGCATCCTCCTTCTACTGAGTGTACATCCTGCCTTGCCTTTTTCACCACTAAATCAGAGACAAAAATTCAGGTTCAGGTTGTTAAGCCATTTCCACTGTAAGCCTCTCATGCATTGGCTTTCATGTCCTCACAAAATCTCAGAAGAAAAAAAAGAAAAATAAACCAAAATCAAAATAATAACCCAGTGCAGAGGCTGAAAAATCAAAAAGGGAAAAGGGACTGAAGATATGGAAGTGAAAAACACAGTTACTTAGGGAGGAGAGGGTGAAGGCAGGTGTTCAAAGGGTAACACTGCTCAGCATTAACAGGAGTTATTTCTAGAAAAAACGCCCTCCAAACATTAACAGATCTGCTCATACTGGTGTGAGGGCAGAGGCAGCGAGTCAGGGGGTTAAATGGTGGACAGCACTGAGCTCTGGTTGCATTCTGTATGTGAGACAGGGATTCCTGGCAGGAATCCCTACTGGTAGGATTCTAATTCCACTGGAGCAGCAAGAGCAGCCTTTTCAAACCCCTGGTGCTGCTCTGCCCAGTGTCAAGGCTTCTGGCCCGACATCTGTAACTGACCTTCACTGGGGTCATGTCTGCAGGGGTTAAATGGCTGGACTTGACCTCGGAGGTCTTTCCCAACCTCAGTGATTCTACGAATCTGCAATGCAGAGGCCCTCTGGGACCTGTTGCACTGAAAGGACTCTTCAAAACGCGTGGTCTTTATGTATCTCACAAAATGCCATCCTGTGACAGTGGCTTTGGCAAACTCTGGGACACTGTGCAGGCTCCCCGGCCCCCTTTTACAGCACAGACAATCCTTTTGCAATTTACACAAGCCAAATTAGTGACCAAACCTGTAATGGCTTGAAAATGTGCCTCTGCCTGTGGCAGTGGGGGGATGGCTGGCTCGCTCTGTTCCCCCCGGCCATGGAAATAAAGGGTGCTGGCTGTTAAAGAGGGGTGCTGGGAGCCACCCTGGGGCTGCTGAGGGGACCCCTGAGGCGGCCAGACTCGGGCAGGAAGCTTCACTATGGCCTGGATTTACTTCTCATTCAAAATCACTGAAAGCCAAACTCCTCCTCCTTCTGATCAGAAGCCAGTTTTTTTTCTATGTGAACTTAACTGTTTCTTGCTCAGCTTAACTTGATTTTAAAGCCATGTTTTAACATAAGTTAAAGTACTGTGGATATTTTTTCCCCTTTTTCGCAGCAGAGGGTGGAGGATGTGAGTCAGCATTGAGGGCACAGAGCTGCAGGCTAATCGCCCCCCATCCCACTCCTCAGCTCTGCTGGGTCCTAGTGCCTCCCTGCACTGTCTGTGCCATCTCACTTTAGCGTCTCTTAAAACTCTTCAAAACAACATCCAGCGGGTCACGAAGCACTGATCCAGCACATAAAAAGCAGGTCACCTCTCAGGAGCACATGCAGATCCCATGCAAGCCACCTTCTAAAATTAGAAGTTGTGTTAGTCTTTTGTTTGTGTTACAAAGGGGTTGTTTCCATAAGTAAGAGCTGATTCTGACCTGAAACTGCGTTATACCACATGCGGTCCCTGCTGTGAGGGGACAAGTATCTGCTCTGTTTGCAGATGGACAAATCCTGCACCCGGCAAGTGCTGCCACCAGTGTCCTACAGCTTCACTCCTCTGCCTGCAGCAGTGGGCAGACCTTAAATGGGGAAAGTGCCGCTAACAGCTTCTGCTCCATGCTCCCCTTCTGTTTCCCAGGTCATGCAAACTGCTGTGCATTTCAGGTACATTGTGCAGAGGTTCTATTTTGATGTGTGAAGCATTTAGCTTGTCTTGGGTTTGGCCACTTTATTTATGAAGGCAAAGCAGAGCAGTAGTTTAGAGATAAACAGAACTAGAGATTACTCCAGAAATTGATTTGCATAGATCTCTTCTGTAATTCTAATATTACTAGATAGGCCATCATCAACTGATAAGAATACACTCATCTATTGTCAATGAAGAAACTTTTTTGTGCAAGGATTTTGGTTTAAAGAAGTTTTTCAGAGGAGCATAGTGTTGGCTCAGGTCTGGTTTGCTGAGCCACTGAAAGTAGTTAAATGTAAATGTCTAACTTTTTCCTTTCCTGCTATACTACTGTACAGTTAAGCTCTAACTTTTGTTAGTTTTTATATTTTCTGAACGTGGGAGCAATATAAAACATGTCAAAGTAGAACCTGAGGAGTTGGGAATGTAATGTAACTATGGATTTATTTCTAAAAAGAGAAAAAAATAAATTTGGCAGAAGTTAGTTGTGTATTCTTCAAGAAAGTAGAGCTCTGCACTGGTGTTTGTTTCCACAGTCTTGGAGAGTCCACAGGGCGTGGCTGACAGACGCAAGGACAAAGTCTCATCTCCTGGTCAAAACCAGCTCAACCCCAGAGAATTTCGGAGGACTGAATGCAGAGGCTGGAGAGCTGTAGGAACACAGGGACAGGCTCTGTCCTGACAAGTGCAGACACAGCTCCTGCTGCCTTTGCCTCTGTCTGGCAGAGCTGAACGAGGTCCAAAGTGTTGGTGTGAGGCTGCCATAGCACCAGTGCAGACCTGCCTTGCACGAGGTTATGCTGCAACACAGTGCTGAAGCTCTTCTGTCCTGAGGAACTGAGGGAATATGGGTGATAGTTAAGCAGCTTTAGAATAGTTCCATGTTTTTGATAACTGTTAAATGTTTCTAGTGTTTCCTGTATGAAATATCTGGCGTGTTAAATCACAAAACAGCAAACATGGCGGGGACTTAAATTTAAACTAGTTCAGAGAAAGTACTGCACACACAGACTCTGCTCCTTGCCCCAGGAAGAGAGGTAGGGACAGATTGCATCAGTCGGCCTAATCAGGGATGAGACACATTTGCGATGACAGATCCATAAACTAATGGGAACATTCAACATAACAATGTGCATGTTGGGGGGATATGAGAGGACAAATGGCAGGAAGCAGATGTGTGCTTTCCTCCTGGAGTCACACAGGAGCTGGAAGGACCCCTGCTCTCACCAAGAGTGTACTTCTAGTGTGCTTAAACCTGGCTGGCTTGTGATTATTTTTGATCCTCACATCCAAACAGTGGGAAGGGGAAACTGTTTCTTGTTTTGATGATCACCCTTCCTTACAGTCCCACTGAGAGAAGGTTTTAGTGTGTAGGAACTGTAAGGAGAACAAGACAATGAGAGATATGGAGGAAAGGGGAGAAATGGGATCTTTAGGAACAGAAGAGAAAGGAGAAGGCTGGAGCAGCAAATGGAGTAATGTGAACACAAGAAATGATTTCCAGAAAACAGAGATATGAGGAATCCCTTCTGATCACTAGTGAGAAGCTTGCTTCAGCTTTTTAAGGCTGGATTTGTAGCCCTACAATGGCACACATTTAGGCAGTTTTCCCTCAAAAGAGCCCTGAAAGGAGGGGAATTTTACTTCTAAGCTTCCTCTTCAAGTGTACCCCAAAATAATCAGTGAATATAAAATCAGTACTAAAAGGAAATCTTCTGATTTTGGGAGTGTCCAACTCAATTTTTTTCAGTTAATAGAATTTTGATTGACACACTGGATCCTGGCCTACAAAAGGGATCAGAACACAGCAACACTTGCATTGTCTGACTGGCAACGGTAGAGTAAATCTATGGCTTTACTTTTCCAAGCCCTTTAGGACCGCCTTTCTTCATGTAAGTGTTAGCAAACAAATAATCCATGCATGCTTATTGCTTCTTTCATGCTTGTATGATTTTAATGATAATTAAATAGTGCATGTCTGAGATCCAAAGGCAAACCAGGGTCAAGTGTGCCTGACTCATTTCTCTCTCTGAACAAAAATGGGAAACATCAAACCTCTGTGTGAGGCTGTCTGATGTTCTGCAAGGCTCATAGCTTTACCCTGCTCCTCTCATGTAGAAATCCTTAGGTAGATATCTGATACTTGCTGAATTTTGCAGGAATTGGTTACAGGAGGGGGAAAAACTGTCTTCTCTTGTGCACAGAGAGAATTTCATGATGGCCTGAAATGTGCAGCTGGGCTTTTCTTGTCTGTAAAATGGATTGAAGCAAGTCTGGAAATATGATTGGCCTTTTTTCATAACATGGGTCAATGAAATAGGGATGCAGGAAAACTGGTGTAAACAGCACAAAAGAATCTCTTTTAATCCAGCATTTCCTTGGTATTTGTGAGACCCACTCAGAATGTTTCTTTACACCTGTACTTGGTTGTCCCTGTGCACATGCAGCTGCTCTGGTGCTGAGTGCTGGTGTAGATGGATCAGGACTAAATAATGAAATAATGCACGGAAAAAGCAGGTTTCAGCAGGGATGGCACCTTCTTGTGTGTGCTTGTAAAGCTGAACACTGCAAGTCCTTTAACACAAGCTACAGGATAATAACACTTGTTCAGATGTTTTGAAATACGTATTATTGATTATTTTTCTTTTCTAGCTTTGTCTGTTAGGGATCGTGCTGCTCCAAGTGTTCTTTCATTTGTCCCTTATAATTGTAGAGCCAGGTGTAGAGATCTCAAAGGTAGGACACACCAGTCATTTCTGTTCTGAGCAGGGAAAATACACAGACTGATGTGCATTAAAGATGAGCTCAACCTGTGCATCAAAGAACCCACAAAAGAAAGCCCCAGATTCACCTTTCAGTTAAAGGTTCTCTTCTCTGTCAGTTTTCAGACAGTCATCAGAGAGGGATGAACTCGTGATGCAGAATTGTGATGAAAACATTGAAAACAATTCAGTCAACAGCCAGGCATGAGCCTGCTGGAGAACAGGCTTCAGTTGTTGCTGTTTCCAGGGATGAATTTTAGCTGGAACTCTGCTCAGCACTGCATTTCTTCCAGCAGCTGAGGTCGGAGTGATGTGACTGTAGGACTGTAGTGTGACAGGGAAGTGTTGCCCTCCCTTCCCCATTTCCCCTCTGGCTTCTCACATCCTTATAAACAGCTTTGCTCTCTATATTGTGTATTGATAAGGAGTACCTGAGAGTTGTGATCTTATTTTCCTTCCTGCTTTTTTTCCCATTTGGAAGCAAGTTTTTTTTGGCTTGTTTACAAACTGCTGGATTCAGTTTTATATTTTTACAGAGAAGATGGTAAATCCAACTGGACACCTAGACTCAGTTAACCACAAGAAGTTTTTCACCTGGCAAGCACGCAACACTTGAAATATTCCTTCCTTCCTGATACTGAACCAAAATTCTCTCTATTTAAAATTGCATTTAGCTGCATTTTCTTGAGAGACATCTTGTTAGCAGCTCTTACATTAAAAAAAGGGAAACATTTATTCATTGCAATTGATCTACGGTAAAACTAATTTACAAACCAAGTAACTTTTGGTGACAGGGAAGTAATCTCTGTTACAAAAGATGACCTTTCTAGCAGCAAGACATTTTCAGGTACAAGTCACCTGTAATTTTACAAGACAAAACACAAAGGCTGCATTTGTAGATAAAGAATTTTTAGATACCATCAGTGACTCATGGAGAGAAATTGATTAGAAAGTCTGCAAGAGGAGGTGCAATAATTCTGTGTGGATCCCAGGGCTGATCAGTGTGAGAAAGAGATGATTATGCCAGAAGCCTTCAGTTCAGAGAAGAGACAACTTGGAATGCAATAGAGGTTATAAAACCATTAGTGAGATGAGATAAAGACTGGCTGTTCAGCAGCTCCTCTAACACAAGAACTTTGGAGGCATTGCACAACCCTGATGGAATCAGCACGTGCACGTGATGAAATACAGGGTGAACTTGGGGAGCTCATTCCCAAAGGATATCAAAGCCTCCTTGCTTTGAGAGCATGAAGTGTTACAGGGAATAGAAATGTGCTGAGGACACAGCTGATTTTGAGCATGGTTTTGTTGGTTTTGCTGTGCAGAAAGATTGCTGGACATTTGAACCACAGTAAACACAGTGAGACTTCAAGTAGGTGCCACATAGCTGGGGTGTGACCATCCATCTTCCTGTTCCACTGACAGATGCCATGATCAAGGGTGGGCACTGTGGACAGGCCGAGGGTGACAAGGATGATTTCACTGTGCCTGGCAGGGGAACAGCAGAATCTTTCACTGATCTGGTAAATGGGCTCAAGTAGCAGCCCTGCTCCATTCAAAGCTGCACTGAGGATCCTGTGGCAACAAGTTGTATAAACACAGGAGGCCAAGAATGTTCTCTGCAATGTTTCCCAAGGTGGGAGGCGGGCACACGCCTCTGGAAATGGCACAAGGGGCACTCAGGGCACGGGAGCAGGCTTGGGATTAGAAGCAGCACACTTTGCCTGCACGATTCTTGCTTTGGGGCTGATAAGGACAGGAACTGCATGACGGTTCCTTTGTGGAGGGAAAAGGGGTGGAGCAAGATAATTGGGACATGCTGGCCTGGACAAGTGTCTGTGGTAGTAACCAAGAGGAAACTCCCTACTTTGCCCTTTTCATGGCAGCGGCAGCAGCACTGCTGCCCTGACTCACTTGCAAGGATTGATGACAGGTACATTTTTTACCCCTGACTTGGAAACAGCAAAATTAGCACATTGCCATGATATTTTGGGGCCTTCTATGCTTATTGAAGCAAAGATCATTGACTCAGTTCCCAGCTGGACCGGGCTCTCCAGGGATACTGGTAGGACAGAGCTTCTGTAGCACTTCCCTGTTTGAGTCTCCTTACCTTGACTGGAGTGCTTGGGCACGCCAGAAGGAAGCTCCTTTTTTTTTTTTTTTCTTGGCAGAAGTTGCTGGTTTATATTTAAAAGAACTATTCTGGAGCTTGGAATTTTAATTATTTTGAGTCAACTGTTGATTAAATTGTTGCTATTAAATAAAGTATTCATCATCTGAAAAAGACTTTTAACTGGCTGGCAATAATCCTGGTAGACAGTGTGTTTATTTATTTCAGTTTCCATCTGTTGCTGTTAGGCTCTGGGTTTCTTTTCCTTAAAAAACATGGGGAGGAGAGGCACATAAATCAGAATTTTATTCTGAACTAATTGCCTTGTTCTGAATTGCATAAAACATTTGATCTTTTTCACTATAAAATTTCAGGATAGAAGGATCATTAACATTAAAGATAATATGAAATGCAAAAGTTTGTTGAACATGAGATGGATGCACGATATTTTATCTTTGCATGATATTTTATTTTTCTTGTTTCACAGCTAAAACTGGCCTGTTGTGGGTATGATGTAGCAGCACTATGGCCAGGAGTGGTGGTGAGCTACACCCAGTTTGACTGAAGTTTTTTTTCTGCATGGTGAAAAAGGGTATCCTCACCCAGCAAAAATAAATTAGGCCTAATGTGAATTTTATTAGCCATCAGCTTTTGCCTGGAAAAGAAGACAAGAGCTAAGAAAAATGAACCAGAGACATTTGAATGTAATTGGAACATATGACAGCAAAATGGTCACTCCTAATACAGCAGACAGTGAAAAATATTTTATCACCCCATGTTGAATTGAACATTGTCAGATCTGTGACAAACGCACAGTTGGAAATGAGGGGTGACAGGCTGACAATTTTCTTCCACTCATGGTTAATTTTCTTCTAGGAATGTGGCTGAAGACCTTCCAGGAACTGTGCAGCATCACTGTTCCTCAACAAAAAGCAGCATTTCTGCCGTGCTGGAGACTTCAAACACACTGATAATCCACTGCTCAGCAGTGTGCTGAAATGGCAGTCATGAATAATAAATGCTTCTGCCTCTTTCAGGACATTACCAAACCTTTCTTTTCCAGGTAAGTTTACCAAATCCTAAATCGTCCTCTGCCCAGACTGGCCATGAAAATACCTTACACAGGTTACAACAGAACCCTTTGTGTTGTGTCATCCTAGGCCTTAATTTTTCCTCCTGTTTGCCTTGGACTTCCCAGAATTTTGTATTTATTTATAAGTGACTTTCAGCTGTACCCCTAAAAAAAATTGACCGATGTAAAGACTTGATATAGAAGGTTCTGCTCATCACATTTGCTTAAATTTGTAAAGCTCACCTGTATGAGAAGTGTGTCTATAAAAGAAAAATCCTAGGAATGTATAAAACCTGTCATTGTAAAGTTTGAGGAGATGAGCAAGTGTGTTGGCCACTGGGTTCTTCTGGGGCAACAGCTTTTGGTTTCTTTTCCCAGCTTTGACGTTGAGGAACTTGGTTATATTTTGAATTTCAGCTTTGTTAAGTGCTTTCAAACTGAATAGTAAGGTGTTATTTGTGGCTGCAGTCATTACAAGGCAGATACTTCCCAAACACTCAGGAAATTCCTAATTCAAGTGATAAAGGAAGGAAACAGTGAAAAAAAATTACAATTAAGACAGATATAAGTAACACAAGTAACACACCAAGGAAAGGTTTGTAAGAGAATTCCCTCTGGGAGGGGAGCAAGGCTGGTGCCTGGATGTACATCCAGGGCTTCAACACAAATGGATCATTCATGGCAAGTCTCTGTCTGGAGGAGAGAACACAGGGCTCCCTTCCCCAACAGAAAGTCTCTCTGTAATTCTGTCAGGCACTGTGTGACCTGTAATTACAGCCCTGTGCTCTTTCATTAATTTGCACTCCTGCTTTACTTTGCTTCTGTCCAGGCACATCCATATTACGATGCAAATCACCAGCAGCATGAAGGCCAAGTTCCAAGTAAGTGTTCCTAAGTGAGTTTTTGTCATACCTGTTCCAATCACACGTCAGAGAAAAAAAAGAAAGCATGCATTCAAACCATTAATTTAACATGTTAGTACAGCTCTAGATTCATTAATAAAATACAAACTTGCTGATGACCAAACCGGTGCAAACTTAGGTTTCATTTACCCATGTGAGAGGTTTATTTCTCCCTGTACCTCTCTCCTGGAACAACTTCCCATGGAGTAAAATTCCCAGAGTAAGCATGGCTCTAACACAGACTTGCACCAAACAAACTGAAGTTATACATATAGACCACTTGGCTGTTTCCAAAGAAAATAAACATGATGTTGGTCTTAATGTCTTCAGCAGCATTGTTTCTTAAAAAAGGTGAAGAAAATGGTGTCTTTGGACGTTTCCTTTCATAGGATTGCCACTGAGGTACTACAAATTTCAAGTATTTTGTCTTATAATACTGTTTCCTTTGTAAGGATAACAGTTAACTCCTGTCTCTGTGTCTGTGATTGCAAGAAGCATCCCACAGAATCCCAGAATGGTTTGGGTTGGAAGGGTCCTTAAAGATCATCCAGTTCCAACCCCCTGCCATGGGCAGGGACACCTTTATCTGCAGATCAGCATCACACCTTCCATTTGTCCTTGTGGCACACAGTCTGATTTCACCATGTCTGTAAGGGGGGGAAAGCACAAGGTATGTGACAGGGAACTGAGGGAGCAGGAGGCACCATGAGAAATGATCCAGAGATGGCCCTGCATCTCCTGTTTCAGACCTGTTAAAACAATGTCCCTCTCTTCTGCCCTGGCAATAAGTTCCAGGAATGTGTTACCTGTTGTATTTTTAACCATTTGTGGCTGGAATTGATGCCTCCTTGTTCCCTGTTCAGGGATTTGGTGAGTTTAATGTTGATCAGATCTGCTCCCTCCAGGGAGCCCTCCAGGTTACTTAACCAAACTTCATCCTAACTGGCTCTGGCAAAGTTGGTTCAGCTGGTGGCCCTTTAAATATCTTTCTAGACATTTCTCCCTCTGCTGTAGTTGGTAAAATAGAAATAAACCTAATGGAATAAACCTGCTGTCAGGAGCACGGGGCAGCCATGGAAGCTGTTCCCAGAGAAGTGGCACGGGGGCGGGGGCAAAGGGCCCCCGGCATTCCCCAGCGAGGGAGGGTCAATAAAGAGCCGCAGGGCCGATCAATGGCTTTGGTGTTTCCCTTCCCCGCTGCGCCCGCACCGAGCCAAGCCGGGGGTCCCGGGTAGGGCTCCCACCCCGGCCCCCGTGGAGCTGGGGGTTTCGAGCTGTTGTTGCTCTCCGGCTTCTTCCCACCCCCAAATCCCTGTTCCTGCCGCAGGACACCGTGTCCGTGTGTCAAGGGCCGCTTCCTTGGCTGCCCTCCGCTCGCAGCGATAATTAAACGACTTTGCCGTCGTAAACCAGAATCGGGGCGAGTGCCAGGGAGGCGTGAAACTTTTCCGCCGTGACTTCGGCCGTCGCCACCCCCCTGCCCGGTCACTCCCCGTCCCCTCCCTCCCTCCTTGCCTCTCCAGTGCCCCCGACGGCGGCTCTGGCTGTCCCTGCGGTCCCCCCTGCCCCCCCCCGCCCCAAAAAAAACCCCCGCGATCCGCTTTGATCTCGCCTTCTGAAAAGTTCACTTTATTTACAAGGGGGGCGCCGGGGGTTCCCCCCTGTTTACACACACACATTTGTAAAATTAGCCAACCCCCCTGACAAAAACGCAAAGGAATGGCTGAGAAATAAATAAACCTCTCCCACCCTCCGAGGTGGAAAGGTTCCAAGCCAGCGGGGTTCTCCCGCCTGCCCGGCCCGGGGCTCAGGCTATCCTGCTGCAGAACTCGTCGAAGTCCCTCTCCATGAAGAGCTCGCTCTCGATCACATCGTCCTCCGAGGGGAAGTACTGCTGGCTCTCCTCCTGCGGGGAACCCGCGGCCGCACCGCCCCCGGCCCCGGACCGGGCAGGCGGGGAGCGGGCGGCGGGTCCGGGCTCCCCCGCGCACTCCATCAGCGCCCCGCGGGCGTTCTCCAGCACTCCCAGGTACGAGTCCATGTCCAGCGGGTCCATCTCGCAGTCCGACCCGCCGCTCTCAGTGCCCACCGAGTCCGAGCGCAGGTGCATGAGCTGGTACTTCTCCCGCATCAGGAACTGGTTGGTGTTGCGGGGCGCCCGCATGCCCGGCGCCCGCCGGCCCAGCACGTTGACGGGCCGCAGGGAGAGCAGCACCCGCGGCCGCGCCGGGCGGTGGCAGCGGCGGAAGGCGCGGCAGTGCTGCTGCTGCAGCTGCTGGTGCTGGTAGTGCTGGAAGTGGCTGTGCGTGCGGCTACCCAGCAGCTTCCGCGCCCCGCCGGGGACCCTCCCGCGCCGCCCGGGCGGCCAGCGGGACCGGCTGCCGCCCCGCCGGGGCTCGCCGCCCTTCAGCGGCGTCGGGGAGGCGCCCCCCGGCACCCCCTCGCCGCGGGCGGGCTCCCAGGGCGGGCACACGATGAACTCCGCGCGTCGCAGCATCGCGGCCCCCCGACCTCTCACATGCTCCGAGCCGCCGGGACGCCCCCGCCGCGCTGCTCCTGCGCCGTCGCCTCTCCGGCGCGTCCTCCGCTTTTCTCCGGGCTGAGCGGCCGCTTCCCAAGAGCCCTACGGGGGCCTCTGCGGGCGCCTCTACCTTTTCACGATCCGCTCTGTTTTTTTCTTGAGCGGAGCCCGTTGGCAGCGCATAGCCTGGCTGAACGGCTGCGGGCTGCGGGGCAGCTTGACGGGTTCCAAGCCGCCGCCTCGGAGATGGTCTCGCCTACTCCCCGGCCGGGCGCTGCCGGGCTGTCAGCGCTGCGCCGGGCACGGCGGGCCGGGGCAGGGCCCGGGAGCGGAGCGAGCGAGGGGAGGGGAGGGGGCCGAGGCTCAAGGACCGCACAGGGAGCGCGCGCACCGCCCGCCGCCCCGCGCCCACTGCCGGCGCGCTCCCGCGCAACCCGTACTTATCACCTCTGGCGCAGTCCAACTGCCGCCGCGCCGCGGGGGGGTGCCGGGGGAACACAGCCGCTCCTCAGCCGGCCTGTCCCCGCCAAACTTCGCCCTCCGCGCCCGGAGAGCGCGGGCGCTCCGCGTCACCGCAGCCGCGCGCTCGTATCTCCGTGTTATCCCGAGTTCTCCCGGGATCTTTCCCCCCTTGGGCGCGCTTTGGCTTGGCTCAGAGCTGCGGGCGCATTTTGTTCATCCCCTATTCAGAAAGGCCATTTACGCTCAATTCCCCGCGCAAGCACCGTTGCCCGCCCGCCCCTTGCGGCGGCGCCGCCACGCAAACCGCGTACGGGCCCGTCCAGGACAGCGGCGCTACGCAAACCGCTACGCAAACCGCTACGCAAACCGCTTAGGCCGCCCCTGAGGGGCGCTGGGGGGGGGGCGGGGGGCGAAATGGCCGCGGGGGCAGCGGGGAGGGAGAAGGGGCGGCTCGGAGCCGTCACCAGGCGCTGGAGAAGCCGCGGCGCTCAGTGCTAGTGCCCACGGCCGCCCTTCCCCTGTAGCTCCAGGCTGCGGCCGGCGCCAGCGCCGGGGAGCGGTGACCTTCCCCCGGGTCCCACAAAATGGTGCCCACGCCTTCCCCCTCAGCCGCCTCACGCCAGGAGAATCCCCTCCTGAGGCTTCACGGTGATTTTTTTTTTCTTCCCTTTAACCTCTCCAGCTGAATCGGTGCTTTTTCATCAGTATAGAGTGAAAAATTAGAGCAGAGACATTCATTCTTGTAGTTTGGGGAATGCCGCAGTTACTTGTGCTGGGCCTTCATTCATTTACTACACATTTCCCCTGATTTTCCAATTTGCTCTGGGTTTTTTTTTTTCGCCCCGTATGTAACTTATCTGACAGGGACTTCCCTGTTCACCCCTTCCACATGGCCAATTTGTTAATGAAAAACAAGCTCAGTGTTGCCCAAATGCTAAGTAAAGGCTGTGCATGAACAAGGACAGCAGTTCCCAATGCAGGTAACATTTTATTACAATTTAACAGTGAAGGACAAAGAAGTACAAAATATACAGGGAGAGACAAGGTAAAAATGCGGATTTGGGCTACCTACAGAGTCAACATTGCCAACAACAAATTGCCAACATGCTTTAGAGCATGTATTTCTAAGCAGTCTTTGTTTGAGTTCCATTCAGGAATTATATGGTATTCCATTTAAAGTCAACTGGCCTTATCACCCGTGTGTTTTACAAACTAAAGGCCAAGATGGAAGGAGCTGGCACTGGAGCAAGCAGCAGCTGTCCAAAGTTGTCTAAAACCTGCAGTCTCTGAGATCTGAGGGAACGTGAGAGCAGAGGGAGGTTGCAGCGCTTTCAGAGTTCATGAGGATGTTTATAAAGAAATGCCACATCGTGTGGTAGGATCCACGTCCTGAGTTGTCACAGGCTTTTTCATAGATGTATTAGGCAGCAGTATGGCTTGAATAAACTTCTGCCACTCCAAACTTTCCTCCTGGATACAGAACATCCCAGAAGCTCTGTGTTTGTACAAGAGACTCTGCCCTGGCAACCACATGCATCCAGTCTCTTCTGTCCTGCTGGTCAGCCCAGTTTAGTTTGGCCTCAGTTCCCATACTCTCTTCTGTTTTTCTGGGCTTGGTGCAGATTGAGTCTGCATTTTTTTAGCTGTTCTAGAAGGATGTAGGAAATTTTGTGTAGAAAGCAGTCTTGTGCTACTTTGAGCAGGTGAGAATTCCAGATAACGTGCTTCCCTTCGCATCTGGATTATCTCTAATCCACACACTGACACTGCCCTGCACAGACCAGTGAGTTCATCCCTGCAAATCAAAATCTAAAGCTTTCATTGAAAACTCTAATTGATACCTGCATCTGTATTAGTAAGCAAGTTTTTAGAGCAATTTGAAATCAGTACCTGCAGGCAGCTGAACAGTTTGTGCCATTATTGACCTGACCCTCATTCTCCACGATCTGTTCTGGTTGGGGTTCAGGTGTGCAAGCTGGGAAGAGCATCCACCTCCCTCACTCACCTCCCCATCTCACTTCTATTTTTCCCTGTTGAGAGCCTTTTCACATCTGTTTTCAGCACTGGAAAAGTGGAGGAAACGTTATTTAATGTATCATGAAATGTTTTGTAGTTTCTCAGTCGCTGCCAGCCAGCGATAATACCTTTTTCAAACCCTTAAGTTTCCTTCGACAGGTGGGAACCCATCCAGAAGTTGGTTTTTTAATTTTTTTTTTTTTTAGTTGGGGCACAGCAGCAGAGGAGGGACTTCTGTTATAGTTACAGCCTTAAGAATTACTAACTTGAATTACTTTGTAGTTACACTCTTAAGAATTGCTATCTTGAGATATTTAAGAGTACTTACAGCCCCGGCCCCGCCCCGGCCCCGCCCCGGCCCTGCCCAATCAGGAGC
Source organism: Corvus kubaryi (assembly GCF_017639235.1). Taxonomy (NCBI): domain Eukaryota; kingdom Metazoa; phylum Chordata; class Aves; order Passeriformes; family Corvidae; genus Corvus; species Corvus kubaryi. The sequence goes on along the minus strand of NW_024581089.1, from coordinate 3,189,041 downwards.
CGCGGGGCGGGCACGCGGGAACAGTTTCCCGAGCTGCCTCGCGCCGCCGTGACGCGCCGCGCCGGGACATGTCACGCCCAATGGGCGGCCGCCTTACAAAGCTCCTTTGTGCGGCCGGAGAGAGCCGCGCGCTGATTGGCTTTGGCGCCGCCGGTGTTTCCGGCCATGCTGCGCAGGGCGCGATTGCATCATGGCGGGACCGAGGTGAGCGGGGAGCACCGCCCGGGCCGGACCCTCAGCCCCCTCACGGCCCGGCCGGGCTCAGGGCGGGCGGCTCCGAGACGCGAGGGCGGCGCGGCTCCAGCAGCGTGTAAGGGCGCTTGGCGCGGGAGCCGGTGCCGGGCGGCACCTTTAGGGTGTCCCATGAAAGCGGCGGCTCGTGGGCCGGCAGGTGCCTGTGCTGTCACTGCGGTAACAGGGGCTGGCCGGGCTGGCAGCTCCCGTGTGGGGTTTAACATTATCGGCGACTTTTCAGAGCTCGTGTTTTGTGTGTACCACGTCACGTTCATGTGTGTTTTACTGCTTGGGTGCTGCACAGATTCTTTCCTTTCTCTGTAATTTTGAGGTTACTTCTAGCAGATACTTACTAAAGGTTAACCAGGTGCCGTATTGTAAGGCTTAATATTTAGTAAGTCTTGATTTCATTAGTTATCTTTACAAAAAACTTAAGGTCCCTTACGTGTAATATGTCTAAAGCATTCCCTTCAGCATCCTTTTAATGGAGGGGGTTTGATGAATGCACCCTTTTTATTGCTGCAGCTGCGATGACTTTGATATCTCCAGCAAACGTTGGCTCCCACACCACGGGAGCCTTTTGGAAACTGCAGGAAGCGTTTTTATTGGGTTTGGTGGTGATATGCTTAGAAAGCAGCTGTCAGGTAATAGAATTTAGTTGTCACATAAAAGCAGTGTTCAGTAACTCAGCTGTCACTGGTTTCTGAGGTTTTCTTAAAAATACATAGTTCAAAGTTATTTCAAGGTAACCTAGATTGCTTTTCCTTCACAATGATATGTTACATTTTTAATCAAGGTAGTATGATGACGACAGAAATTTCTTAAACCATCACAAGATACAAAAACTGTAAAACTGGGTTCCTGCATAGCATGAAACATCTGTGTCTAAATACAGCATTAAATGAGCAGTATGCTTGTTGCTTTAGCAATGTCTTAATTGGCTTTTCAGTATTACAGGAAACCCTCCTTGCAGGAGGACAGCTGGGATGGTGTTGAAATTTTATTCCCTGTATGAGACATTAGTACAAGATTTTCAGAAGCAACATTTGTTCTGTAGTTTAGCATTCTGTTCCCATCCATCCTTCCTTTTGTTTCAGTGGTTGTTTCGGTCCCTTGTAGAAATGGAGAATTTTGATGATCAGGTGAACAGTTTAAATTTGTTACCCCAGAACAGTACCTAAAAAGGCAGAAATGGGGTGCCAGGTGTATATGGAAAACAGAGCATTAAGTTTGGAGAAGGCAGCTGTAGATGGAGAAAGGAGGTTCCTTGTCTTTGAAGGGAGCTTTGGTCTCTTCTACAGAATAATTTGTGGGAGAAGGTGACTGGAACAAGAGTAAGAGACTCTTCATAAACCCCTGGAAATCAGAAGAGCTTTTGTACACCTTTAGTTCAGCCTGTGTCTTTATACTTACAGGTTCTCAGTCAACAAAATGATTAATATCTTGAAACCCACTTTGTTTTAATCGTATATCTGATGTACATAAAGTACAACTCTATTTCTCAAATATGGGTTCACTTCATTCATAGTGGTATTTTAATTGAATTTTTATTGATTTTTAAGGATAAATCTTAATATTTAAAAAAGCACACTTGAACTTGCTTTTATGGTTTTAATGCATGTTTTTTTTTTTTTTGTAGATAAGAAGGCCAGTCTAAGTCTCAGACTGCTGTTGTACAATCTTCAAACTTTCACATCTTTCCTAATGAATGTTGTTATCCTCTAGAAAAGTGAGTGTACTTAATAAAAACTTGCTGAAGGGTACATTGTCTTAAACTTTATCACTTTTTGTCAGCAGAAAATGAATGGAGAACCCTCCTTGTGTTTACTGAGTTCTGTAAATGTGTTGTCTGAAAATGTGGTTTTATTAGATATGTATAATAATTTCTGTAACATGATTTGTGATGTTTTTGCTCAGTCACTGTTCAAAGTAATGAGTTGTCCTTGATTATTCTCTGAAATACCTAGATTGCTTATAATGAGCTTTTTTTGTGCTGCAGAGATATTCATACCTCTGTCTATAAATTGATTGCTAGATCCTGGCTTTTTTGCTCAGCTGAGGTTGAGCCATGGTGAGATTTTCAATGTGCTTTTGTCTTTTAAGTCAGTCTGTTTAAAATTCTGGTTTGTAACTTGGAAAAAAACCCCAACTGGTAGCGATGGTTGCATATTAATTCTCAACAGTATTTTTTTCCCCCTGCTTTTGATGCAATAAACTTCTAATGTTGCTGAGAGCATGTATGGATTTGTGCCCTGTGGTTACTGGACACTGCTTTGCCCATGCAGTGCTGCAGTTGGGAGAATGGGCCCACAGTGACTCTGTGATTTACGCAGGGAGTCTGTGATCCGTGAGCAGCCTCCACAGCCCGGTCACAGGCACAGCCCAAACCCCCAGCCCGCTGCTGATTTGTTCAGTTACACAGCCCTGACAGCTGGGCCAGTCTCCAAACCCTTTGCAGTTATCACTAATTTGGGAGGGCTGAGCTTGAGCTGAGTAGAACATGCAGATCCTTATTCCTCAGGTCAGCTGGCTTGTGGGAAATAAAAGCTTTAAGGCTGAATTCTTTTATCATTTCCATTGTCTCTGTGATCAAATCACTGAGGAATGACACAGCCTAATCAGTGCTTTGAGGCAGACTGGTGAGAACTCTCCTACAAGCTGTGTATAGACTAACTCACTGTGCTAAGGCTGGTTATTACCCTTCTAAGAAATGCGTTCACGCCGTGTCCATGTGTTCCTTGTCAGCCCCTGATGTCCCCTCCAAATGCTGTGTTGGCTGTGCACCAGGTTGTGGGTTTCTCAATTATAATAATACGATAATGATAAATGATAATTTGGGCTTACTAGTGGAGAGAATGGTTTGTCATGAATACAGAAAGTATGAGCGGTGGAATTGGCCTGTAGCACATTTTTTCATATGGGTTCAAGCCTGGAGCTGGAAGTTTCTGTGGTGGTCTGGGTTCCATTTAGGCAAATGTTTTGGGACTTCAGCTGTAACTGGAAGAATTGTCTTCATGCATTTGCCTTTGTTGCTGATTCATAGTTAGTATTTACAAACCTGAGTAAATCACAAGGCTCAGGTCTTGTGCCATAACTTGTAATTCTCTAATGCTGAGGGAAGCTCAAGGCTGTAGTAGCTACTTCCGGTGTAAGTGCTCAGGAGCAATAAAGGGAGAGGTGGGAGAACCCTTTTATTCTGTAGCATCATCTGTTACAACCTTCATAACCAGTTTTCTCCTGTTGGGGAGCTCCTGTCTTGAACACCCTTATTCCCCAGAGCTTTGCTTAGTTCTTGCCGTGGCATTTTGTTGAAATCTGACCCCTTTCTATCTTGTAGCAGGTCTGGAACCAGGCAACTCTGCTGTGTGCTCCTAATTATGTTGAGAATTCCTCTTCCCTGTGTTGCTTCTACAGCAATGAAGTAGCCTGTTGTGGCTTAGTTTTAATGTACTTCTAAAACACATATTCATCTTTGCAATGTTTTTCAACTGTGCTTTCTGCAGTCTGGCTGCTTTTAGGGGCATCTGAGAATGCTGGCATAGCCTGATGGAAAATGCTCTTTTAAACATCTGAACGGTGTGAATAAATGTACAGTGAAAAGAAGCCCCTTCTTCAGTAGTTTAAAGTGAAACTCTCTGGTACAAACTGGTGCTGAAGGGTCAGTTGGAACTTGGAAATTTTTCCTAAAGAAAAAAATCCCAAACCTGTAACCAAAAAATAATTTGCCCTTTGACTGTTTTCTCTAGGAAACAGAAATACACAAGGGAACAATCATAGTAGAAGAATGGAGAATCCTTTTCCTGTTCCAAAACTCAGTCAAAATTAAGTTTTTTTTTAGAATAGAGTGCTTGCTTCCATGCCTGCAATGAATCAGGCTCTTTGGAAAACCAAGCTCTGGATTGGTGATATGGATTTGTAAGATATAAATTGTATTTGTGGAGTTACCTTTTTCTCACTTCTGTTCAATATGTTTTTTTCTCTTCTCTATCCTTGTTGGGAAAGAATGGTTCAACAAGTTCCAGAAAACATAAATTTTCCAAATGAGGAAGAGAAGATACTGACGCTCTGGAAAAATCTTAATTGTTTCAAAGAATGCCTGAAGCAATCAAAGAACAGACCTAGGTAAGAATCTGTTGAAAGCTGCAGCAACTGTGCATGGCAGTGCAGGGTTGGCTTAGCTGTAATTACTCTTTGTTTTTCCTTGGTTCTGTAAACAGCAGCTGCTGCCTTTGCCAACAGCAGGCCTGGCTCATGCTGCTGTCCCTTTATATTTCACTTTGTGAAGAATCAGCAGTGTTCAAACAGTAGCAGTGAACCTGTAATTTCCTGCCTGGTGTGTTTGTAAGTGAAATGGGGAGGTAAGCAAAGAACTCCTCCCATTGTGGCAGCTGTGGAGCACCGTGCTGGGATGTTCCCATGGGAATCCTGGTAGAACTGGCAGTGGTAGGAACTGAACAAGTTGGAATGTTCCCTTTAGTCCCACTGCCAGCGTGGCACCTGTGCTGACTGATGGTGGAAAAGGAAGGAATGGATATTCTCCTAGTAAAACATAAGTAGTATAAGGATACAGGTAGAGTCACCCTGTCTGAAGCCCTGCTACTCAGTTTTTGCTTTAATGAGGAATGTTTTATGTTGTAGGTTTAACTTCTATGATGGCCCCCCGTTTGCCACTGGGCTCCCCCACTATGGCCATATTCTTGCAGGAACCATCAAAGACATAGTAACCAGATTTGCTCATCAGAGTGGTTTTCATGTTGACAGAAGGTTTGGCTGGGATTGCCACGGCTTACCTGTGGTATGTGTCATGAATTTACCTACAGATACTTCTGTTGGTTCCTCTTTCGCTGTTGTTCCCTGCTTATCACTCATGTTTCAGTTGCTTTTTTACCTGGTATTGTTGCTAAAAGAGAAATGAAAGTTCCTTGTCCAGTGTGTTGCTCTGGCTTTTGTGTGTGGGGAGTTCAGGAGCTTCCCGCTGGTCACCTGCACTCTGTTCATTGCTATGAAGCTGTATTTATTTGGTACCTATTGCAGAAACTGGTGTTTTGTTTATTTTTCTAGTGATACTGAAGGAACAGTCACGCCAGGGTGACCCTTTGAAATCCCTGCCTAGTTCAGGTGCAGCTCTTGTGAAATCTCGAAAGGTTAAAGGAGGCCCCTGAGCCTCATTAGAATGCATAGGACATAAATAAACTCTGCAGGGAAATCCTGAAAGCTTTTGATAACAGGATGTTTTGTTTGGTTGTTTTCCATGCTCCCAGGAATATGAGATTGACAAGACTTTAGGCATTAAAGGGCCAGAGGATGTGGCAAAGATGGGGATTGAAGCTTACAACAAAGAGTGCAGAGGGATTGTGATGAGATACGCCAAGGAGTGGGAGGTAAGTGAAGGCTCAGTCCATGTTCTGCTGAGCATTTCTAAATGTATTTGTGCAGAAGTGTTTCAGGTAGGGTGAACTTCATCCTTTTGTCTGATTATGTGCATAAATCTCATGTCTTTAAGCTACTGTGTTTCTCCCCTATGATCCTGAAAGGGGGAAAAAAAGAGCACCATTGTGGCTCAGAACAGACTGCTGGTGCTGTCAAGAGGAGGTTACTTGCAGGTTACCTGGAGCTCAGAGTGTCTAATAAGATACACTGAACAAATAATAGATATGTTGAGCATTGTCTCTTTCTTTGTGTCTTCTCTTGTATAGAAAAATGAAAGATCTGTCTTTGGTTTTCAAATGGAGCCATTAAAGAAAATTAACATTAACCTCACTGCTTTTCTGCTTCTTCTTCCCCCAGTCTTTTCATTGCCAGAGTGCAGGGTAGTAGCTTGTATTTTTGGAAGAACAGAAATTCTCACATCTGGTTTTGTCACAGGTGGTGTGTGTAAACTCTGTCTTCCCAGAGAATACTGGTGTCAGCTTTGCATCCCAGGAACAGAGGGAGAGTGTTGGTGTGTGCGAGTTGGAAGAATGGTAGTTCTATAAAATGATTTCCAATAAAGCTTTATCTTAACCATCTTTTTTTTTCCTAGACAGAACAGTCTTAATTATTTTAAGTTTTCCTCATGCAAAAGCTGTTCTACTTCATCACACTCCTCTGCATGTTCTCTAGTCCTGCTGCATTTCTTTTCATGGAAATAGCAATTTCTTATTTGAGCATCACTTGCCTCTTGCCCTTGGGAGAATTCTGAAGTTATGGCCAGTGTCTGAAGAACCCAGAGCTGCCTTGGGTAGAGTAGCTGTGGCCTAAACCTCAGTGAGTGGCTGGATGAAAAGCAGACAGTTTGTTTTTTTTCAAATGTACACTCATTCATCTACACTCTGAAATGTTGTATTTCAAACCCATCATCAATAATTCTTTGTTGCTTTTAGAAATAAAAATAGCAAGATTCATTCTGATTTGTTGTGGTGGTTTAACCTCAGCTGGCAGCCAAGTACCAATGAGTGGAGATAGAACAGTTTAATTGAAACAAAATAAAGTATTGTAATGATGTATTGATAATAATGCTAGTAAAAGAGGAGAGAGAGGGAGGAGTAAAAGCCAGGAAAACCAAGTGATGCCCAGTCCAGTTGCTGAGTGATTCCCGGCCTGTCTCTGCACAGTGATTCCCAGCTCCTGGCCAAGTCCCCTCAGTTTCTCTGCTGGGCACGCTGTTCTGTGCTATGGAATGTCCCTTTGGCCAGTTGGGATCAGCTGTCCTGGCTGTTCTCCCACCCAGCTCCTTGTGCAGCTCCCTGCTGGCACAGCCGGGGAAACTGAGAACTCCTTGCTTAGGGTAAGCACTGTGCAGCAGCACCTAAGCCAGCAGTGGGTTAACAACACGATTCCTGTACTAAATCCAGAGCGCAGCACCTTACCAGCTATGAGGAAGAAAATTAACTCTATCCCAGCCAAACCTAGAACATGTGTTGCATTTTCCATACCTTTTAACTTGCTGTGCTTCAGGAACTGGTGTTTTTGCAGTGCTGGTTAATCCAAGCACTTGATCTTTTGGGTGGTGAATGGATTTTGTATTTTGTTTTGTTTGTAAACTTGTGCATGCTTGTGTGTATTTTAGTTGATAAATAAAAATAATGAAATTTGTTAAAATATCTTTTGACTTGTAATAAATTCAAGTATTTTGGAATAGGGCTAGGAGAGGAATTACCAGCATTCCTGTTAGATAGAGTGTTTATTTTCTGCCTGGAGTGGTTAGCAAATATTTGAGACTTAAGAAAAAATAAAAAAGGTTCCTTGGCTGTGTGAGATCTTACAAAACCGAGACCAAACATAATGCTCCAATCTTGTGGATCCTTGTGCTAATCAGTCCTAGGCTATGGATCTTATTAGTGGAATGTCAGCGTGGCTTAAAGGTCAGGATGAAAACTGATACGTGTCAGGAGCTCAGGTCTTGTATGAAAGTGTAGAGGTGAGAGAATGAATGTGCTTTGTGTTCACTTTGCTGGTTTGACATTCAGTGAGGGCTGTGTCTCACAGTGTCAGGACAGGTGTCGCTGGCTTGGCTGTCTGCAGAGCTGGGGGTTTGGGTGGCTGTGAAATCCCACTTGTCCCAGTGAATCCCATAGCTGGCTCATTCCTCATTAGTGTCTGCCTGCTGGGCCATGGATGTGACCATGATCTGTCCTGAGGGAGGGACGAGCACCTGTCACTCCTGGGGCTTTGGCAGCCCTCTCATGGCTTTGGGAAGTCAGAGAAGGCAGTTGGCCCTGGAATAGTTTGATAACTTGTCACGTATCGATTTCTTTCAGCATTTCTTTGTCTTCAAGTTACATCATGTTTTCATGTAACTGAAAGCTGATAGACTACGTCTTCTGGGTTTTCACTGTCTCTGCAACAAGCAGTCTTAAAAATAGAAGTAAGACCACTGCAATGAAAAGCAATTTTCAGGCATTTGAACCTTGGCTGAACCTTGAGTGATTCACCATTTCTATTTGATGAATGATCCAAATGATCTACCATTTCTGCTGCGTTGAACACATTTGCCTGTTGTGTGACCTTGGTTCTAAATAACCATGCTCATGGTTTCATTCCTTCCTTATTTTTGCCTGTTTAAATACACTGTTTGGAACTATTATCAGGCTAAAATATTTTATGGATGTATTTCATTAATATGGGACAAACACTGCACTTAAAAACCCATTTGATGTTTATTTTACAGAATAAATATTAGTCATGTATCGTGATGATGCACTGTTAAGGTGCCTTTTAATCTCTGTGTTTGTGTCTTAACAGTTCAGTGTTACCAGATTAGGACGCTGGATTGACTTTGAAAATGACTATAAAACTCTTTACCCCGAGTTCATGGAGTCTGTGTGGTAAGTGAACATGTATTGCTTTATGGATTTGAAATGTGAAAAAGGCTTCAGTCATTGCAAACCTGTGCTGGTCCATGTATCACTGGCACTGTTCTGAAAATGCCAAATGCAGATAAAACATCAGGCAGAGTAATTAAAGTGATGTGAAATCTCTTGAAGTCCCAGTGACGGAATTAATTGTCCCATTTTTCCCTTCTTCAGGGTAGCAGGGCTTTGCAAAATAAAGTGCGCCAATACTGCCTTTAGTGAGCCCTGAAATCTCACTGCTCCATGTCAACTTAGAAGCAATTCTGAAGATCTATTAATATGTTCCTTGGTTGGTGTAGGAAATTACGTTATATCTCTGCATTCTTGATGTTCTTCACACTGTCAGCTGTAAATGGGCAAACTGTCCAAGCTCAGTTTAGCTCCAAACCTCTTCTTCAAGCCTGAATTTAGAGGCTGTGAATCTGCTGTTATCTTTTTCTTGGCAGCACAGTTTGACAACTGTCTTGGACTCCTGGTGCAGAGCTAAGTAAAGTTTGGGTGTTTTGGCAATGGATTCAGGGTGCCTGTTGGGATTTCAAAAGACAATACAACCTTCCAGGTTAAGAGGATAATAAGATTGGTTTAACACAGTGAAGAAATGGCAGCTTTGGGTCTTCTGGGTGATAGAATGACAAGGTGAATTGCAGGGAGAGGTTCAGCAGAGTATATGCTGACAAAAAGCCATTGTAAAGCAAATTATGTGTATATTAAAGTATTATTGGATGTTTGTTAAGATTAGTTTTACTAATCAGCTTTAATCATACAGTTAGTTTCATAAAGTTATGATAATGGATTGACAGACATTTTAGATGTCCCTGAAGCCACTGCAGAGGGCTGAAGTGCCAGTGAGATTTCAGTGAGCATTGGAAAGATGGTGGGAAGGCAGCAGATGTTTAACTAACTCAGCTGAAGAAACCCTGCATAATTAAAAAGCCAAAACTGACAAGAAACCTTTGTTTTGTAAATCACAAAAATACTTAGTGGCATCTCAAATTCTGTTTAACTGGAAGCTTAAAAACCAAACCTGACTTGAGCTAGCTGCAGGGTCTCGCTCAGCAGCCCAAACCTTTTTTTGGTGGTTTGTTTCTCCCACCACCTCTTCGAAAGGCAGTTTCTGGTCTTTCACCTGTCACAGAGATCACCTCCTAATGCTTGCTTTGATACAGACTCTAAAGTATAAACTTTGGGTCTGAAAACTCAGAAAAATTTCAGGAAGTACGTAGGCAGACAGCCACTTAATTGTACTTTTTTTGCTTCCTGATAGTGTTAAGTTTCTGTTAAGTCATGTAATGAAATGCATTTTCTGTTTTGAAAAATTGGGTTTTTTTGGGAAAGTCTCCTAGGACTGTCTCAGGGCTGAGGGAGATGATGCTTAAAGAGAGCCCTGTCACTGCAATTAGAGTGGTGCTTTTGACAGGGTAATGCACAATTTCCTAAAAATAAAAGAAAATAAATTGGATGGTTACCTAGGCAATCATCAGACCCAAAAGATGTTCCTGAAGTTACTTTTCATGTCCATCAGGAGTGCTAATTTGAGCTGTAGGTTCTATGCTTCTTTCTCAATTGATTTTAAACATAAATATATGCATATATGAGCTCCTTTTGAAATTCTTTAAAAAAAGTTTTAAAATTTAGTCTTCAGCTATGTACGAAAGAGAAACTGTAGATTAATTTCTGCATTGGCCTGTCCAGTGCTTTTACCTTGTTGTTGTTCTGTCTGTGGGAGAAAAATGCTGATTTTAGGTCCAGAAAAAAACCTGATTGTGAAAATGGTAGTGGGCATGGCAACTGTAGGTTTTGTGGTTAAAATATGGTAAGGAGTTTGTCTTTAGTCTTATAATCAGCTAAACCAGTCTGTTTAGGTTATTTTTTTTCTGGTCTGTAGCTCTTCTTGAGGGTTGCAGCTCTGGAGTGGTCTCAACTGGAATTTCTTTGTGACATGTGGTGTTTTCTTCTGTGTTTCTCTTGAGTTCAGTGAGATAATCCAGTACTTGTGATAAATGTTGTTTTCAGTGGTGGCTGATTCAATCCAAATCATTTAGATTGGAAATAATTTAGGACTCAGACACCAAATACATCTGTTATCTAGTATCTCTACAAAACAATATTAATAAGCTCAGAATGCTAGAGAGCATTTCTTTTTCATCTTTTATAATTGTCCTGGTGGCAATGACTGCTTTGTTGGCACTTTGGTGCTATGTCATATGATGACTGACTAAACTGAATTTTCAGCCTGCATAAATTTTGACTTACAAAAAAACATTCATTGGTGGAACTGTGGTATCCTGGCAGAGTTTTTCAGGGGAGGGTTGAAAGGTGGTGTCAGTAAGAGGTGATACTGTACTGCTTTCGATGTTAAGATACAGTCAACTCTGTATATATTAAATAACTTAAATAGAACTTTTAAGTTCTAATTCTGTAGAGTTTGTCCTGCAGTGGCTTGGATCTTAATTAAGGAGTGCCCTTCACTGGAACTGTGCAGTGACAGTGATCTTGAGCTGGTACGGCACAATCATGCAATATGTTCTTGCCTTTTATTTGTATGGTCACAAGACATCCAGTGAAAGGGAGAGGAGTTTGATGGGAGCTTAAACTTCCTACTGAGGTGGTCTGAAAGAAACCTTTGGGAGTTGGAGTAACTATAAATGATTGTCTTCACTGCTGGCTTGTTGCACAGGTGTGGGGCTGGATGTGAGTTTGCTCCTGGGGCGCAGTTCTCCCTGGGCTCCGGGGAAGCAGCCTGTGGGGTGCCGGGGCGAGGGGACGGCTCTGCTGGTCCCGGGGTGATGCCCAGGCCTTGGCCTCTCCTCCTGCTCCTCTGAAGGGTTGCTTGAGCAGATTCCTGTCACCATCTAGTGCCCGAATGAGCAACTGCGGGCTGAGCCTGATTCCGCGTTAGGGACAGTCCTGAGCTCCCCTTGGTGATGGAGCTCTGGGAGGAGGTGCCAGGGAGAGCTGGGCTCACCCCCGGCCTGCCCTGAGACAGGACCAGCACTCAGCATTAAACCAGCATGCTCTCAGAACAACACATCTCTGGTCCTAGCGGAAATCAGTGTTGCATGCTGTGTATTCCATGACTAGTGATTCTCTAGAGAGATACCGGTCATAAGAAATCTGATTTATCAGTTTTTCTATGAGCAACCTGTATTTTTTTTCCTCATTGTTGTATTTCTTTTGTGCATTAAGTTCTCTAGTCCCCTTGTTGTTACCTTCTCACCATTCCAGTCCTTGTTGTTGTATCTCCTTAACCTGTATTTTGAAGGAGGAGTACACTGTAGTCCCATGCCTGACCTTTGGGATAAGTTTAGCATCCATTTTAGATATTCACATTTCCTGTTACACAGGTATTTTGCATTTCTGGCTTGATCCAGAATCTCTCAACAAATACACTGTTCCAAAGATTACAACTTGGAGGCTAGACCTGGAGCTGGATGATCTCTGTATGCCAGGATTTTAAAGCTCTCGGTGGCAGTTGAGCATAATTTTTGATAACTTCTGTACTTAACAATTCCTAGGCCCTGGAACAAATAAATACTTTTCTTGACTTTCTTAAAGAGATGTCTTTCCAACATACTGTTCTAAAGACAGGCTGTGTTTGTTAGTGGAATTCATGTTCTACCTAAGTTAATGCTTTTTTGATTCATGTTCAGTGTTTTTTGAGCGGTTTTTTTTCTGGTTTTTTTTTTTCCTTAATCATCTGTTTTTGATTGTTGCTTTCTTTTTGATTTTATCTTGTCTATCAAGTGTTGTTTATGAGTCCCGGGAAAACCTTTTCCTCGGAAGCTCTGCTTCCCGTGATGCTGTTAGGATGCAGTGTTTGCTGAACTTGGAAATGACAGAGCTTCTTACATAGCATGGTGTTTGTGCCTGGATGTGTTTGATAGGCCTACAGAGGCTATAAAATTGTCATTTTACCTTGATACGAACTGATGTGAGGTCACAGCAATAATTTTGTCCATTTACCTATAATACCATGGGTATGTTGAAATCATAGACCTCTAGATCCTGCTGTGCTAATGCCCGCAGAACTGTTTACAGGTCCTGGTGTTTTTTCTTTAAAGAGGAAAAAAAAGGGGGGAAAGCACTTTATATGTGTTTGAAAATAAATCTCAGTGTTAATTATGAGTTAGTTTTCTGGAAAGGTTGGATTAGATACTGATCATTGCAAACAGAGCCCCTTGATCCCCCAAAGGAATGGCATTAAGAACTTGGGAAGCTCCAAGATCAAATCCCTCTCTTTGATGTGAACTGGATGTACGTGTTTGAGAAGTGCAGCTTGCTTTTGCATCTGCTGAGGATAGTGAGGGATGTTGGATTTCGTGTGGGATGCCAGGGCTGTTTGGAGTGCTGTACTGGCTGATTCAGTATCTTTTGGAAGCAAAGCCTTGCTCTGCAGGAGTTTGATTAAATCCATGTGGTGTTTGTGTGCTGTGTGTGTGACTTGGATGAACAAATACTGCAGCAAGGTTCTGGTTTCTTGGGAGTTCTGGAGAGAGCAAGGCTTTGTTATTGACTGGGCTTGAACCAGCTGTGTTAACCCATCATCACATTTCAGGAACAACAAATTGGTATCACTTTGGAAGTTAAACATTCCTTGCACCTTTAGGGACCAGATTCTCTCTTAACAAGAAGCTGAAATACGCATCTTGAATTTCACCTTTTCCCAAACTGCATTTTTCTTAATAAAGGTCTGAGTGCTGCTCCCTCAGCCAAGAGGATGAAACTAAATGTGTTTATGTTTGAGGAGAAATGTAGCAGAATTAGAGGAACAGGGTTTGACTTCTCATTTCTGTGTTTTGTTTGTCACTAGAAAGGAGCTCTGTGGTTTCCTTAGGTTATTATTTTTCTTTCAGATAGCACTGCAGTTTCAATTTTGGCTTACAAACCTGGAGCCCCTTTCTTGCAAAGTGTCAGCATTTTTTAAACATGAGGGTTAAACCATGTTTTGTGAGGTTATTGTCTAAAATACTGTGATGCCTTTAAGTGCCACCTGTAAGCGACTCTTACTGTTAGAACTAGGCTCATCATTGGCAGGTGCTGTGTTTCAGGTGGGAGCTGCTGCAGGGAGCTCTTTGGGAATCATCTCTGCAAGTCTGGTGATCACACACCAGCAGCTCACAGAAGCTTTTTTGTTAAGGAAGCCATTTAGAGCCATTTTTTTGAGATAACAAAAGAGCTTTTGTAGTGGTAATGAGGGCTGTGGTATCAAACAGCAGTCTTGACTCAATTATAATTCTGTTTATTCCGTGTGAATGGCTGTGTGATAACCTCCAAATGAGTGCTCGTTGTGGCCTGTGAGAAGCTCAGGAGAGGGATGTGGTGTGGAAGCCCATCCCTGCTCTGCAGTGCACAGCTGGAGCCCGGGGTGTGCAATGGGATGGGATTGCCACAGGAGGGAGATGCTGGCCTGGATTGGGAGCTTGGTAGCTCTGTGTTGTGCTCACCTTTCCTGAGCAGCTCCCTGAGTTTACAGTTATATTTACAGCTGAATTAAATATTCAGTGTTTCTCAGAGTAGTTTCTGTGTGCTGTTAGTAGGCAGTGTTCTATAGAAAGTAAAGTGGAGCCTTTTTCTATAGGTATTTTAGTTACTGGTTTTGAAAGGCAAATAGAACACCTTCAGTAGGAATGCTGTCACTTGTCACAGGCTGCCTTCATTATGCTCTGAGGGGGTAAGCATACATTTAAAGTTATTTTAACTCACACAAAAACTTGTGCAGTTAGCCAGCTCAAATTTGTATGCTGAAAGCTGGTGAATCTATATTCAGGGATCACTTTTATAAAAGACTGATCTGGATTTATACAAGTCTAAGTTGATAGACTTAAAATCTCCATTGTAAAATAGTCACTTGCTGCTCTGTTTCAGATTTGGGTTGGGGGTCAGGCAGCCACATCTTGCCTGTGGGTGACATTTCTTGGTTGAACAAGGTTTCTTCGGAGTTGTGTGTCAGGTAAGGCACCTTTGTAGGAGTGCACAGCTGTGAGAGATTTGTAGGTTTGGCTCCTCTGTGGCAGAACTTGATGCTGCTGAGGGTCACTGAGGATTTTTCCATCTCAGACTTTGGATTTTGTACTTTTTCTGATGTTAGTGATGACTTATAGGAGAGTTTTTGACTTTTACTGGAGGCCCATGGATGAATCTGATGGACTGCACATCTTTTCCATGTGACATTCTATATTCTCTCCAGCTGCCTAATCTGTAGTGTAAAGATTATTCTGATTAAGGCACCATGGGACTTTCATGTCAGCAAGACAGGGCATGTCTTTTGATATTCTTATTTTGGGCTACAGATAAAATCAGTGCAATAGTCTACTTGTGGTTTTTGTTGAAGATGATAATTTCAAGCATGGAAGACAAGACACTGACTGAAATACAGGTCCAGATTGTCAAGCACAAAACGACAGCCTGCAGAAAAAAGTGCTGCTTGCCAGGATGGGGTTGGTTGCTTAGCAATGAGCTATTTATCTGCAAAGGGACCCAGAAAAGGGATCAGGATGGTTTGAAAACAGTTTGGATAAAGGAGCTTTTAAAGTCAGCAGAGTTTTAACAGTTTCTATGTGAAATTCAAAATGATGAGGCTGTGCAGTAGCTCTGATTTGTGAGTTGAAGTTGGCAGGATTATTTAAGGCTTGCCCTCTCCTGCCTTACAGCCTGCAGGCTGTGCCACTGAGTGTGCAAGTCAGTGAGACATGAGAAGCTGATAAATGTTGATGATCTTTGAGGAAACCCTGGGGAATTCAGGGTTTGTCCATCACATGGACACTCTGAGCTGCTGTGTGAAGTGTTTCTCTTCCAGCTTCCATTCATCTTGAGCATTGACTCCATTTGTCAATGTAATATTAAGTGTAATATTTGTAATATTAAGTGCTGTCTTGATTATTTCAAGAAAACATAAAGATCCAGCTATGCTACAGGCTGGATTGATGATTTCCTAAGCAGAGTTAAGGCTTGGTATGAGACTGATCTTGGAGAGGATCTGAGTTCAAAGGAGAACATTAAATTGAGGCACCATAAAACTGAGTTCATCATTTTTCATGGTTAACTGTGCCCTCCTGTGAAAAATGCTCTTAGATTATCAGGATTTACTTGGGGTGGGTTGCAGGTGGCTCTGACCTGTATCTCTTCTGTGGCACTGGTTGCTGCAGCAGAAACTTAAGATCATGTGAGAAGTGAGCAGCCATGTCACTACTTGTCTCTTCTCTAAATTATGACTGATATCAGCCTTGTTAATTGTTCAGATTTCAAGTGATCTTTGTATTCAGGAAATCTGAGAAGGGATTTAGATGGAATAAAAATCCATATTGCTGATTAATCTATGTTCTGTGCAGCCAGTGCATGGAATACCAAGCTGCTAGAACCAGCTAAAGCTAAAAATCTGCCAGAAATGCAGTTGCAATCAATTACCTCTTTGCCTTTTGACTCGCAAATATTGTCTTTAGTTGATGATGGATTTTAAAAAAGAGGTGTAATTCAGAAAGAAACTCCAGCTAGAGCACAAACCCCATTTTGCAGTTTATTTACTAAATGTGAAACACCAAATTATTCCTTGTTCCTTGTGTATTTCAGGTGGGTTTTCAAGCAGCTCTATGACAAAGGGCTGGTGTATAGAGGAGTTAAGGTCATGCCTTTTTCAACTGCGTGCAACACCCCCCTGTCCAACTTTGAGTCCCATCAGAACTACAAGGTAAGTTGCAATCAGATTTCTCTATTCTCTTCTGTTTGGATATGAAGAGCTTTAGTACTTTTTGCTTGGTGGTACCTAAGCACATCATTACATTCCAAATTGGTAGTAAAAATCTAGGTAAATGGGTTAATTTTTACCACATTTTGCTGTATTTGTATGGATCACTTGATCTTAGACTTCTTCCTTGGTTACTACTTACAGATCTTTGAAGTGAACACTTTGTTTTATTGGGGTAAATTCCTCCCTCTCTGGGCTCTCAAGGTGGTACTGCAGTGGTGGATTTTTATGCTGAATTTTAAGAAGGGAGCTGCAGTTGTCCCTATGCACAAGAGGGTCTTTGACAAGGTTTTAATCTTCCGTGAGGGGATTCATAAGGAATGTCAAAGACACTGTAGCAGTAGGATAATGGCTCTTCTAAGAATCATTAATTTAGATTGGGAAACACCAGAAAATGTTCTACCTTATATAATACAGGGCTTACTGTGGTTTATAAAATGTTCCTTTAAAAGTGAATGACAAGATAAGGCAAGCGCAGCCTCTCGCTTGCAACAAACTCATGTTCATGTATATGAAAGCAGAACTTGTGTCCCAGTTTTTCAAATTCCATGTTAGTTTGTGGCTAGAGGTTTTGTATCCTTTCCAATCCTGACCCAGGCCTCCATATCATTATATTGTAAATCTTTCACTTGCATTGTGGGAGCAGAGCGCAAGCACAGATTGTACATCTGGTCTCTACATCTTGCCTAAAAAAGGCCAGTTTTCTGGCCAAAAATAGTATTTTTGAAACAAATGTTTAAATAGACTTGTAGTACAATGCAGCCCACAGATACCAGAGCTTTCTGTATTGCTGAGGGGTATTTATGCTGAAAAAAACCTGGTTTGTGATTTATGAAAGAGAGATTTGCAAAGATACCTTGATATTTGTGACTGTCTGACAACTGAAATAATTACTTCTCTTGTCCTTATTAACTGACATTTCACACAGGCTCAGATTAATGAGCTTTCTTTAGAACAAAGACTATTTTGGAGGGTTTGTGTATGTGTTCTCTTTTTCCATAAAGCTAGAGCTCGTTTTTTTCTCTTCTTGAGTCTTGATGAAATATTCAGATGCTGTTTCTTACTCTAGAACCAGAGGTGTGTGTGGCTGCTCTGCCACTCCATACAAAAATTATTTTTCTTATCTGCTATAAGTGGTGTTTGGAAGGTGTGGGTCTGTGAGCTGACAGGATTTATTCTTGGTGAGCACAGCCACTTCTGGGTGTGAAGCAGCTGTTGCCTTTCTCACAGTGGAAAGCTGCTGTTTATTGATCCTCTGAGAGCTGGGACACAGATCAGGAGCAGTAGGACACAAGAAGCATGTTCAGAACCAGAGCTGGGTGTCTAATGCACACTTGAGTTAACAATGCCAGCAGCTGGTGTTGCATTAAACTGAAGAAGTGGCATCTGCAGGTGAAATTTTAACAGCTAAAACACTACCTGATGCCATTACCTGTCAGCCTGGATGGCATTTTTTATGCTTTGCCAGTTGTTTTTATCTACCTGGTGAGCTGAGTGCTTCAGAAAGCAAAGTGAGTAGCCTGCAGTGCTGCCTTGCACTCAGTACAGACAGAACCGAGAGCTCGAGCTCTGCTTGGTATTGAGCGCAGGCCATGGGTTATGCAATATTTATGTTTTACTGTTGACTGCACCAGATGTTCACAGAAAATTCCCTCTGGAGCAGCCCTCAGCTCAGACATAAATAGCTGCCTGTCCCATGATGCCATTAACTGCTCCATGATGCTGGATGGAAACCAGAGCGCCTCGCACGAGATGTGTCGAGGCCACAGGACCTATTTCTGTGCTTAGGGTCGGTGTGCACGGCACCCTCTGAGTTGGCATTTAGAATTTCATAGTGAAAGTTTCACATTTGGAGGGTTAGACTTGCTTTTACAACAGCTTTTCATCGTATGTGAAATGTGAAGTGACTGAATAGGGTTGTACTTGGCTGACAGAAAAACTTGTTTTCAGTGGATTTTTTGGACTCATTTGAAGGTTAAGTTTTACAGTGTAGCTGACAAAGGTCTCCTTCCCTGAAGTTTCTTTTACTCTTAAACATTGATATACTCTTGTTTTTAAGTACTCCAAATGTTTTCCCCCTCCTTGTTAACAGCAGCTTCTTAATTAGAGATGAATCATTTTATGTGGTGGCTGTTCTTCCTAATCCCTGGCTACAGAAGAGAATGTGGAAAAGGCTTTGTTTAGTCGTATCTGAGAAACTGCTGATTTTCCTGACCCTTGAGATTGGTTCTAAACTTTGAAAATGGGGTTATAAGAGGTACCTAAAGGAACTGCACTTGTCTTTTCTTTGGTGTTTTGGCAGCAAATCCCCCAAATCTTCCAGCAAGTGGGAGATTTTAACCCTGTGGCCTTGTTGGACTAACAGACTGCACTGGTGTAATGAGGAACTCTGTGACTGGTGCTCTATTCTTGACTTAAATGCTGCCACTTCACCTTTTACATTACAGATTACAGTGGTGAACTAGGCCAGTTGCCAGATAGGTTTGGGTACATGGCAGTCAGAGTTACTGCATCTTAGATTTCCATTTTCTCACTCACATAGGCAGTAAAGGCTTTTTGCTGGCTCTCTTTTTACCCTTGGACTTTATCTTGTTTTTCAGGATGTTCAGGATCCTTCAGTGACTGTGAGCTTCCCACTGGAAGAAGATCCCAGTGTGTCTCTTGTCGCCTGGACCACGACTCCCTGGACCTTGCCCAGCAATCTGGCCCTTTGTGTTAACCCAGAATTGCAGTATGTAAAACTGAGAGGCAAGTATTAACTGCAGGGGACACACAACGAGCACCTCTTCCTTCCGTGCCTGTGAATATGTACTTATGTTTTGTATTATAGACTGGTTTAGGTTAAATTTACAGAACTTCCTGGGGGTTGAACCAGTGTTAGTTTGAAAGATGAGATCCACTTTGGATGTGGCTGATGATTTCCAACTGCTGTGCTCTTGTTATTTTACATGGTTTATGAGGACTGTACCTTGAAAATATTAATAGATGAAATAAAGAATAAAAAAAAAAGGGATGAGGTGCTTGTAGTCTTTAATTATACCTTCATCTACAAGCATCCCCCCTTTTAAAAAGAAATTAAACAGAATAGTAAGTAGGAATTTCCAGTTCTAACATAACCACATGAATCTGTTGTATGCCTAAGGTGATGTTAAACATAAAGTTCTGCAGTGAACTCCACATGTTTGGGTTTTTTTTCTATTAAGAGAGCTAAGTATGTTTCAGTTTTCAAAAGTTTTAACAGAAATTTGGTCATCTTAAAAAGAAATACTGAGTGCTTTCAGAAATAACATCTCACTTGCCTGAGGGGCTGAGTTGGGTTTGGATGTCTTTGGCTTGCTGCTGTGGGACAGTGGCCCTGACTGAGTTGGCAGGGTAGCAGCCTGAATAAAATTTGTCATTGAAGTTAGGAAATCAGGGTGGTTTGGGGTAGAAAATGAGTTTTCTTCATAACATTTCACTTTTTTTTTGTATTAACTTTCTTTGTTGGTATATGCTTCTTTTAGAAAGAAAGCCTAGCATGTAATTGAAATAGCAAATCTCAGGAAGGCTGCATAAAGTGCAATCATCACCTCACAACTTAATAATACTGATTTTATGTGGTAATTGTCCATCTTCCAATTGTTTCCCTCTGTTTCAATTGCATTTACTGAAACTTCTCAATTGCTTTTTTATTTGGCTCAGCCATAACAGACAAGAAAGGGTATTTCTGCCTCTGCAACAATAAAACACTGAAAATCAGTGGACTGGATTTCATCCTGTGGTTTCTGTTTAAACTTAGCCTTTGGAAAGTGTTCCTTAACTGGCTGTGTGGGGTAGAAGTAGCTGGAAAGTAGTAAAGGATTATTCTGGGCAGTTTTACAGCTACAGTGATACCATCTTGCACATATTGAAAGATTTCATAATGGTGCAAATGAGGGGATTAAACTGAGATTTGTGGAATTCCTGTTTTGTTTTATATTCTAGATAAGGCCACAGGGAAGATTTACATTTTGATGGAGTCCAGGCTGGTGGCACTGTACAAATCTGACAGTGAATATGAAATACTTGACAGGCAAGTACATAAATGATTACACTTGCTAATTTTCAGTGTTTTTCTAGATCAGAAGTTAAATGTTTTCAAGAAGATGGATTTCCCTGCATGTGTGTTTATATTGCAAAAATCTGTAAAAGGAATTGAAATTTGCTGGAACAAATTGGTCTTGTATGTGAAGCTACAAGCAGAAAAAAGTTTCATTGGGTCCTTGTATTGTGGTGAGGAAAAAGGGTTCCATAGTCCACCCCTTTCCTGTGTGTTCACAGTAATGTAAAAGTTTGAGAAAATGCTGGAGCTGGTCCAAATGCCTTCTTCTACACATTCTGTAAATATTTAAAGGGAAATGGGCAAAACAATCCCATATCCCATTGTTTTTAGCAAATATTACTTCTGTAGTTGGTGGCAGTCATTGCTTTTTGCAGAGTGGTTATTCATCTTGGTTAGGTGGAAAAATAGGAATTAATTAAGAAGTCAGACTGGGCAGGGGGTGCAGGTGTTAAACAAATATTTGTTTGCTCACTTTATTCAAGCAAACCAAAAAACCCAATAAAAACCTACATAACACAACCACAATAAAAAAAAATAAAGACTAGAAATGTTTTTGAGAATAACACCCTTTCTTCACTGGCATCAATTTCTATTTTTGTCTTTTTATCAAGCAGTTGAAAGCTTTAAATTGAAAAAGTGGAGGCTGTTTCAGCTAAGCAATTGCATGTGGTCATTAAATTAGGGAAATACAGAGCAGGAATGTTTGTTTAAGATGTTTCCTATTCTGATGGCTCAAACTGGGCAGTTGAGTAATTTTATATCTCTGCATTGATTTCCCTCCTTCCCCCCCCTCTATGAGAATGCTCTTAATCTGTCACTTGGTCTGTACCAATTTAAGATGGTGTTCAGTTTCTAAAGATGATGTTCAGTGCTCTCATTCTTCAGGGCTGGCTGAACTTCCCGATCTCTGTAGTTTTTTCCTTCCCTCTGAGTCATCAGTGAAACCACTGAACAGTGTCAGTGTTAGGATGGTCCTGCCAGGATACCACTGGGAATTTTCTTTTGGTCTGAGACTGAATTAACAACAACTTTTTCTCTTGAAATGGTGGTGTATCCACCAGGTCAGGTATTTGTGTGTGTTGGAATGATAAAGTATCCAAACTCTTACTAATGTTAAGACCTAAATTTGATCTGCTTGCTTGCTATCCAAGCTGGTTAGTCTGCCCCAGAAAATGTGGCTTTGTGTGGCTTATTCTTGACAAATTCACATTGTATGTTCTTCAGCACTTACTGAAAACTCTCAGTCACTTAAAGTTGAATCAGGTTTTTAGATGTGTCTCAGTGGTTTTTAGATCCATCAGTGCTTCAGTTCTCTCAGGAAATACAGATACTCTTTCCCTTTTTGGTCTTTTGAAACCTGTTCAGAGTGTCTAAAAACTAAGCCTTCTATCAAACCACTTTTTTTTCTTAAGTATTTTTAAATACATTTGCTTTAGGCTTAAAAAAGAAGCCAACTAGCCCATATATTACATTTGTTGATCTGTTGTCTTTTGCTTCCAAATTCTTCTTTTAATGCATTACTACAAATCTAACTTCAGTGTGACTGCAGTCATTCTATTTCCAGGAATGCACAGAACATTTTGGCCTTTTTTGATGTGGTGTCTTCATCAGAAATGTGAGGAGCCTGCTCTTTAAGGCAATCATACACATTTCAGATGTTGTATTTATGTCTCTGACTAATGGTATTTCTAACACCACCTCTCAGCCCCCCAGTCTTTAATGATTTTTTAAACATTTCCTTTTTTTTTTTTAATCTCTGCATCCATAAGGCTGCTAGCAAACCTCTCTGCAGAGCAGTATATTTCAATTCTTTCTGTATTAGTGCTACAGTCTCTTTTCAAGCTGATTTCTGTTTTTGGTCATGCTCCAGTTTGTCTGTTATGTAATAATTAATTTTCTCAAATGTGAAATGTGAGACAATTAAAAGGTAGCTGGTAGTTGAATGGATCTTTGAAAGATTTAGATCTGTATGTGAGCTTGTGGAAATGAACTTTCCCACTTCTGCTCTTAACTTTTTTCTTCCTTTAGCTCACTTCTAAATTCTCAAGCAGTCAGGCCCTTGAGGGAGAAATTTATGCAACTTAATCTGTATCAGACATCAGGCTGAGGGCAGGGAATGGTCTCATTGAAAATGTTCAGTGTCTGAAGTCCCCTGAACTTGGCTGCTTTGCATTGATGAATTGGTCTGGGTGTATTACCCCAATTTTGGCCATTGAGTGGCTTCTTGTTTTATTTAGCAGTGGTAGATAGGACGTGACTGTTGAGAATCTTCCTCCTCTTTTGTTACACTTCAGTCGTTTGGCATATTAAACATTTAATTTCTTTGCACTGTTTTCCCTTGTTGTCTCTTTTTGGATTCTAAAGAATCCAAACCAGAGATTGCTGATCTCCTGGGAGTGAAGGATTGCTGCAGTGATTTTAGATGAGTCTTACCACTATAACTTAGGTCACAAGAAGGCACCGTTGTATAAATTTTCAGGCTGAAGTTCAGGACTTTGACAAACAAAGTATTTCAGATGCCAAAATGAAAATCAGGAATGTGATCCACAACCTTTACCTTTCTCTGACTTGTGTTAAATAAGACTATAAATACTGCTGGTTTTTTTTTTAAAGCCAATTCTGGTGCTTCACATTCCCACATCTGTGTGGCTGAGCACTGGGATACTTTGCTCTCATCTGATCCTGATTAAGCACCTCAAACATTCCTAAGGCTGTTTGTAATATAAAAACACATAAACCATCTGCAAAGCCGTGGCTTAAAATAGAAGTCTCCCCTTTTCCTAGAGGATATTGTGTGTGCTGGGCTGAGGAGTCATGCTCTTGAACTTGGCAGTAAATGCTGCTCGAGGTCCTTTCTGTGCAGTGCAACAGCTTTGAAGAGTCCCCCACTTTGAAGGAGTCAAGTGTTTTATGGTTTGACCATTGTTTGGAAGTTGTAGATCAAGGGGAGCGTAGGGAGAGACCACAGCTGTGACACAGTCGGAGATCCAGCCCATCTATTAGATTAAGATATGTTTTAGCTGGATTTTTTCCCCTGAAATTGGATGATTTAAGCACTTTCAGGAGAGTTCTGAGCTGCAAATCCCAACCTAATCACTGTCTTTGTCAGCTGCTGTCAGAAGCCTGAAGGGAGCCAGACCTGCAGGCTCCATCTCTGCCTTACATTTCTTGTCTGACTCAGCTGGTTCCTCAGCCAGTCCTGTCTGTGTTGGATCATTCCCTGAGATGCCTGTGGAGAGTTTGGATGCCCAGTTCTAGAATAAGGAATGAGGCATCTGAGCTTTAAAGGCTGCAATACCCTGCGTCACAATCTTCTGCACATAAAACTTCAGGTGTTTCGGATCACTGTTTAGTTCTCTTGGACATGCTGAGGTTTAGGGCTTTGTTGTTATGGATACTGTGTTTTATCCAGAAGATTCTTGCCCAGATTTACCATAAAGAGCTTGTCATTAATGCTTAATTCCTCTATTAATTTACATTGATTGATTGAAAGTCCATCAGGTACAAGTTAATGACTGGTAGCAGAGATGCATTAAGAGACATTGTTTTTTCTCCAAGTCCACATTAACCACAGAGGTGGGAAACAAACTTAAGGAAATACTTTTCATCTTCTGAAATCAAATTCTGTCAGGGAGATGAAGAAGCAAATAGGAAAAAAAAACAATTTCCAGGTTGTTAATTTATGTTCTTATAAATCCTTCTCCTCAGGTTTCCTGGCATTGCTCTTAAAGGCAAGAAATACAAACCACTCTTTGAATATTTTATTCAGGTAAGATGAACAAGTTTGGTGTTTGATACAGGATATAAAGACAAAAGTAAAACCCATTCTGAGTATTCCTTGTTTATATTATGGAAAGATCTTAAGTTCTAATAACAAACTCCAGTTTGTTAAGGTATTAAGGTACCTTAAAATCCTAGTGCAAGTTTGAAAAACAGTATTGACTTCTTTCTCTAATATTTTTTTCCTTGAAGTTTTAAATATATTCAGAGTAAAAATTGGGTGATAAATAGAAGTTTGATTTCAGATTGCAAAGAAACTTCAATACACATTAATAAATAGGCAGTATTCTCTCATTTTCTCATCTGCTGAGTGTCTCTTGTCTGCCTCCTAAGTTGACAAGCTTTGTCTTCACAAGGGAATGACTCTGACTTTGGATAACAATCAGACATGGTCATGTTTTCCACTGAAGAGTTAAAAGCCTTTGTTAAAAACCTACTGATACATCAGATTTATCTGGATGTCCTGTGCAGCTTTTAAGCACTGCATTAGCTCTGGCATCCCAGATGATAAAAGAATGTGTAGCAATAGGGAGAGGGTGTAGAAAAATTTTCTATTTTTTAAAAAAAAATTGGATTAAAACCATTAAATTTTTCAAAGAGGAGAAGTACAGCCCTGCTGGCCAGGCAGCTGTGAACTCCTGTAAGGGATTTGGTCACTTGTGACACCTTCTGTTCTGAAATATCTGCAGGAGTCAGCAAAGGTGGGAAAACCTCTGTAGGGAGCAGGGACTGATATTTCCAGAGGAAAGTCAAACACGGCTGAATGTGGAAAATTGGACTGTGGATCTGAGGTTTGGAACGGATAAATTTTTTGAGTCTTGCTGTACTTGTAAGGAGCAGATGGGGCATCCACAATTTTTTGGTTTTTATACAGAATGGAGGTCTTATCTCAAAATATCTCCCTCCAGAATAAGCCAGACCTAATAATTTTGTAACACATTTGGTTCAGCTGTGACTGCACTGTTTTTTGTTTTTTTTTTTACTATTTTTGTTTTAAGGAATAGTAAATAACCCTTCATTTTTCATTATCTTTATACTGAACACACTGAAAATTGTCGTAGCTTTTCTTAGCAATTTTTTTCTGGATTTTCTCTTCTCTCTGTTTTTAGTTGGTATTTACCATGCTCTCATTCTCTGGAGGAAATAAGGAAAATGTGTGACTATAAAAGCAAACTTTGATTTAAAGGAAGAGGTAAAGGGGACATACAAAAATGCAGGAAGACTTCTGTACCTTTCTTGGTTGTGTCCTCACGTTCAGGAGTGTATTGATTGCAGTCTGTTAAGTACAGAGCTGTGTGAAGATCTGTGGCTTGAAGAGTAATTGACTTGGAGGCCTTCTGGAGAGGTGTGAGATTTAATCACACTTGACACTCTTTAAATGAAGTGCACAGGTGTCTGGGCTATGGGAAGTCAGTAAGTCATGTTAGGGATGTCACATTTTACTGTGTCACTGATTTTTGATGCAGTTCTTCCCTTTTTTGTGTGCCTCGTGGCTCTGCTAGATTCTTGAAAATCCTGGTTTGCTGTATGTGTGTAAATATATATCTATATGTAACCCCCCCATATTTTTGTGTTACAGTGCAAAGAAAAAGGTGCCTTTACTGTGGTAGTGGATGGTTATGTGAAGGAGGAGGAAGGCACAGGAGTTGTCCATCAGGCTCCCTACTTTGGTGCTGTAAGTGTGAACTACACATTTATAATGTTAATTTTGTTCAGCACACGTTGTATGGCTTTCCAGCTCCTGGGGACTCTCTCAGGGTGATAGATGTTAAACAATCTTCCCATTTGCTGCTTGAAAATGTAAGAATATCATGTAGCTTTGTAGTCTAATGAGCTCTTCCACTTAGTGCCTGTGCTAGACTGGAGATTTTCGTGTCCCTCGCTTTGGTTTGTGTTGTGGTGTGTGAGCTGAACTCACCACTGTGTCTTCTGAGTGTCATTGATTTCAGCTTTTCTCGAAGTCTGAAGCTAGAGCTTCGAGCAGGGCTGATCTGTAGCACTGCAGTGAAAACTGGCTCTGCTAAGTGATAATTTTGGTTGGGAACAGCAATTCTGCTCAGCACACTGCCCCTCTTCAGCGTTTCAATTTCATTACTCGCTGGGCTTTTAGAGAATGAGAAAATGCTTTCTCTTGCTTTTGTCCTGAGACTTTATCCCTTGGTGTGAAAGGATTTTGTTGCACTCCATTCTTTTTTTTCCTGTCTTTATTGTCCCTTCCCTCAGTCTGTTCTTTTTTTTAAGGCTAAGAGGAATGATTTGTCATGGATTTAATAATTTCAGTTTTTAGACACTTGAATTAAATGCACTAGTTTAGGCTCATTGTCCTTTTTGTAGAGTGTCCTGTCTTCAGCTATTATCCAAAGATGCCCTCAAAAAACTTGCAGTGCCTAGCAATTAGCAATCCCTGGACCACGAGCTCTGTCATAATTTCCAGAAACTTGGCATTAGCAACAGGCCTCTTTGTATTCATGTGAGATAGCCCATCCTCTTCCATCCTTTTTTCCCCACATTCTTCTGAAGGGTACATCCATTGTGGTGGTGTTTCCCTTGTCAGGATGAACATTGATATGAAAAGATGTTCCAGCTTTATATAGCTCTGAATAAAGAAAATTAGAGTGGGCTGTGCTAGCAGTTAATAAAGAAAATGGTGGTGGCTGGTCAAGTGTCCTCAGGAGTATAAATCCTGTCACACTTCTGCTCCTTAGACTCTCCCCTGGAGCTGAGTCTTGGATGTGCCAGAGGGGTGAGAATTGGTTAAGAGTCAGGAGCTCTTGCTGTGGGAGATGGAGGGAAGGAAAGGAAGAGACTGCCAGTAGGGAAGGAGCTCTGGAAGAACCTTTACCTTGGCTGCTTTAAGAGTGGTTTGTGTATTTGCACAGTCCAGTTAAACTTGTTGGAAACAGCTTGTTGGAAAGGTTGGCTGGCCACTTAGAGCAAGGATTATCTGCCCTCTTTTATTTGATTTTTTAATAAGCCCACTGAGTTTTGTAAACAGAGGAAAAAATATTTTTTCCCTCTCTCTCCTGGGAAATCAGCAATTACTTGTAAAACATTTTTTTTTTTTTAGGAAAAAACCTGAGAGTAACAGTTAAATGCCTCACAAAGAAAAAAAAATATAAAACATTGTGTGAGGAAAAAGTGCACAGACATTACAAACAGAACTTGGCACTCATCAGCTAAGGAGAGGTTTGAGTAGATAATGCTTGGTACAGGGGTCTGAGTCAATGGGCTCTGCTGCCTTCAGAAGGAAAGTGCACAGTATTTGTTGCATTTAATGCTGCTGCCTTCTTTTTGGGGTGCACGTAGTGCAGTTTTGACAGAAGATGATTTCTGTTCAGAAAAGCTCACAAAGGTCCTGGTTTAAGGTCAGGATTTCCTCATGATGCAGTAGGCTCTGTGTAGAATACTGTTGGTAGGCCTTTCGACAGGCTTAGATGAAAGAAGGGAGATAGTTCATGGTGGCAGACAGGATTGTCTTCTTGGTTAATTGGCTCCTCTGCACCTTCCTGTTGTGTTGAAGGTGGATAGAAAAGGGATAAGTGGACCAGGAGGGTCAGAGGAGAAGAAATAGAGCAGAGTCCTTCACAGCAAGCCTCGAGTCTTGTCTCTGTTCCTTCCTGTCAATATAAGTGAGTCCCTTTGATAAACAGAGATGGAAGGTCAGGGGTTTATTTATTTATTTATTTTAAATCCTGCTTACTGATACATGTTCTGTATTGCTAATAGCTTAGAGATGTATCCTCCAACAAAATTGAAAGTAAAAATTCACCTTCAGTTAGTTCCAGGATATGTAGTTTCATTGTCTTGTGTGATGCATTTGCCAAATAGAAGCTGCCACACCGTATCAGAGCACTCTATTATTTCAGTTCAAAAGACATCAAAATTAAAGCTCACAGAACAAGACAAACCTGTATTAAAAATGCTGTAAACTCATTGTGCCTCCAGATGAACATGACACTAAAATTCAGCTGCTCAGGCATTTCATCATATGTAGATGTACCTGCAGTCAACTTAAAAAGCTTTAGTAACACTTGAATTTGCATACAAAGTTTTAATTTGCAGTACTTCTAGTGCCTGCTCAGACTGTGACACAGAAGTTTCATAGATCTGTTACTGATGCACTTTTTGTTCAGTACTTTGCAAAAGTGTTGTTGGTTTTTGCTAAGAGGTGCTGCAGGTGAACCTTTGACTTCATGTTTCTGTTGTTTTGTTAAAATTTCAGATAAAAAAGCTTTTGATTTCTCGTAAGTGAGCTGTTTACTAATTTTGTGCATTACAACTTCTATGTGTAATCTTTTGAGGGATTTTGAGGTACAAAAATGACCACTGTAACTCCTATCCTGGTAAAAAATGATGTTTGTCTTAGCTGTTATTTGAGCTTAGCACTTGTGGATTCCTTGTACGTACCTGAATATATTCTTGCCTTGTGGTTTCTGAAGGAAATCTTCATTAAATCAAATGGCAGGTCATCTGGAGAGCTTCCATTCGAGTTTGTTGTTCAAAAGCAGGGAGCTGACTGCAGAAAGGCAGAGCAGCAGAGCCCTTTGTGTATCCTTGGCTGCAGCAGTGCTGCAAGTGGAGCTGAAGCACCTCTTGACCGAAGTGCTGCCGAGGGGAAGGTTTGTTGTGATGTCTTAGCAGGGTTGTGAGTGTGCCAGGCTTTGTAGTCTGTGCTGGCTGCTGCTTCAAAGCCTTTAACAGCTCACTGCCAAATCAGGGCTGACATCAGCTCTGTCATTTGGCCCGTATTTTAAACCCCCCAGCCTGCTCCCAGTCCCTCAGCAGTAACAGCTGAGGAAAGGCTGGCAGAGAAGGGGCTTATCGCCGTCATCTCCTGACTGAAGGAGCTGGGTGACCAAGTGCAGGGTGAACAAACGTGTGATGGCTTTCTGCAGCTGCTGGGCAGGGGGAAGAAGCTGTGCTCTGGAGGAAGGGAGTGCTGGAGCTGAAAGGATTTGCTGTTTCTCTGTGTAAAGCCTTAGTCTATGAAGCAGCCAACTTCCCGGTCTGTGGATGAGTCTTATCCTTGTAAAGTACAAAAGGTCTGGCTTGGGGGAGCTGGGAGCCACAGGGATGGTGGGGAGAGCTGAAGGTACAGGATGAGGACACAAAGGACCTGGAAGCCCTGCCCTGGCACTCCAGAGCTGGCTCACGTGTGTTGGTTAGATCCAGGGAAGGAGAAGGCAGCGAGCTGTGGAGCACTGGCCTGTGGGATGTGCATTTTACACACTGGCTCTGGTGTGGTGTCCTTGGTCAGGCTGAGGGTGCTTTAGATGCAGCTCCTGTGAAACACCTGCTCTGTATCCTGCAAGCAATTACTGTAACTGGATAAGGTGCAGATTTACTCTGACTTCAGACTTGAAGTTAAAATCTGAACTTTTCTACCCCACTACTAATTTTGTTTTAAGTGTTTCTCTGATGCCATTATTGTTCAGTCATGTTCAGGAAAGTCTGAAGCAGCTCTCTTTTTTTCTTTTTTCTTACTGGTACAGGAAATTAAAAATTTAAGTGGAGACTGGCCAGGAAAAAAACTTATGATGCTGTCCATGTGTGGTTCTTGGTCAGTAGCATTGCCTATGGGCCAAAAAAGATTGAGAAATACAGGTTTAAAGGCTTTGGATCATTAAGACATTCAGAAAATGGGATTGCTTATGTGAAATGCCAGAATCAGATTGATTAAAACAACCTGCCTTCTGAAAAATGCCATGTTGGCTGGAGAGCTGGGGAGATCCAGGCTCTGGCTGGGATAGGAGCAGGATGGAGTGGTTGGCAGTTCCTTTGCCATGCAGTGGTATCCTGAAGCCACACATAAAAAACATGTGTGCGTATATGTGCATTGATGTGCATAGAAAAACGTGCACATATCCCCTGTACTAGGTGAGAGTCTGAAGAAATCATAGTTTTCTGCATGAATAAAACTACAATCCTATAAAACAAGACTTTCTCATAAGTATTTGGGATTAGTGAAGGCTGAGTATTTTGCTATTCTTGTCCAGTCATCACATTTTCTGTTTAATATTTAATTTCTGTTTCGAGGGATGGATTTTTCCCCAGTATTCTGTATTCTTACAGCTTGGTGCTTGTCTCTTTTGCAGGATGATTACAGGGTCTGCATGGATTTTAATATCATTCAGAAGGACTCTGTGCCTGTGTGTCCTGTTGATGCATCAGGCTGCTTCACAGCAGAAGTGGCTGACTTTGCTGGGCAGTATGTGAAGGTCAGTGGGCCTGCAGACAGTAAATGACTACTTCTTTCAAGATACATTTTATGTATGGCAGAAGCTTTCTTTTCTTTCTCTGAGTGGGTTTGTTTTCTATGCGTGTCTGTTAACTGGAGAAATTAAAATGTGTTTTAACATTTGCAACAAGGTTGGAATTGTTTATTACAGCAGCTGAGAAATGAACAAGTTGAAATGCAAGTAATGTTGTGTATCTGTAGTGAAAGGCAAAAGGAGTATCCTGTTTGCAGCTACTCCAGAGTCTCACTTTCTGCTTTTTCCTCGTGGAAATGTCATGTCCAGAGTCTCCAGGCACATGTGCAGGGCCTCCCTCACCTCTGGATGACTCTGAATTCTCAGATGCCATCATTAAGTTTCTCCCAGCCAGTTAATGTAATGTGACCCATTAGAAGGGAGAAATCCTGTCGTTTTCCCCACTTGTGGGCTGTGTTGCAGTGGGAATTTACTTGCCAGTAGATGCAAGAGAAATCCCCAGAAAAGGAACCCACAGGAACTCCAGATTGCTACAGATACAAATCCCTGGTAGGGAGTGCCTCTTAAATTCCCTGGCCTGAGAAAACAAATTGGTTTTAGCCCTGCTGCTACAGTTTGATAGCAAAGCATGTTCATGTAAACAAATGCAATGTAAGATTTTTAAGTCTTTTTCAATTAAGTTGAGAATTTAGTCAGTTATCTTGGCTTCCTGCTTTATGCATTAAGACAAATAAGAGGACACTGGAGGCTCCATCTTTAGCTTCTTGCTGGTAGAAATCTGAATTTAAGGCTCTTGGAAAATTTTCTTACGATGCTGAATTTTTCACTCATAGATATTTGCATTTTTTTTCCCCTTAATGTCGTATTGACACTTGTATGTTCAGTAGATTGTTTCAAATGATCAATATACAGCTTTTGCTTCCAGCTTAACATGTAAATCCTAGTTGGTTAGTGAGGTATTGTGAAATATGCTTCAAATTTGGAAGGAATGTGGTGCCGGGAAGTTTAAATATTAGGTGAAAAGCTCTATGTGATTTCCTATCACAAAATTAGAAGACTCAATCATTAAGATATTAAATAATGTTGGTTTTGGCTTATATTGGTGCTTCAAAAAATTTGAATTTATACACAGTTGTGTGTATGTGGAGAGTTAAGGGTAAAAAAGGACTGATGCTTTAATTTATACATTTTAATTTATCCAGATAGCAGAGACACATTGAAGACACTGTGTATAAACAGTGTTTGGAGAGCAAATAACTTTGCAAATTTCATGTTTTACGGTGCCCCTGCAGAAAATGCATAAATTTGGTAGAAGCTTTTTGTGTGTGTGTGTGTGTAAATGCTGGGTTATGCATAGTTTTTTTAAAAATTAATTTGAGTATCTGAGACAAATCCTGTAGTAGCTGACTGAGTGAAAAGTGTATTCCAAGGAAAATCTGCTGTGTTTTTAGGATGCAGATAAGCACATCATCAGATGGCTGAAGGAGAAGGGCCGGCTGATCCACAGTGCAACCTTCCAGCACAGCTACCCCTTCTGCTGGAGGTAAGCACAGACCTGCACCTGCCTGAGAGCTGAGGTTTCTAACAGAGAAGTTCTTCAGGTTTCTCCCACTTTTCCCCCCTTCCCTTGCTTAATTTTCCTGACAAAACTAAAAGTAACACAAACCGAGATTATTGATTTAGGAGAGCTCCAGTTTTGGTTTAGTCATCAAGTAAATATTTTTTTTTTCCAATAAAGCTGATGAATTTAAGTTTAGTGCTGAAATTTATTTTCTATTTATGATTTTAAGGGTGTGTTTTTGTAATTTGTGTTGCTCATTTTTTGGTGTAGAACTCCTAACTAACCACCCCTTTTAAAAAAAGGTTATTTTCTAAGCAGCTGAGTGGTGGGAAAGGATTTTTTTGATCCCCTTTGCATTATATTCAAATTAGTATATATCAGAAGGTATTTAGATGTTTATGTTAAAATGATAAATGATAGTTCTTTTTAACCTTGTAAAATGACTTACTTGAAATAAGACCAGTTGCTTATTATGTGGAAACATCTCTAGGTGGATGTCTCTGTGGGAATTCTCCCTGTGGAATTCTCCATGAACCTTCAGTATCAGTGAACAAACAAGTTTTGTTGAAGAGGAATACAGGCTAGACAGATTTAATCTAGAAATGAAGCTGGTTTTTATTAGTGTCCTCCCTGGTTTGAAATTTCCACAATTGCTATTGTAAAAAATCACCGAACAATTGTCAAACTAAAAAAAAAAAAAAAAAACTTCAGTAATCTTTTAGTAGAGTATTAAATTTTTATTACGAGCAAAGACACACTTAAAATAAAATATCTAATTTAATTATCTGAAATGGCATAAAGATTTTAAGTCATATCTGATGTATACAGCACCTGTACTGAAATAACTGTGATAAGAGCTCAGCTCATCCCTCTGTCTGGCTCTGACTCTGCCAGGTGAAGTGTTCTAGCAGGATACATTTATCTTTAATTTATAGCAAAAATAACCTTTGCTTGCTCTTGAACAGTGGGATTGGTTTGTTTCTAGCAGCTGCCTAGAGGAAGAAGGGGAATTGCTCTTCAAGTGTTACGTCCTTGATGATTTGGGAGAGTTTTTGAAAAATGGCAGCCCCAAAATCAAGCAACGCTTGCGTTTTTCTTGTGGAGCAGCTCAAATATCCAGTCATGGCCTTCTGAGACAAAGCAGGGATGTAGAAGTGCTGATTCTGTAGAAGATCCTTAATCCTGCCACTCTGTTGACATTTTTGTTGATTGATGATAAGTTGCAGGCAGCACCTAGCAGCAAATTATCTGGTGGGAAGAACTGAACAATGGATTCTACTTGAAAAGCTCATTTCACTGCCATCACAAATCAAACCATAATTGGAATGTGCTAAAAGTAGAAGAGTAGTTCTTAACTTTGAACATAGTTATAAGTTATTTTGATTAATGTAAGAAAACTTTGAAATCAGACTCTTCTTAATGTACTACTGCTTTTCCCAGAAACCAGGCAGTTGTTGAATCCTTGGTACGTTGAGAAATTTGCCTTCTTTTTTTACATATCATGAAATTAGGGTCCTTCTCTGTGTAGTAATTTTCTGTCAACTAAACTTTAAAGTATGAAAGAGAAAAACAACAGCTTGGTAAGGACTCAGTAGATAGTTTTCAGTTAGAATTTGTCTTTATTGGAACTGCTGAAAATGGAGGACATTGGTCAAAACTGCTCTGTGCACATGTGAGATCTTGAGAGTCTGTGTGGTCTGGGCAGCAACTGTTGAATGTGACAGCTGGAGTGTCCCTCACAGGTCCTGCCTGCCATTCCTTTGGCAGCAGGCTTGGAAAGCTCTTCCGCTGGCAGATGTGGACTTTTGTCTTGCCCAAGCCAGTGAAGGCAAAGCCAAGAAGCATCTTTGTACCATGGGCTTAGTTATTGATCATTTGAGGAATAAGATCACAAGTAATGTGATTTGATTCTTCTTACGTGTTTCTAAAGGATCTGTCTGTAAGGGGAGCAAAACTTTGTTGAGACAGAGAGGAATGGTTAGGCAGGAACTTTGTAAGCATCAGACTTTGATTTTAGGTCTGTCTGGGTGGTTTTCCCCTTGTGTTGATGGAAAACAAGACCCAGCAATTGGTATTTCTCATTGGATTCTACAGCAAAATCCAGTTGAACAAGGATTCCTCAACCTTCTCACCAGTCATGAGGGGCAGAAATGTGTGAGGTGTCACTGCTTGAGCAGATTTTAGTGTTTTGTTCTCTGCAGTCTCCTGCTGAGGCACTGCTTGGCAATACAGCCGGAAGAAAAATATTCAGGGAAACTGTGCCCTCTCTCCTTTCTTATTGCCTCCACGTAGGTGGAACAGAGCCCTGTGGGTGCTTACAGTGGTTATCAGGTGTTACAACCTCAGGGTTAGGTTGAAAGCCTGGGAAATGGCTCCCCTGCTTTTGACCCTCTGTCGTGGATCCTTCCTGTCTGAAGCCATTCTGTGCCCCAGGGCCTGTCTGCAGCCAGCCCCACCTGTCAGCTGCTCTCTCCTCACAGAGCTGGGGTGCCACTGTTGTCCCAGCCTTCCTTTTCCAATGTGTTAAGACCATGTGAGAAATTTTTAATACCAGCTTTTATTCTACTTGTCTCCAGTTACTTGTCTTGTGATGGCAATTCATCATTCTTTAGCACATCTGAAACAAGATACTCAGTGAAATCAAAACTCGTTGTAGCTTGGGGAATGCTTTCCTTTTTACTGGGATCTTGCTGCTGTGTGAGGAGTGAACTGAACTGTTCCCTTTTTAGTTGTTAGGACTTAAATTTGAGTAGCAAGCCATCAGTAGGTTTGCATTTAATAGCTAGGACACAGCTACATTATTATTACTTTGAGCTGTCACCATTTCCTTTAAGGTTATAGGTACTTTAACACTTAAGCACATGGAAGCGTACAGGTTATCATTAAAATGAAATATCTTTTGAAATATAGTGTTAAAAGAAGCAATGTGTTGTTTATTATTGGGCTTTGTGCACTGTGAGTTCAGCTTTTAAGGTCTGAACAACCTTTGCTGTGGGTTTTCTTTCTTTTGTGGGTCAGGCAGGTGCACCTTTAGCAAGTGCTGGCACAGTAGCAATTTTAATTTACATCATAATCTGCAGTAGTTTGTGGATTTCAAATGTGTCCTCGCTGTGGATATAAATAAAATGAATTAAACTTTGGTTGTTTATAGTAATGACTGCATATGGGAGATAACAGTAGTTTCTCAGGGTCTTTGCTGGTGAATTTTTGTGTATTGCCAAGTTCTGGACCAAAGTGGCTTAAACAAAAGCAGTATTTTTAAGAAATATTTTGGGGGGTGGCTTGATGCTAAAGGAGAATGAGCTTCTTGTCTCAATGTTGTTGCTGCTCCTCCTCTGTACCCATAGACAGATCCTACCCCCTAGGGCTTTACTCCCTCTTCAAGCTGGAATCATGGGATGGATGTGAAGGATTAGAAAGGTCTGAACTCTCCTATAGTGACTTGTGCCCACTGTTGGATCCCGGGATCCTTTAGAAGGATGTGTGATACCTGAACAGTCAATCAAGACCTTAAGCAGTTATTATGGGACTGATAAATCAGAGACTGGGTTGGGACACTGGAGACCGATGCTTGGAGATCCTGATTTTGCTAAGTAATGTAGGGAATCGCTCAGTCTGTGTGCTCTGGCCAATTGTGTTTCCATTTCTAAGCAATTTCAAGTTGTGAAACTGCTCTCCTCCCACATGGATTTTCTTTTATTGCTTACTGAAGTAAGGAATATGTTAAGATATATTTGAAACTTCTTCTGTATGCTTATCTGGATCTCTTGCTTTCCTTCTCCTCCTGGGAATGGAACTTTCTTCTAGTTAACTCTGGGTGCTGCTACTTCTTTATGATTTGTGATTATTCTTTTAAATGCAAATAGTAAAAACACAGCATCATGTTTCCTGGATTTTCAGGCTTATATACGCATAAAAAAAGATGCAGAATGAGCTAATGTGGAAGACTGAAATATGACTCATTTAAATAGTTACTGAATTTCATAATGTTGTACTATGTAGGAGCACAAATTTCAAATTCAAGTATCGTTTGAACGTTCTCATGATTGCTCTTGCTATACAAATTCCTTGAATTACTGGGTTTGAAGGCTGTAAAAGTTTTTTTAAGGCTTGATTTCAAAATAGTAGCTCACATAAGTGTAACAGTTTATGTAAGTTAACAAATCAAACAGACCCCAACCTTTAACTGTGATAATACTTCAGCAACAGTGAACTCAATCTGTGGAAGGGGGACTGTGATGTGCAAAAACAAATATTAAAGAGCACATTATAAATAATGTAGCACTTAAAAATGCTTTTGTTTGTTTTATTCCCTTCCCTGTGCAGGTCAGATACTCCGCTGATCTACAAAGCTGTGCCGAGCTGGTTTGTCAGGGTGGAGCACATGGTGGAGAAGCTGCTGGAGAATAATGCCCAGTGCTACTGGTAATGTCTCCTGCATAAATCTGTTTTATTCCTTTTCCTGGAGTTGGGGGTGTAGGGGAATATCTCTCTTGGGAGAAGAACATAGGCAACTTAATGCTGTGTATACATTGTGCCAAATTAAACTAATTTTTAGACAAGTTGGGGGTTTTTTCATCTAGTTATTACAGATAAGGTTGATTACTTCATCATAGATGCATTTGAAGAAAAACCCACACCCACCCTCCCCCCAAACACCTGCAAAAAGCTCAACCCAGCTGCCTTAATTGTAAGTAAACTTGGTCATGCAGGTTTAAATAAAAGCATTCTGCTAATGGCAAAAATTAAATTTTTTACGTGTATATAGGGAATGTGAAAAGTACTTGTGTGAAACTTGGGTAGAAAACAGCAGATGAGTTTTAGATAGCTTAAATGAATTATTAAGTGCAGTAAAAGGGAACTGTTCATGCTGGTGGCCTTTTAGGGAGTCAGTCCTGGGTTTGTGGTATGTTGGTAACAAAAGCACCTTATCTTCTGCACCTTCATCAGCTGTATTTTTATTTCCCTTCCTCTCATCAATCACTTGTGCCTGGGAGGCTGAGACCTCCCAGTAAGTGGGGAAAACTTGGAGATTACAACCTCATTCAGTCTTTCCATATGAGGACTGTAGGGAGAGCTGGGATCCCACCCCTCTTCCTGCACAGTTGCCTCTTGTCAGCAGCTCAGATGATGTTAAAGAAGGTGACTCAGCCTTCAGTGAGCAATTACAGCTTGTGCTGCCTTTTTTCATGGACAGTAGCTGGCAATTAAATTCTCCATGAGCAGCTTTTGCATAACTGCTTACATGGTACAGGCACTGTAAATACTGGGATCTGTGGGAAAAGTCAGTGATCCATAATAGAGCCTGCCCAGAAATGCTGCAGCTTGGCTTTGCCAAGCAGCACATGCCCAGTCTGGCTGTGTCAGGAGAGTTTAGAGATTAGTAAGTGTTGCTTTCTGTTTTCCATAGCAGAACATACTGTGATCCTCCTTTGGGGGAAAAATAAGCTGGAGAGGGGGTGAAAGTGTTTGTTCTTAGCTTTAATTAGCTTTCTCAAGATGCTTTCACTGTTGGGATGACAGTAGACCTGCATACTTAATTTTCACATGAACAGGAGAAAAAAATGTAATGATCCTATTAAGGAAATGCTTGAATGGATGGGATGGATTTTATTTTCCAGAAGCAGAGCTTCAAGAAGAAGCTGCTAAGTGACCTCCGTTCATCCAGGAGACACTAATTAGTAAGAATTACTGATCAGTTTGAACCCTGCCTGCACATCTTTGGGGTTTCAGTGGTGCTTTTTGTAAGTGCTGAGTAGTGGGGATACAAGTGGAAGCAAATTTTGGAGCTGCTGTTGCAAAGATTGGGTGAGAAGAGCAGGCAGTGACATCATTTGGCAATATTCAAAATTCTTGGAATTAAAGGAACCATTTCTCCTTCAGGCAGTTCCTGAGTCTAAACACAATTCCATAACTGAACATAAAGCTGATTTCTCAAGACTCTTCTTAAAACCATGTGGTCTTAGAGATTGTGAGAAGCTTTTTGTTGGGAATATGGCTACAAGTAGAGATGTATTCTCACAGACTTATTAATAAATCATATGGATTTTCAGTATGTGATTTCATAGTAATTTGAATACTGGGTAATCTTTGTTACTTAAAGTTGGCTTTTAAAATCTAGCTTTTTAAAAGAATAAGGGAGTGTTTTTGAGGTTTTCTTTCTGTGTTCTTCATTGATGGCAGTTCTGTTTGGCATTGAGACTGCTGGCCTTCTGCAGTATTCATTTATTTAAATTTTGGGAACTCCATCCTTCCCAAAACCTACTTTTTCTGCTTTTGAAGAGACTTGATCTCTGAAAGTGTCACAGGAATAATATGTAGCTTTTTAAAAATTTATTTTTGGACTCTCTGGGGCTTCAGCATGTCCTGAAAATGAGAAAATTGGGGATAAATGCTTTTCAGACTGTATTAACCTTTACAAAATGGGTTTGACTGCATTGCTTTTTTTATTCCTGTAAATGACTGATGGGTATATTGTCCCTTAAGAATAGCTGCCCTCTCGATAGATATCCTTTCTGATGAAATAGATTAAACGTACTTGGACAAAGTGTGCAACCTGATTGCATTTCTAATTAGTTTTTTAGTGAAATACCCAACTTACAAGGCCACAGTCATTCAAAATTTATTAAAACCAGTAACTCTATTTTCATTTTTCAAAATGAATTTAACTATCACTTCCAGCAATGGTTCCATGAGTAACGTGCCAGCATCTTTGTAAAACCAGAAGCCAAAAAACCCTCTCTACTCTGTCCCATCCTTATTTCAGTCAGACTGGGAATTAACTTGTGTTGGATGTTGATGAAAATGCACAACTGGAACAGCATTTAGGGGGCTATGGTTCAGCCTTTAATTCAAGTTCCCTTACTGAATGTTCTTTACTGTGTAACTGAGATTATTTAAAAGAAAATTTAAATTCAAAAGGTTATCTTCTGTTTGGCATTCAGGCACCCACTACTGCTATAATTTGAGGTGAAGAGGGGCAGTTTTGGCTGCTGTAAAATCCAGGCCTGTCAGACCTTGGCTTTCTATCCTCTTGATGAGGAGAGTTGGATGCAGCACCAAGGTGCTGTCTGGATTTCATGTTGTCACCATCATTTTCTCGAAGGATTTGTTGAAAGAGCATTTTCTATGTACCCACAGACTAAACCAGGCCACCTTAGATTATAATTACAATGTAGGACTAGTTCCTGTCATCAGTGTTCAAAGTTGGTATAAGCTGAAAATTTAGAAGTTGCTGTAACCAATAAATCAGTACAATTTATAATGAGGATTCCAAACTATTGTAGCTCATCCTTCTGGCAGTGGATGTAATATTTCTTTTCTTGCAGACTGATAGAAAAGACTCTGTAGTTTGTATTTAAATATTGGCTTTGAAATGTTTTTTTTTTTTCTTTCTTTCAAACCTTTCTAACTTAAAGTTCTCCTTCAGTAACTCCTGAAACATTTACCTCTAACTGTTGCCAAGTTTCTAATGTTAAAGACATTGTGCAGTTCTGACATTGTTTG
Source organism: Corvus kubaryi (assembly GCF_017639235.1). NCBI lineage: Eukaryota > Metazoa > Chordata > Aves > Passeriformes > Corvidae > Corvus > Corvus kubaryi. Next base: position 3,149,593 of record NW_024581089.1, on the reverse strand, counting down.
CATAAGATGTGCAGCACTTGGTGTAGTGGAAAAATGAGCATCAGTGGAAGGAAAGCAGTGATGGAAGACAGGGACTTCAAAGAAGCCAAACCTTTTGTTCTGGCATCTTCTCACCACTGAAGAATTCAGATGTTGTAATAAAGAGCTTGATGTGTGGTTGAAGGTATTATTTTCCTGACTTCCATCACTTAAGCTGTTAGTTCTTGCTGGAAATGCCACCCACAACACATTTGCTGGGAGTGAAGTTAAAGTGTGAGTTTTGCACACACTCCCTGCAGCTCCTGTGTGAGCCCAAATGTCTTCTGTGTCAGTCGAGCACATCAATCTTTGGAGAAGCTTTTGATCCTGGTCATTTTCATCTTTGACCACAAAACTGTTTCCCACCTGTGGAAAGGTGAGACGTGATCAGGAATGATGCCTGTTTGTGTCAGAAACCCTGAGGCTGTGCAGGGGATGGGCTGTGGATCCCATCTGCAATAGAAAGCAAATTTTATTTTACTAACCTTGTCATTTTTGCTCAGATGAGGAATCTGAGTCTGTAGCAGGGCAACAGAATTTTAAATCATAACAGAACTGTAGAGCAGTGGCAAAAACCCAGTGAGTCCTTTTTCCTCCTTTTGCTGTTTATTTTTTCTAGGAAGTCTCATAGGACATTTTCTTTCTTAGTTTGTTAATATTAATACATTTCATCTGAACAGTTTCAAATGCATGGTGTGTGTAGATTTTTTTCATTTTTTTCTTTTCTTTAGTATCACCATGCAGTTGTAACTCTTCCTTTTGAGTCATCAGTCACACTTTTCTTGCTGGGGAATCGTGAATACAAATGAGATCCTCCCTCTAGTAACAACTGTGATATGTACAGCAACCTGGAGTCACTAGATGGCAACATTTCCCGAGGAAAAATCCAAGTTAGTGGCATTGCCTACAGCAGGAGGTGAAAAAAATTGCTGCAGGGCTAGCCTTGTGTTTGTCTAATTTAGAGAAGGTTTCATTACTGTCTGTTATCAGACATGGTTGAGGATTAGAAGTGAATTTGGAGGCTTGTTCACTGGATTTTGATGGCTTATGTTCTGCTGCACCTTAATTTTGCTGTTTCCTCTTTGAGCCTCTTGTGCAGAGATTGCTGATGATGCCATGAATGCAGAGGTACCTTTTCAGTTCCACTGAAGGGTCACTGAAAGCTTATTTTTTGCTTCAAGGCAAAGCTTAGGAAATAAACATCCCAAATGTCAGTTCACTAAGCAACTCCAGCACTGTTTTCTTGGGCAGCTGATAAATCTGTGACGTGAGCAGTGTGTTGAATGTCTGCCACTGTCACGGGAATGCAAATGTATTTATATATGTGGATTGAAATGGATCCTGAATGTGGATTGAGATGGATCCTGGGTGCTGATGCCCTACAAAAGTACTTTGTGACAGTAAATGTTAGAATATTCCCAAGGAAATTGTGTGGAGAGAAGTGGAAGCTTCACTTCTCCCTGGCTTCGGGCTGCAGGGATTGTTGATAAGATAAGGAATTTTAACAGCAATTAGCAGGGTGCCTGGGTCCTACAAGGGAGATAGAGCAGGGTTTTTGGTGGGAGCGTGTGCCAGAACTGGAGGTCAGGGCTGCGCCGCTGTGTCCGGGTGACGGGGATGCGTCTGCAGCAGCATTGCAGTCACACCACAACGTGGTGGTTGCCATGGGAACCAGGAGAAAAGAGGGAAGAGAAACATTGGGAGATCAAAATGATTGAAAGCCCCTGTTCATTTAGCCCCTGTAAGCTGCGCATTAACAGAAAATGCAGCGGTGGAGATAGCCCAGGCTTGTGTGGGGTGCGTGGGGTTGCACCATTCCAGCAGCTTTCCCAGGCTGAGGAGCAGAGGCTGCTGCAGTGGAAATTCTGCCTGGCACACACTGACCTTTCCTCCCTTCCCTTCTCCTCCCTCCTGCCTCCCCCCATGTTTAATTAGGTCCATGATATAGATTGGCGCTAATTAAAGTGTCAAAAGGGCATGAATAGTTGCTTATTTTATCTCCTTGAATTAAAAACCATTAAAAATCAATTTGAGGGCATGTTGAAGGAGGCTTGTTATTAGAGTAAATTAACATAATGGAATTTAAGCCTTTGTCTTCTAAGGGTTGGTTAATGTTTAAAAAAGAAAGCCAAATTCTACACCTAAAATAAACCCCCCAGTTGGTATGCTAGGAATTTAAATAAATCTGTACATATTCAGTTAGATGACAGAGAATAACTACTTCATCACATTTGGTGTTGCCGGTAACAACTCAGCTGTCTTCTGGAAGAATAACTTTCTCTTTTCCAGACTTAAAACTGATTCCTGATTTCAGGTGGCACTTAAAAAGTTACCAGCTTGCCAAAGGACAGGACAGATCTGGGACCATCCTCTCAGAACCAAAGCTGTATTAAGAGTTCTTTATCTGGTATTAGGTCCCCTACATCACACTACTCAAGGTATTGTTTTGTGTATCAGCTTTATAGTCTTAACTCCTTTAATTAGCAATTATGAAGTAAATCATACCCAATACCTAAAGGTGCTGTGGTTTTGCAGAGAATATTGTGAATAAAGTTAACTGGTGAGAAGAACGATGAAGAGTGAGAAAGGATTAGTCAGTCTGTCTTTATGCAGTATCTTAAACAGCTTTTAATGATGATAAAACACGAGGCTTGTGCAGGGGCAGTGTTTTATTTTGGCAGTGCTGTTTGTGTTTACAGAAAAGAGGGATGGTGCTGCTTTGAGACAATTCCTGCACCCTGTGACTGGGGCACGGTGAGGCAGCTCAGAGCACATCTCAGCTCTCAGATGGAATAATAACCCGAGTTCACTATTTGCAATTGTGTTATGAGCACAAGAAATATGCTTCAAAATATATATACAGAAAAGGAACAGATGTCTTAATCCTTTTAATAAGTTTTCTTCTGGATTATGTAATAATTTAGAATATTTTTTTATTTGCATCCTGTACATTTTTCCTCTGGAGACAAGTCAGAAAGCAAATTTATTTATTTTAATTGATGCTGTCCCTTGAGTATTTATTGGTGCTGGGCTCAGCCCATGGTAGCTCACTGTCAGCAGACCCAATCCTGCTCTGGGATTGAAGGTGGTCTCTAATTGCCATTTTCAAATCCATGCCCATATTGCTCATGTGACTTGGGTGCTGAGTGGTGCATAGACTTAGAAGGCAAAGTAGATGGTTCCTGTTGTAATAAGTTAATAAATGTTGTTAAAAGGCTGGGTTTTGCTGTGCTCTTCATGGGGTTTTTTGGCTTGTCAAATGGAATTTTTATTTTAGACACTAAGAAAATGAGTAGCTACCAAGAAAGGATGTGGGAGTTGACTGTGCAGAGGACTTAGCAATGCATGAATTTAGCAAAACCCCACATCTGCATCAAAAATAGGAACAGTCAGTCAAAAATGGACACGGAAATTTGCAGCAAATGAATAATTTTTATTATCTCTAACTTGTATGATAGAGTTTTGATGTTGGGAAAGTAAGATAGACACGAGCATTCAAACACGTCGGAGCTGATGTACTTTGATTCAACATCTTCCCAATATATGATTTGGCAAAGCAATATTTATTCCTTTGTGTTATGAAGTTCAGTTCCCTTAGCTTTCCAGCTGCTGCAGTGTCTGCATCCTGAAGTTTATTTAGTGCCCTGTCCTGGGTGCCAAGAGGAGAAATTGCAATTGTCCCACACTGTTCCACACTCATGAATCAAGAGCTCCCTGACCTGCTGAGACAGCAGTCTCCTTAACCTTGCTAAGTGTCAGAGAAAGAAGTATGAAATCCTATCTGTGTCATTTTGCAGAGAAATTTGAAGGTCAAACACATTGTAGGCCAGTTGGGAAATAAAAAAAATCCTGTTTCTCACAGCTCAGTTTGAGGAGCTGCAGCACGATGGCTTCAGGAGAGACGTGGCTGCTTTTGATTTTGCAACCCCATGGAACTGTTGGGAGCTGGGGCTTGATCTTTTCTGAGATGTGAAGGTGTCCAGTGCCAGTCCAGGGGGCTCTGAACGGGTAGAACTGGGCACCTTCTGGTCACACCCAACTGCAAACTCAGTGGTCATTCAGCAGGAACCTGAGATTTGTGCTTTCAAGCTGAAGGGGGCTCATGATGGATGTGAGATTAAACATGAAAAACATTGCACTGGCATATTGGGAGAGGGTTTTTCATTTATCTTCCAGCTGCTTTGTGTAGATGGAAAAGTAAAAAAATGCTTCCTCAACTAATATATGCCTGTGGCAAGATGGTGTCTTAATGAAAATTTAACAGGTGAGCTATACCAAGAAAATACCTAAGAGTAGGATTAAAAGAAACTAAAAAACCTCTATAAGAACACTAACCTGGAACTGCTGTAAATAAAGATCAGGTGTTAGTAACAGCACCATTGAGGATGCTCTTTTTTCACAGCCTAATCAAATATTTAAGTAGAAGGTACCTCTGATTTTATTTTTTCCCCTTATGATATGTAGGTAAGTGTTTAAACTGAGATATCTGGAGCTAAATCGAGTGAGAATAAGTAGAAGAAATGGGCTCCAGACTTGAAGGACTGCGCCTGGCATGGCTGTTCCTGCTCTAGATCCCTTTTCCAGCTTGATCCCAGCTGGAGGCTGTGTCTGCCCTTGGGCAGCACCCATGGGCAGCATCTCTGCAGTGGCAAAACCCAACTGCTTTAAGTAACACTTCCTTTGAGTGATGGGCTCAGAATGTGTGTGAGACACAAACTCTTTCTATTTGATTTGATGGCTGTGTCAGTGTTATTCCTGTGTTGTCCCTCTACAGAGCCATAGATCATTGTTGCAAATGTGGCTCATAGGAGATGAAGTGGTTTGTGTTTTATGTTCCACTGAAAACTGGCAGCAGGGTCAGACAATTTTACCAGAAGAGGTAAATTACATGCTTTCATAGCTCAGAGAGAGAGATCACACCACATACATTTTTGTGGTTAATGTCCACTTTGGGGATAAAATTAATTTTTCATGTGTGTTTTGAGGAGGCAGAGTTGAAACTCTTAGCATTTTAATGTCATTGGGGGATTGTCTCAGCCTCTAGCTATGTTAAATGGGACTAATAATTTCAGCTAATCAGTGTCTAACAACTTCTGAAAAATGGAAACTAGTTTAGGAGTGATGTAAAGAGAAGTTTTCCACATTAGTGGAATGTTGGGCAAATGCTAATGAACTTTGTACAGTTTCCACTTGTGTTTGGAGAGAGGGTCTCCTAAGGTCACCACAGAAAGTTAATAGTAACGAGTCCCACGCTGAACCAAATCGGGAAAGCCTGTATACATTTCTAAATTTCAAAGCAGGGCTACAGATGTCATGTGAAACATGAGTCACTGAGTTTGTTTAAAATTTTTTTATATTAGATTTTTGTTCAAGAAGTGTTACAGGAGAGACAACTTTGCAGCTGAAAGTAACTCCAGAAATAGCGAGGGAAGCTGTGGAACTTCAGGCTGATATTTGGTGAGGCTTTTAAGGGTAGTTTTTAGCCACTTGAGACAACATTGGCATCACGAAGCCTTTAGATCTCCACATGGCTTCATCATGGGTAAAACTTTTAAAAGCCAGTAGCTTTTCTTTTCATCAATAGTTTGCTTTTTTTTTTGTTCACACTTATTTCATAAACCTCCTGCTGCTGGGCCAAATCCTACCTCAATGTGTCATGTGAATCCATTCTTTTAATTTTTCCTGTAAAGGAACCTTTCATCTTTGTTACTCTTGGGACTGATCTGTGATTAAAAATCTTCAAAAAGAAATACTTGACAAGAGGACCAAGAGCTTCAGACAGAAAGATGGAAGGGACCCTCTGTGCTTTGTAGCTTGGCTGCTCCCCCTTTAGAAACTGTGGCTCTCCTAATCCAGCTCAGACTTTGGGAAGGGCCTTTTTAGTTAGACTGGAAAAACAAACCCAGCAAAACTTGCCATGGTTTGCTCAGTAACTGTTCCAGAGCTCCTTTATTGTTGTGAGCTGCTCATTCACAGCTTCTGTGTTTCTGACAGTGTCTTGAGGTTGCTCTTTCTGTGAGTTTCATTTGAGTTTGGTCTTTTTAAATGCACCTTTAGGCAAGAAGGGAGCATATTGTTGACCATAAAACCCATTGCTTTTCTTCATCTGCACGTAATCATTGGATAAATAGTTAATTGTTTACATCCTGAGAAAAAACTAATGGTTCTAATCAAACCACCAGGCCACTTAGCACAACCAGGAACCTTGCAGGGCATGGGGTTCTGGCGTTAACCTTTGAGCTCTAAGACACTTTCACACAATGGAAACTTGTCTTTAACATCCCTCAGTGCCCATTAGTGTTCAAAATGAGGTTTTAGCAAGCATTGATAGGGTTCTGTGTTTGGGGGGCATGTTTTGTTTCTTAACTGGGTAATTCAAAGTGAGACGATCAACAGCCTGGAAAGGATTTTTTGTATGATCTATCAACCTGAGTAATGTGCATGTACCTGGATGCCCACACATAATCCAAAGTGCCTTTTCACGTTATTGCTCCAGGCTTTTCACTCTTGGGAATATCATTCAACACCAAAATCAGTGGCTGTTCCGTTTTCTATATGTAATTTAAATAGTTGTGTTGTGATCACCCTTAGCCATAATCCTCCACTGTTGGACTGTCCTGAGGACTTTTGGCCATTGTTTCAGCCCTAATGAATCTATTTTATGTTGCACATGTTTTCCTGAGTTACTTTATAGTAAAATAAGCATGGTGTTGTTCACTTCTGTAGCTTACTGGGGATCAGAAGAAGGCACTGTTGTGTTTTTTGGCAGCACCTCCACAGGCCTTGCAGCAGCCAGTGCTGTAACGCTGCTTTAAGTCATATCAATGCTGAAATGAACTTTTTTGATGGATGAAATTGAATATGTAACCAATTCTTACCAGCTTTCTTTTAAGTGGAACATAGTGCCGTATTAATCCTTTTGTTATTTTTGGCACAGGGTTCCAGATTTCGTGAGGGAGAAGCGCTTTGGGAACTGGCTGAAGGATGCCCGGGACTGGGCCATCTCTCGGAACCGCTACTGGGGGACCCCCATCCCTCTGTGGGTCAGCGAGGATTTGGAAGAGGTGAGTGAGGAAATGAAAGGTCCCATTGCCAGAAAAGCCTTTCTGTACTTGTTTGCTTATTTTGGTGTATCTTTGGCTGCTGCAGTCTGAAGTTCTATTAACATGTTTTAGCAGCATATCTGTATAACCCATCTGTATGTGTATAATAGGTGACAGATCTGTGCATATTTATGGGTGTGTTTGTGTGCCTGTACAGGTTTGCTTTGCCTTTGCTTGAGAACTGCAGGCAAATTTTCTTGGTTTTTACATTAAAATTAATCTTGCCTTTCCCAGAAGAGTTTGAAGTGATGGCAAATCTAAAGAAAATAATAAATGCAGTGAGAAAATGGCAAGGAGGGGATTTTTCTTATTTTTTTTTTTTTTGGTAACTCCTTTAAGTCTCCTTTTGAAATTCTGGTGGTTGGTTACCTCAAGCCAAATGAGTTGCTGAAGGCATAAAAGCAAGTCCACCACAGCAGAACAGTGAAGATACATATTTGTAGTGCCACAAATGTAAATGTAGCAGACTGTAAAAATATGAATCTAATGGAATGATGGAAATGCATAATGGGAGTGCTAGAAATGAGCTTTGTCAAGTTGTAAGGTACCCTGCATTGGTAGCACGATGCAGAGGGCATGAGTGCACACACAATTTTGATGGTTTTAAAGCTCTTTCTGAAGGCAAAATGGGTTAGGGGGTTTTTGTGTGTTGTTTTCCTTGTTATTTCTATTTATTATTTGTGTTGGGTTCGTTCCATTAGACACATGTGATAAGCCTTCCTCATGCTGGAGGTAGAAAATGGTAATCAGGGTCAGGATGTCCATGGAAGGTAAATACTGGTGGCAGCATCCCAAACCTTTATCTCTCTTGATTTGAAAAAGTTTTAATCTTCATTTTAGACCTGAAAGACCTGGAGTAGGAAAACATCTGCTAGAGAAGTATTTTATGATCTTAAACTTGCTATTGCTTAGATGTGCACCATAAAGCATTTTTTATTTCCTTTTCACTGGGAATCTTGGGAGATAGAGGGAGGGAGATACTCCTGCAATTAGGATTTAAGTATCTAAGAAAGCCTTGGCATTGGATTCTATTTATGCTGAGAGTGTGTTTGTAAATTACTGACAAACCAAGTGCTTCTGTCTCTCATATAACAGTTAGAGTTTAGTTTGAAGACTGACAATTTATATATACACACTTTTTTCACATTCATCCAACATTTCTAAGCCCCTTTTTTGATATAACAATTTTTTTTTTAGGTAATAAAAAGGCTTTCAGTTTTGTGCCTGGGTATTTCATTCTACAGCTGAAAAGGATTGTGTAAAGGTTTCATTACTTCCACTTCCTGCCTCTAATAATATTGCATTTTCTGTCCAGTCTCCCCATATCTGTATTCCTGTGTGTACAGATTTTTTTTGCTTTTCTAGGTTTGATTTGTTAGTTTTTAATAACAAAATGATGTCTAACTTGGAAGATTGACCTTTCCTTTGAAAAGAGCTGCAAATACTCCTCAGGGCTCGGTGTTCTGAATAACGATGGAAATACCAACAGGTCTATTATTTCTATCCATAGATGTTACACATTTCTGTTTGCTCCAGTCTGAATATTGTGCTTTAACAGCTGAGTACAGCTTCTGAACCAAGCTAAATTTCAAGTTAGGTTTCTTTTTTTTTTTTTTTTTTTAAATATTCACTCTCTTTTTATGCTTGTGAGATACAGCTTGAAAAACAAATACCACTGGAACTGATGTGGAACTTAAAGCTTAGGTGACATCTGCTCTCCCAGTAACGATATTCCCTCAGAATTCCCAGTTCTACTGCAGCCTGGTGCCGTGTGGGATTGCAGAGCAGCCTCTTCATGTCTTGCTCTCAGAAGAACACTTTGTTGCACACGATTATGCTTTGCATATTAAAACCTGGAGAAGTAATAGCAATTCCTTATTTAATATACAGCAAGGTGAATTAATTGGTATTAAAGTGAATTTTATTACAAATCAATAACTGGTTTCGCAGAGTTTTATTTTAGTTTTCTTTTAGCATAATTATCAGGTAGAGACACATAATGGAAGTTAAGTTTTGAAGCTTGTGTTTATTGCCATATTTTTGCAGACAGTTTATCATTTTAAGCTTTCAAATTCCAGTGATTTCCTCAGTGGAGGAACACATCTCATTTGGATTAGATAATAAAATTTTTAATATAACACCCAAGTTGGTAAAGCAGACGTGGGCTCATTTTATAGGACTTGCATACAAATTACAGAGTTCACTATTCAGTGATGTTGTGGAAGTTCTCTGATTGTTTCCTGGCCTGTCACTCATGGTAACCCTGCCCTGGGCTGGCTGCCCTCAGTCTTGCCCAGCAGAGTGAGAGGGCTCTGGCTCTGCTCTCCTGAGGGTGAGGGAACCTCTCCAGGTGCATTTTTGGGCTGCTTTGAGGCTGCATTAGGCCACTTCTGGCCGACTGTTGCAGTCATTTCTTCTCTATTTAATATTCATGAGATGCTTTCTGGAAATCCCTGAATGTCTTGCTGACACACTATGCAGGCTTCTTCCTTTCTGTGGGCACTCCTTACTCCTCAGTTGAGGTACTGAACAGAGCTGAAATGGCAAACCCACAAAAACAAGCATTTTTATTTAGGAGGGACTGCAGGGCTCTGCCACAGGAACATCGAGTTCCACAAATGCTGCTGGGGGTGGCTTTCTCTTTCTACTGATGTGGTTAATCCTGGATCTAATGTTCATTTTGTTAGCAGGGGTTAACTTTGACCTCTGGTTTCACGTTGGGTCTTGGAGGTGCTGAAACAGGGTTGAGCAGCCCCCAGTCCCCGTCTGTTTGTTGCAGTCTTTGCTGCTGTGCAGTGTTGGTAGAGCTGGTTTTGAAGCTGATGTGAACCATAACATGGAAGAGGAGCTAATGCCTGGTAGGGAGAGGGCCCAGGCTGTGAGAGCAGCCATGGCTCCCGAAGGGATGCTCCAGAGCAGAAGCTTTAATTGGAGAGCACAAGCCTGTGTGTTCCTTGCAGAAGCGAGTGGGTGCGGCCTAATGAGGGATGGAATTCGATTAGCATCTGTTTGCTGCATTCTCCCCTTGCCTTTCAGTATCTAATGAGCTCCCCTTGGGACAGAGGGGCTCCTTCCTTCTGCCTTGGATAGAGGCAGTCTTATTCAGTGGGGGGAGTGTTCCTCTGAGGGTTGGTGGATTTTTCATGTGAACTTTGGTTTATTTCTTCCGTGAGTGATTTCTGGGTGCAGTTCTGCATCAATATTCAGGATTTTACTTCAGCATTGAAGTACTTGTTCAAAAAGCACCAAGTAATGAGCAGCTTTTCTCCCAGAGCTTAGTGTCAAAGTGTATTCAGATATAAAGGTTAGTGAAGGTAAAGTAATTGGTGTATCCAAGGGCATTTTTTACCCATTTCTCTATTAATACCTTTTCTTCCTCCAGCAGTGCTGAACTAAGCACCTGCTGCTGCTCATTTGAGCCTGTGTGTTTGCTTATGGGGCCACACGAATGAAGAATAGATCTCAGTTAAAAATAGTTTGTTGATGAAGATGTATTTTTACCTGGGATCAATCTCCCAGTGTAGTTTGTGTGCATTCTGCAGGCTGTTGTACCTGGCTGGTGGAATCATTGTCCTGCCTCACTTCCTTTCAGAAAAAAAGACAGATAAGTAATGAAAATTTGCATTTCCAAAGTACTTTAACAGTAGAAGATGGTGATTAGTAGTGCAGATCAGCACTTGAATCAGACTGGGAAAATCATGTCTTAAAACCCAAATCAGACTGAGTTTCTGTCTTCTCTGTAATTCATGACAGTTTTTTGGAGTTAAATGCACCAAAACCTTTTAGTTAGTCACAATTTCCATGTGTATACATATGCATATGTTTAAGACTAGCTATAGGAATTGAGCACTGCTCTGATTTTTTGTATCTTGAGAGCAACTTAGAAAGTTATTTCATATGAAAAATGTCTGGCCTATTTACAGCTTCATTATGGTGCTACATTTAACTCCTTCCCTGTCAGATCTGTCAAACCCTGGGGTTTTTCCATGGCACTTCTAAACGGGGCTGATGGCATGTGGGACAGCATCTCCAAAATCCAGGCCTGTACTGCAGCTTGTGGCTTGTGAGTCCTGGCAGATGAGAGAGGCCACAGGGCTGTGGGAGGGCTCAACTTGACTAAAAACTAAAGCAAAGAAAGCTTTGCTTTTTTGCTTCTCTCATAGAGTTTTTCAGAATCATTGTTTCATGATGGCAGTGCAAGTCTGGTGTGGAAATTAGCATTTTTCTTAAGAGTTTGATGCAACAAAACCAAGAAAATTCTTTCTTAGCAACCTCTTTGGTAGCTGTGACACTTTCTTCACTTTAAATAAAAAGCATAATAATTAAATAAAAATGTACAATTTAATGTATCTGGGATGGAACACTTATGGATAATGAGCTGCTTACTTTAGGGGAGGAGCCTGGGATCTGAAACTCCTATTTGTATAAAAGTCAGTCATTGAATTTTCAGGGGTTGTTGGTTGTGGCTTGTTTGAAGAAGCCCCCCTGCCCCCAAAATCCCACATTTTTTGGTAACCTGCCAAGATTCTGCTGCTTCCAAGTCTCCAGTTCTTGTAACATGAGTTGTATTAAATCAGAGCAGTGGTCTCTAACATCATTTAGTGCTGTGTTAGATTTAGGAAGGAGATCCTTGCACAAAATTTTTATTGTTTTTTCAGCTCTGTCAGCTACTACTGGAGATTCTGACTGACCTATAGGTCTTCTGTCTGATGTTAGAAAAAAAATTGCTACTGTGTGCAAATAACTGGCTAAATTTCCTGAATTTCTTAAACAGGTGGTTTGTGTTGGTTCAGTGGCAGAACTGGAAGAGCTGTGTGGAGTGAAAGTCACAGATCTCCATCGAGAAAGGTGGGTCAGAGACCCTTCACTGGGTGTTAGAAATAGATGAGCAGACATAAAAAAAAATTGGGTTTTTTTCCCAAACAGATTTAGAGAAAATAGAAAAGTTGTAACAGGACTTGTGATTAAGACATATAAATTCCATTTTTTTTCTGTCTTGAACACTGTTAATATAAAAATTACAGAGCTTGCGCAAAGGAAATGCTGAGCTTTTTGAAGAGTCATTAAAACAAAAGCCAAAACTGCTGTCATCCTAATCTACCAGCATAACATGAACCTCTCCTAACTGTTGGTTTTGTGTGGGGTTCCTGGGTGGTTTTGTCCCCACAGCGTTGACCAGCTGAGCATCCCGTCGCGCTGTGGGAAGGGCTCCCTGCGCCGCGTGCCCGAGGTGTTTGACTGCTGGTTTGAGAGTGGCAGCATGCCCTATGCCCAGGTGCACTACCCCTTTGAGAACAAGAGGGAGCTTGAGGATGCTTTCCCTGCTGACTTCATCGCTGAGGGCATCGACCAGACACGAGGATGGTAATTTTCTGCCACTTTGTTATGTGAGGTTATTGCCTTGTGTCTAACATTTCAATGCTTAAATATACTTTCATAATTGATATATTTATTTAACAGCGTTTTATAATAGTTAATGCATTTATTTCAGTACTTTTATATCTTTAATGCTATGCAGGTAAGTGTATAATTAGTTTTTTAAACTAAAACATGAGGTAGCCTAAAGCTTGGGACAAAAAAGTTGTTGTAGGAATACAGTGTTAGCAAGAAATCTTCCCAGCTCTTGTGGAAAACATCATTAGGTAACAGGGCACATCTTTGGCCTGGTACGGAAAAATCAGCTGAATTATCACAGAACTGGAGTTACCTTCTAGAGACAGAGCTGCAACTGAGTCAGCTGAAATGGAAGGCAGTGTTTTGAACATTTCAAGCCAATGCATAGCCTGGTAATTTTTATCCCAAGACTAAATCTGAATTTTGGGTTTATAGGAGTGCAGAAAAAAAATTAAGTCAGACATTATGTTGTTAACAATTTACAGCTTACCAAAAAAATTTTCACATTTCTTAGCTGTAAACTTCATCTGCTTCTTTCACTCTGGATAATTACTTTTCCATCATTGGTGAAAATTTTTCTCTGATTTTCTGTGGTTAATGTTCTCATACATACTTGTATGCCTACATACAGTTGTAGTTTTAGCATTGCAGAGTATTTAGTCCATGTTTGAAGTTTGAGGTTGACTGCGAAAATGGACAGATTAAGATGAATTCTTGTGTTTTCTGGATTAGTGAGTTTCACTGTGTCCAAGCAGAACTTTTCCATCCAGTAACTTGAGGTATTAGAGCTAAATGAATTCCTCTGGAATACAGCTGGCACTTCCCTTTGCCCACTCCTCTACTCCCCCAACAAACCAAGAAACCAGAGCAGGCAGGATGCCAAATACAACTAAATTTATGATTGCAGTGAAATGTCTTCACTTTTCAACCCCTTAATTGTGTTGCAAAAATTAGCTACTACCTCAGTATACAATCAGATACTGTTGGGTAGCAAAAGGAGGATAAAAACTTAATTTTTCCTCTTTAATATCTGGAAAAAAATTAGAAAATAGTGCTTTTTTTTTCTTTTTTAATGGAAGAACTCAGGATAAAGACATTTGGTGTGAGCCCTCAGACTTGTGTGCCCTAGTCAGGGTGCAAGAGGAGACTTCCCTTTTGCAGTCTGGGGTAGATTCCTTTTTGCTCTTAACATCACTATAAGAGTTCCTGGGAGTCTTACCCACAGCCAGGTGTGTTTCACCTGTCTGTGGTGGGAAATCAAAACAGCTGCCTCAATTCCTGCTGCTCCCACCTTTCCCAGGTGCTCCTGGCTGTTAATGAGCCAGGGCTTTGCTAGCAGCAAGTGTTGTGTGATTTGGAGTAGAGCACTTCTGATTTGTGAGAGACAGAAGGAATTAAGGTGTGAGGTCTAAGAGAACAACAAGCAGGTGAGTTCTGAAGTGTTGAGAGCACAGGATGTGATTTGTATTTGGCACATCCTGTATGAAGTGTGAAGATTGAGAATGGGGATTGGTTTTGTGTCAGGTCAGAGACTGCAGCTGCTGTGAAGTGAGGACTGGGAGGTGGGGAAAGGCTCACAAGGTGGAGGTCTGGTGGCTTCTGGTTCACTCCACGGAGGAGAAAAAATCAAGAGAGAATAGGGGAAAATTAATGTAACAAAAGTGATTGTCCAGGAAAAGAGGTATTTTTGATGACTTTCTGGATGGAGAGAGAACCAGCTGAATTATATTTGTTAAAGCCACAGGACAAAACCTTAGAGTAGCTGGGTTGCAACACTGGCAGTCCAGGCAGAGTGGTAGGAAAGGCTCTGTCTCTGTAGAGGGAAATGCAGCAAGATTTATGGTCGTGGTCAGAATGTGGTGGCCCACAGGGAATTCACAGCTGGAGGGTTTTGGTATGAACCACAGGATCATGAATTTACCCACAGCTGTTCAAGAAAAAAGGGAGAAAAGATTTCCCTCCCTGTTTTCTCCTAAGTGGAAAGTAGAGCAAAGGAGTAAACTTCTGTCCCTGTCATGGCTTTTTTACTGTTGTTTGATTGCCAGCTGTTTATCTGCAAGGACATACCTAGAAACAGACTGAGATTTGGTGAACAGAAGGTAAAGCAGCAGAGAAATTGAGGAAGTTTCCAGGAACCAAGTGTGTCTGTGGACAAGATATTTCTAAAATAAGGTGCAGAAAGACATTCCTTTAAAATATTCAGAGTGAATGAGGTGAGTTTTAAAACCACAACCTGAGGAAGAATCAGAAGAGTTCCATCAGAATATGTGGATCACAGGTTCTCGGAGACAGTCTTGTAGCTGTCATCAGCTAAGGCACCTCATGCTGAGGCTCTTTGGGTTTGACAATTTGAACATAAAATCTGTGATGTATCCTTGGATGCATTTTTTCAGTACCCACAGTCTGCCTGTACAATTTTCATAATACAGGGAATTAGGAAACATTTTTCAATATTGCCTAAAGAATACTGAAATCTCTCCTAGTTGGTTCTGCTTTGTGCTTTTTACCTGCAAATTTGGGTCCTCTAGTATGAGAATTTGTGACCAGTTTGCAGAAAGTCCTGGGAGTTTGTCAACTTTTTAGTAAGTACTAAGGAAGAACTGCTGTGTTTGTAATGAACTACCAGCCCTGTAGGCTTGAGGTGTCACTCATCTGAGTAAATACTCAGATATTTTTGTTTAGGGGTTTTCTTAAGGACGTTAAAGATCAAAACAGGGATTTTGAGTGCAAAAGTTTGTGCGCAGGGGGAGGAGTATTGGTTAAAATTCATGAAATTAGACTGTTGTTTAATAAAGAGAATTTGTATCCTACAGTGTGAGTTGAGGTGATTTTGAGAGTTAAGGGCCTGTCTGAGATAAGCATCAGAGTTGTCGTGGAAGTCACTGAATAAATGCACGCAGCAACCTCTGCAGAGGACCCTCAAATGTCAGAATAATGCTTTTGCAATTATAGGCTGCTTTTTGATAAAAACAACTTTGGAACATACAGATGGATTTTTTTTTTTTTCTTTCCCCCTCTGGAGTGTTTCTCCACTAAATCTTCATGCAAGTATGTAGTTCTGAGACATAACCTCGTGTGCCTTGTTACAGCTTTTTTATGATCACCTTCTCTTTGAAGGTTGCTAAGTAGTTGTCAGTGTGATGCCTGCTTTGAACCAGGAGAGCTGTGGCCACCCTCCAGTTACCTTCTTAAAAGTAATTACCAACAGTGCAGTTCCAGCAGCTCACACATCCCTCCTTTGGTGATGGCTTTGGCTCCCGAGTGTGAAATTATCACATCATCCTGCACTTCCACTTAATTTCCCAGATATAATCATAGATCAGCCTTGTGAACAACAGGTGCCTGTGCTTGCTCCAGCACTGATTTCCAAAGTGTCTCAGTTTATAGAGTGGTTGTAACACATCAAATAGAATGGGGAGGGAAACTGCTGCTGCCCTTTGTTGTGGGAACATTCTCTTTATTTCCTAGTGTGGCTGATTTAAGCAGGTACCCACAACCTCCTGATCAAACCTTTGGCTGGACTGGAAGGAGGCTCCTCCCCTTTTTGATAACTTGCTTTTATACTTTTGTACTGTGTTCCATTGCCTGTCAGGCTGAAGAATACACAATTAACACACACAAGTGTGCTGGTCCTGTGTGCCATGTTTGGTCCTGACCTATCCCCTGCTCACAGGTTTGCAGTGAGCAAGTAGGAAACTTGTTCAGGGGCAGAATTCCCTTTTTTGTACTAAGGAGGAAAAATGCTGCAATTTTCTTCCTCATGATCTTCCTAATGCTTCCTGTTAGAATTTTTCTGCCTTCCTAGAGTAGTAGATCCCAGCTGAGCAAACAGCCTGATAATGCTACAAATAGGAAGATCTACTTTCAATAAGCTCCTCTTCTGACTTTTTGCCACATAAATGTTCCCCAGACTTAAAATTTATCTTTGCTGGAGGAGAGCACCATAATGAAACATTAATTTTTTAATGAAGACATGCAGGCTTTAGCTTGGTGTATTTATAAAGTCACGTTTATGTTGTCTCTTGTTTCAGGTTCTACACTTTGCTGGTGCTGTCCACTGCTCTTTTTGGGAGGCCTGCTTTCAAGAATGTCATTGTGAATGGCCTCGTCCTTGCCAGGTTGGTGTCAGTCAGCTCCTTCCTGAGCAGGTTTTTAGTCAAAGAATGTTTCAGATAAGTCCTGCAAGTTGTAAATGGAATGTGAAATGGACTTTGGAGCTGTTAAGACTTGCCAGGGTGATATCAGTGCTGCAGGAGATAAGAGGCACCTGAGAGTGAGAGGCTCACACATCCCAGCTGCCTGCTGCACTGGGTTCTTTCCAGCAGGATTAGTCCTGCCTTGAGAGAGAAAATGAACAACAAGAATAGGAAAGAAATTACACCTATTATGCAGAGCAAAAGGGATGATAAATGTAGCTTTAGATGTAATTTTAAGTTAGTTACATTTGTTTGCCTTTATTTTCGAATGAAGCTTTGCCAGTGGGCTGGAGGGATTGATTCAAAACAAGTGCCTGTTCCCTCAGCTTTGGTAGGAAGGACAGATTTCCTGCTTAGATTTGAAACTTGGGAGCCTCTTGGGTTGGGTTTTGGTTTTTTTCAGTTTATTCTGTGGGCTCAACAACCCTACAGAAACGATGTGCCAATATATAGATACATATAATTGTGTCTGTGCCACCAGGAACATACTAGGGGAGAAAAATTGAGCTGGATTTGAAGGGCCTTTTTTCTTTATCCATGTTTTACAAGAGTTCTGGGAATTGATACCTATGTTCTGATATTTTCTAGTGATGGCCAAAAAATGAGCAAAAGGAAGAAGAATTACCCTGATCCGATGCACATTATAAACAGTTACGGAGCTGATGCACTCAGGTGGGATTCCTTTGGTGGATGGTCACTGGGATGTGTTGGCTCCCTGCTCATGGCAGATCCATACCAAGAGGCTGCTTGTGGGGGTTTGACAATTAGCAGCAGGAAGAAAGTTAATTTTAGAAGCTTCTAGACCGCAGTGACAGCCAAGTAGTGTAAATAAAATATTTGATAACAATACTACAAGGTGACTGTTAAGTTCTTGTCTTAGAGAAGGGTCTCTGCATAATGCACAAAACATTTGTTTGCTGTTTGCACTATACATTTTGTAGAGAGAAAGTGCTTTGTTTTTGTTGATCCAAGTATGTAATTTGCACCTAGTAGTAGTAGTAGTAGCAGCACCAGAAGAGCAGAAGTGGAGCAGCCTAGTGTGTGTAGATAAATTGTCCTGGTCAAACAGAGATTAAACACAGTTCAAGTGGTTCATTAAAATTACAAGAACATATAAAGTAATTACACAGTCACTTGGTGCCCTGCCTTGGTGCACTGACTACATGCATCAACTGGTACCTTGAGGTAAAGGCACAATAAACACATTTTAATAACTGCAGGAATGCAGTGCTTGGGCATTTCCCTAGAGCCCTGTAATTCTTGTGTATATAAGAAAACCTTCAACTACGACACATTGTGTGTTACAGCTACACCCAGAACTGATGGGCTGAATGAAAGCTGAATGTTTGTTTGGGGAAGATGGTTGTTGCTTCTAGATAATTAAAAAAAAAATCAATGTGAAGTTCCTAATTGTTTCAAGCTTTAGCATTTAAAGGATCTAGTACATGTTGGGTAGAGTTCTTAAGTTTAATCAAGGTTGCTTTTTACAAATAAACAAGGTGTGTTAGCAGGGTAGCAGTGTATACAGGTGGCTGTATAATATGAGTGAAAAGGGTTGGAGTTACTCACACTGGAGATTTTTAAATCACAGGTGATGTTTCTGTTGAAAAAAAGACCCCTCCCTTTTTTATAAACAAACCAAAAAAATCTCAAACACCAGAAGTTACACTTCCATTATTCATGTCTTTTTTTTTTTTAATTTCTAAGAAGCTAATTCATTTTTCTTCCAGTGTACTCATTCTTTAATGTCACATTTATTTATACCTACACCCACACAGAGAGTAAAAAGCATTGCAGCCTGGGCTCATTTCTGGAAGGAGCTCTGCAATTCAGTTCTCTGCTTTTTCTGAGGCGCTTGATGTTCCCTGTTAATAGCAAAAGCTACAACTGAGGTTTTTTCCTTGGCACTGTTTCCCTGCAGAGTTACTTTAGCTTTTGCAGTACACAAATATATATGTATATTTTAACTCCAGCTTTGAAGTATTTTCAGCAGTAGCTTGATAAATATAGATCAGTGGAAAATACAGCTATAAGTTGGTGAAATGAATATGGAATTGAGTAGAAAGGGCGAACAGCAGAATAGCAGCACAGTAAATTTAACAACCCAACTTCAGACTTAATGAAATTTGAATCCTGAGCAAAATCTGTAAGAAGAGCCAAACCAGTTCCATTTCAGTATTGCTGAGACCTGAGCTGGAGACCTGTCCAAGCTGAGCTATGTCAGAAGGAATTTGCTGGTCATGGTACTTCCAGGCCTTTGCCTTCCTCTGTCCTGGGGTAAGGATTGCTGTTAGAAGTGGGGAGTTACATCCTCCTCTCAAACTGGTCTTAACATATAGAAGAAATAATGCAGCAATCTGCTGGTTCAGAGGGGTGAAGAGGAGATTATTCTTTTCTCATACATTGTTAGCAAACTTTTAACACTGCCTTGATTTGAGGCAGGTTTTATTTTCTGCCCAGTGGGTAACTGAATGGCTGTAACTAAACTGATGGAACTCCTGTTTTGTTGTGTGCCTTATCTCTCTTTCCATAGAATAAATGTGTCTTTGCATTGGAGTAATTGAGGAAATTGCTCTTCTTTTAACATTGACATATTGTAAGGCAGTGGAGGGCTGCTTTATTAAAACAAACAAAAAATGCAACAAACCAAAAATACCGCTGCACCACCAAACTGTGGCACATAAATAACTGTGATAGAAGGAAGGTGTGGCTGAAGGATAGACCTAAATTCTAGTTTCATTTAAGGACTTCCTAGTTCATTGCCATGAATTCTTCTGTACTTCTGTAAATTTATAATTGGAATTCAGGTACAAATTCACTTGGGTGATCTTCAGGGTCCATTCCCACCCAAGCCATTCTAAGAATATGTGTTTAAAAATTGTTTATTTTTCTTTTTTTTTTTTTTAATTCAGTACTGAAAAGGCCATTTCTGTGCTGCATTACTGTCTGTTTATTCTGGCAGCTCTATTTTTATCTATTAGTTTTAATGCAAGAAGCCCTCTCTCCTGAAGAATTTATCGTCTGGTATTCTTGGATGTGCTGTGTCAAACCCCATTAAGATTTTAAAGCCTAAAGGAAGTGCCTGTAAAGTTATGTTAGTTTAGAATCATGATTTTAAAAGTTCAAAAATGTGAGAAAATGGGTTAATAAATTTGGATTGAAAAATGCCACAGTCTTTAAAATGAAAAAATGTTTGGTTTGGTTTTCTTATTTGGAAAATTAAATGAAGTGTTCTAAATCAAGTTTAGATTCAAGTTTTTTTGATACCTGAGTAAGGCCTTGTTTCTCTTTGAGTTAACTTGATAGATTCCAGTTTATTTCTAAAGACAGAATGTTTATTTGGGGAAGAAGGTGGGATGAAGTTTAAAGATGATTTTTTGTGAACTCAGAGACAGCAAAGAAGCTGAGGGACATTTCTGTCCCTTGTGTAAGTAGCTGGTGTCACCTGGATCCTCTGCTTTATCCCCTCAGAGCTGTCTCTGGAGCTGAGGGTCATTTGTGCTGTAGGAGGCCCTGCAATCCTTTGTCCCCTTTTGGGGCTGTCTTTCTTGAAAATGTTAATTTCTGCTCTTTTCTCTGGGTTTGCCTGTTTTGTTTTTCTCCTTAGTTCTGTCAAAGCTTTTCATAACTGAAGAACTAGATTGAGTAGAAAGAGTCTGAGTTGGGGTTAAGGAATTCAAAATATTGCCAAAACAATAGGTGTCATCCTAAAGATGAATGCTAATTCCTTGCAATCTCTGCTTGTTTGATGCTGTGATGACATCTGAGCATGTTTTTAGCACTTCAGTTAACTTCTAGAGTAAAAACCAAAAGTTTAAATACAAATTCTGTATGCAGCATCTTAGAAAAACTCCTGTAGCAGTAACTAGTAAATGGCTTTATGCTCAGTTTGTTACATGCCTACGATACAGTAATCTTTGGGGTTTTTAGTGTGAAACTCTATCAGTATGTGCAGTTTTAAGCTTTGAAGTGCTGTGATCTTATTTTGCAGGTTGTACCTGATCAATTCTCCCGTGGTAAGAGCAGAAAACCTGAGGTTTAAGGAGGAGGGAGTGAGGGATATCCTGAAGGATGTGTTCCTGCCCTGGTACAATGCCTATCGCTTCCTGGTGCAGAATGTGCAGATCCTGCAGCACAAGGTACAGATCTTGGGGGGGCTGAGTGCAAGGGATTTTCTGCTTCTGCAGGGTTAAAGGGAGTCAACATTGTAGGGAAACTGAGATTATTGGGAGGGAGGTCTGGACTCTGGTGGTCATCTGATCTTTACCTCCTTGTTCTAAGTTAGATCAGGTTGTATATTATACTTGCTCTTAATTTGTTATTTGCTGTTTGTACCATGCTTTATGAAGCTGTAGTCACCTGCATCTTTCTCTTCTTGGCCAAGCTTATTAAATGGAAAGGAGGAGAGGAAGGTGGAGGACTGCCAAGACATGACAGCTCTCCTTTCTCAGATTAGGGTGCTCTTGAGTCCCTTTTATTTCACATCAGTGGGATGCTACTGCATTCAGACTTGTGAAATTGGAGGTCCAGACCTGGTGTTTGTGGGGTCAGGACACACTGAGCAACTACCTGCTGCTCATCACCCCCTGGGAACACCAGTTGAAGCCACGTGTGCTGGAGGGGATCCCTCTGAGATGTCCCTGCTAAGCCTGGGTGGATTTTCCTATCGGTGTTTCCAGAGCAGCTGGAGGCAGCAGGTCCCACTGATCCTGCCTTAGTGCTGCTGCTTTGTCTTTGCTGTTCCTCTGTGTGGTGTGTCCAGCACAGCTCCAGCCCAGGAGGATCTGTCTGGGAGGATCTGTCACTTGGGCTGCACATTCCTCTGCACTGAGAGCAGTGCTAAGCACCACCCAGCTTGAACATGAGCAGAACTGCAGATCAGTCAGGAAAGTTATTTTCAGTAGTGGCTGCTGTGACAGTTTCTTGAGCTAACTGATTTACTGGAACTTTAATTATGAATCTGCATTAAAATGCTTAACTTGGGAATACTCAGTCCTGAATACATTAACCACAGCAAGAAGATTGTCTTCTGTAACATGACAGTAATTTTTTTTAAAGTTATATTTAAATGCAACTTAGAAAAAAGATTCAGAAATGGAATGGAAAGAAAGGCAAATCACAAAAGCAATAATGCTTTAGACTTGTAGATTACATTTGAAGTCTACTGAAAATGCTGGATGAGTGACAGGAGTTTCTACACTTTAAGCGTGAAAGCAGGATTAAAATTTCTTTCTTACAGTAATTTTTCATTAAAATTAAAGATTTGATGTGTATATTGTATAGTTTCTATTGAAACCAATTTTAATTTTTCAGCTGAAATGAATGACAGCAGGTTAGTGCAGACTTTTATGGGAGAGTGGGAGCTAAATGAGAAGTCCAAGCCTTGTACAACATGTGCAATTGCAGTGGCAGCCTGGCCACTGTGGAGAGCTGCCCTTTGAATCAATAAAGGCAGCTGACTGAAGAAGTCAGTATAGTAAACAGCGGACTTACAATTGGTTTTACCTGTTTTAGCAACCTCTTTGGGGAAGAAAGTTTGCTAACTCCAGATCCTAATATTTAACAAGCCTTTTTTTAGGATCCCTGGACAGCATTCATCAGAGAAATGTAGATGTTGCCCTGAAAATGCACTTGTTTATCCTGTGTGACCTTTGAATTGTCTAAAGTGAAATTTACAGCTTTTTGCTGTGATCCCATTAAATCTTGCAATGTCAGCTCAAATGGGGATGGAAGACCCCAGTGGAAAATCCAGGTGCTTAAGGAGATAGTTTTGGTAATTCAGCAGATGGATTTTTCTTTCTAAATAGTGAAATCCTTCCTATGCACCATATTAGGCAAAAGAATGTGCTCTTGGAGGTGATAAAGCTTAAATTAGATTTCATGCACAGGTTTAAGCAACTTTGTCATTGTATTCTGCTTCCCGCAGGAGAGAAAGCAAAATCCCAGTGTCCTGGATCAGGTATAATCATGTTTTAATGCTTCTTGTAATTCCCCCTTTAATTGTAGTTGGTTAATGACTGCTGACCTCACGCTGGGATTGCTCCTCTCCTGCATTTCTTTCCTATGAATCTTCTCCTTTGTACTGTGAAAGTGGATCTATAGTTTCTGGGTTGAATAATCCAAACAGATTTTTTCATCTGGACTCTGAGGGAAGAGAAAAGTCTAAAGGCTTTTAAAACCAGCTGTTAAGTACTGTTTGTAAATCTGAGGGGGAAAAAACCAAACCCTGTTTCCAACCTGTGGGAAAGAGATGAGGCACAGACGTGGTTTTGCTTGCCCTGCAGAACCAGCAAGGTGATGACATTTCTCAGATGGCTGCAAACATCAGTGCTCTGGAAAGCAGCAAAAATGCACTCTGTGCATGTTGGATGCTAAAAATTCCACCTGGTTTTTCAGGTTGCTACGTTCATCTGTGTTTTAATGTGTTGGAATGGTCACATGTTCTTAAAAAAGTAATGGTCTTGCTTCTAGGCCTGCTCCCCAGATAGGATCCATCTGCATAGTAAATTCCTTAGAAATGCCTCAGATCCTCCTGGATGAAGGAGTTGTGTAGATTCAAGGATCCTACCCTGTGTCTGGAGGCTGGGGCTCACCCTGCACACAGGGAAAGGAGGACTGGCACTGCTTTTTATCTGCTTTAACAGGCCCAAATCACTGGCCTCGTTGGCAGTTAAAAGTTGTGGTGTGGCAGCAGTGGGAGGCAGGTTTTCCATAGCTCCCTCTCTTACCTACCTGTGTCTGGAATTTAATGTTTGCTGGTAGCAAACCAGTGTAACTCAGGGAAGATGCCAGAACAGTGGTGGCTGACAGGTAATTGGATACAGAGGTTTGATTATATACCCTGATGACTTGGAAATGTGCTTTGTGTTTTTATGATAGGATGAAGGAAGAGAATTCCTTTACAATGAGAACACAGTTAAGGAGAGCAATAACATAATGGATAAATGGATTCTTTCTTTCACCCAATCCCTCATCCAGTTCTTCAAAGCTGAAATGGCAGGTATGCATTTTTGCTCAGGGGATCTGGGGGTGTTTCATGTTTGATTGCAGAACTTGCCTGTCCATGCAGAGATTCCCAAATTCCATGAAAGGCTTTGATAAAAGGAAGGAAATCTTTAACCAGCTACCATAATCCATGGAATGCTGCTTTCATGGATGTTAAGTCAGATTTTGCTATGCTTGTTCATGAGATTTCAAAAAGTGATGAGGCTTTTTTTGTCACAGCTAATCCTGTGAGCTCCGTGGTGGAGCTTGTTGCTGTAACAACGTCTGCTGCAGTGCTTGGAGCAATTAATAATATTATAATAGTCACTGAAAGACAGCAGTGAAAAGAAAGCCAAATAGAATTTGGAGAAGCTGTAAAAAAAGGGATAAAATGGGCAGTGCTCAAGTCAGCTGAATAAAATGATTTTGAGAGGTACATGAGCCCTGGCAATAAATTTTTCCCTGGTGTGGTTCCATGGAGAGGGTTTCTTTGGAATCATACTGTGGGAGTGTGTGCAGCAGGGTAGATGGTATTAGGATATGGTATAGCTGTAAGAAGGTATTGTCCAGGTTTTTTCTTCCTGCTTGCTGTCTTTTTATCATCCCATACCTCGTGAAGCTCACAATACATTGGGGCACTTAATTGCAGAGAGGAGATGCTGCAAGAACCCCCTGAAGTAGTTGATAAACTTGCAAATAAAGTCACAGTGGGATTTGAAGAGGTTTTGGTGCATTTGAGGGCACTGGAAGCCCAGATACTGGAAAGAAGGTGGCTTTGGCCATTGTCATTCCTGTTCATGAATAAATAAATAACCCCCTCATGCCTGTGGTCTTAAGTTGCCCTCAGAAGAATTTTTAGAAGCCCTGGGCTTGGGAAGGAGGGTGTTAAGTGGGATAACAGATAAAAAGGAAAGAGCTAAATGCCAGATGTGAGTTCATGAGGTCACAGGACAGTCCTGCACTCATCTCTTGCTCTCCCCCCTCTGACTGATGTGATGGTCACTGTCACCAAGACCAGTCCAGTGAGTTTATCCTGCTGTGGTAGATGAATCAGGTCATTTGGTACGAGCAAAATTCATGTGAACTCATCTAAGAACATTTCATTAAAGGAAAAAGGAATCCTCAAGCTACCCAACCCAGGGATATGATAAAAGCTGGCCCTAATTGATGAAAATGTGGCTTCTTCCTGCAAGTTGTTATCCTTGAAATTTGATGGTGGTTTGTGTTGAGTTTCATGTGTTGCCAAGCAGAAATCAGCAGAGCCTGGGCAAGTTTATGTGCTGCATGTAAAGAGGAAAATACTCTGAGGGACAGCAGAAAATTCATTTGTGAGTTTGTGAACCTGGGATCTTGGATCAGTGCATGGTTTAAACAGAATTATTTGTTGGAAGGTGAATATGAGGGCAGAAACTTGAATTCTCTGCTCTGGATTTCTGAGAGGAAGATGAAGCTGACAAAAAGGGATGTGTCAGTAACCATCTTTACAAAGTAAGAAGATCGTTCCAAGCAGGAGAAGAGTTCCTGTTGGAAAATGACAGTGTAAAGGCTTCCAAGGCAGCAGTGTTGGTATGAAATGCTGTTGTCTTGTGGCAGATGAAGATAACATCCTGTGCTCATCAAATGAGTGGCAGTCTCATTTGGAGGGGATTAATAAACTGAATTTTTCAGTTTATTTTTCTGTATAAACTGTGGGTTCAGTCAGGCAGATCTTAATGAGATGCAGTGAATTTGTGTACTGTGACATGATACTCTGGTGCTAATCTCTTTTACAAACCTGTTTGGGGATTTTTTTTTTTTTTAAAGATTTTCTACTTTGTATCACTTCAAGTAGGAAAAATGTCAGGATGAGACAAGGGAAGATTATAATGGTGACTTATAAGGTCAAATGCTCGATAAAGGCGATAAATATAAATTCCTGCAGCTGGAGGTGATGGGGTGTAAGAACACACATGTTTGAAGCTGGCAGTGCTGAGGAGACCCCACTGACCAGGGAGATGCTGCAGCTGGGCTCTGCTTCTTCCATTTCATCCAGCGTCTTTTAGAGTGGAGCTGAATTTTACACTGCTCCTGCCTCTGGAAAAATGTTTCCATTAAGTCCAACTTATGTTAATTCTGCTCCAGTTTCTCCTGGCACTTGGAGAGGCAGCAGTGTGGGAGTGGGGGTCAGTGTGGGATTGACCTCACCTGAATAGGCTGAGGGGGAGGAGATGAACCTGTGCCCCCTCCAACTCTGGGGTGCTTGAGAGAGCCTGGAAAAACTCCAGAAAGGGGGAACAGCCCTCTGCTGGTCCTGGATGGGGAGAGCTTTGCCTTCCAGGAGTGTGTGCAGCTGAAGAAGAGGAGGCCCAGCCCCATTTGCAATATTCATGGAAAATAGCACAAGTTACATGTGTTGAAATGTGATGTCTTTCAGGGGTGTTAAAATTCTGCATTAAAAATCAATAAGCCTTATTAGGCTTTTTATTTTCTACTAAAGTGCCCCCTACAAACACTTACTTTAGTAAAACATCGTCTCTTGTGATGACTGTAATTAAAAGAAGTGTGTAGTGTCTCCATGTACATCCATGGGTTTTCCTGAGTCACAAAAAAGCAGATTTCACAATTTGGTTACAGCTACTGAGAAGAGAAATGCATTTTTCCAGGCTAATACTGTATTTCTTGTTAAAGATACACTATCCCTGAAGGGTGGGATTTTTGATTATTTTAAAATTTGTTTATAATGGGTCTGTTAATAATGCACAGCTAGAGGAAAGGCTAGGATTTTATAGGAATACAAATTCCTCCCTAAATAATGTCTTCCCCACCATGGTGTGAATCTTCTGGGCATTTCCTTTGTAGGTTTAAATCCCAGTTCTCTGCCTTTAAAAACACTTCTGTTTTACAAAATGCAGTGAAAAGTGTGGTGGAGCTTTTAAAGCCAAGATCCATTTTACTCAGTAGCTGCTTGATTAATGAAACTGATTCAGAATGGAGATCAAGAAGCTCTTGGCTTTTAAAGAAGCTAAATACAAGTTGTTCCTTAGAAAATTGAGTCCTGTATAAGGTCCATCCTCCCCTGCCCCCCCAGTTTTTCTCAGGAACAGCTGAAATTTGTTTCCCTGTTTTGTAGTGATGCTGGTGATGACCTTGGTGCTGGCAGCTTTCCATGATTTCAGTTACACAGAACTTGAAAATACAGCTCTGTTTATTTCTTACCTCATCAGCCTTCCCGCTACTTCACATTTTAGCTTACCCTGTTACTTAGAAAAATAGTGAAACTGTAATTAATTGGGGGAGGCTTGGTTGAAGTAGGTGTCTCATTTTAAATCTGCTGAGCAAAAGGAGGAAGCGTTGGCAGTAATTAAGAAAATTGTATTTTCTGGTTCTGCAATAATTTCTGTTCAGCTTTCAGCACCTTGGCTGCGTCTGCAGCATGTGCAAATGGAGGATTTGCCCAATCCCCTGCCATTAATAGTTTCTTATCCACTATCCTCTTTACCAGTCAGATAAAAGCATAAGACTCCCATAGTGTCAGTTTGTGTGGGATTAAGGAAGCAATTTGGGGGGGCTGTGTTTGTCTTGAGTATGAGAATGATGCCGTGCATATTCAAAATCCAGTTTTAACAGGATCAATATTTTAGTTACCTTTTGGAGCTCGCTGCTGCTCCAGTGCTGTGTTTAACACCGGGACTGCAAATGATGATGTGGTTTCGAAGTGAGGAGCTTGCAGAGGGCAGATTTGAACTGCAGGAACCATTTTCCCTTGCAGCTTACAGGCTGTACATGGTGGTGCCTCGGCTGGTGAAGTTTGTGGATGTTCTGACCAACTGGTACGTCAGAATGAACCGCAGGAGGCTCAAGGTAGGGATCAGCTGCTGCACTCCTGCTCTGGCAACAAAGTCCTGGCAGTCCCTGGTAATGGGATTCATGGCAGCTCCATACAAGATCTTGGCTTTAAATGCTGTCACTTTGTGCCTGAGAGTGGCACAAAAGTTAACTGTTTTCTCTCCTCTCTGCTTTGTGGGAAAAACCAACCAAAATGCCTAATAATTCTGTTGGACTTGCTGGTTGGAATTGAGCAAAGTGATTACGGTTTGGAAAACAAGTGTATTGCATTAACATAGGGAACTTTTGAAGCCTATTGAAGTGCACTTCCTGATCCTAAAACTGCTTTTTTTTCTTGATGAATTCTTCACTTAGGGTGAGAATGGGACTGAGGACTGCGTTATGGCCTTGGAAACTTTGTTTAGTGTCTTGTTCTCCATGTGCAGACTCATGGTAAGGGAATTACACCTCACTCTCAATAACACTTCAATGCAGTTAATGTAAAAGCATCTTTGTGTAGCACAGTTCATTTTCCATCTCTCCCTTTTATTTGCTTATCTGCCCCATGGTAGTAAAAAGAAGGCCTGTATCATCTGATTGATAAGGACACGTTATAATCTTTTCCCTGATTCCCAAAAATAACATTTTAATATCGGGAAGGAGGTAAATAAGTAGCATGAATTCCATTATTTATTTCAGTCTGCATTTTGAATAACATCCCAGTTGCAGACACTGTGTAAGCATTGTTTTTGCTGAACTGTCCTTATGTAATTCATGGTATTACTGATTCATAATGTACAAGCAATAAAGGAAAGCTGGTGATTGAATGCAACATTACAGGCACCATATACTCCATTTATCACTGAGCTGATGTACCAGAATCTGAAAACACTCATTGATCCGGCTTCGGTCCAGGAAAAGAACACTGAGAGCATCCACTACCTCATGCTCCCCCAAGTCAGGTAAGAGGCAGCTCTTAGGTGGCAGAATGGGGGTTTGGTTGGTTGTTGGGGGATTTTTATTCATTTTTGGGGTTTGAGGGCTTGTTTTTGTTTGATTTCACAGAGCAGTGCTCCCTCACTTGTGTTTAAAACTGCATAACAAGAAACCAAACTTCTTTAATAATGTAAATATTCCTCTGCCTCCGAAAAAACTTCAGGATGTTAGTGAACATGTTCTTTTCTTTGGGCACAGGATGTTTATATTTTGATTAAGATGTGGTGAATTTTAGTCTCTTTGCTGTAGAACATTTCACTTGCAGTACACTTCACACTCCACCCTCAATTTTAGCTGGGAATTTTCTTTTCTCTCCACATTTAGGCAGTGGATTTGTGTTACCTTCAAGGACTGGAGATAGGAAGGAAAGCAATTAGGAGGAATGCATGTTCCAAATTCATAATATTTTCTTACGGTGGGCAGGAATATCCTTTTTTACACCTCAGACTGTGTTGACTCAAAGCTGTGGTGCCTGTGCCCTAAAGGATCAGAGAGATCACTGGTATTGCAGTGGATTAAGTTAGTTCCTGCAGCAGTGTCTGCTCTTGGTCCCTGAAAATAGGAGAAAAAAACTTGCCTTCAGCTTTGCAGCTCAGTGTGAAAACCCTCAAGGGCAGGGGACCTGACCCTGATGCTTTACAGTCAAAAAATTCAAACCTTCTCTAATGGTGTATCTTTTTATGGCTGCTGCATCCTTCGAGGAGGGTGTATGGTCTTTGTGAGGGCTTTAATAGTGAGAGTTACTGCAACAGGGAGCTGGAGATTGACATAATGATGGTGCTGATTTTTCTGCTCCCTGGGCAAGTGCTGTGAAGAATATGTAATCAAGGAGTGCCACCCTCGTCAGGGAGCTGCCAGGAATAGGTTTGGGCTCCTGTAGGAGGGAGTAAGGGAAGGATGGGGAGCTGTTTGCAGGAACTCAGTTCAGGCATGGGCTTAGCACGAGCATTTAAAAGTGGCTTAGTCACTCTTCACTGCAGTTAGTGCTGACTTGCTGCTGCATCATGCAAATGTGGGATGTATTTGAGGCTTGCATCACTTTCCTCTGTAGTGCATTTGGTTTGGGTTTTTGTCTGTTACTAGTTTGTGGAATTTACTGCATCCCCTGTGTATCAGTTGTTCCCTTGTCCCATAAAAAAACACCTTTCAAATCCAGATTATCGTTGAAGTTTGAGTTTCAAAGCACATCACTTGCATTTACTTTGAAAGTTTTCTGATTCAGCATGAGGACAATATTGTCAATTAATAGTAAGAGAGATTTTTGGATGCAGTTACAGAAAATACCACTTCACCAGAAGGGTGAGTGCAGCTAAAGCTGAGGGACTTGGCCACTTCCACAGCTGACCTTGACTCAGCACCTGTGTTAAAACCCCACTGAGGTCGTGCTTGGTTGCTCTGTGTCAGAACAGATGGGTTGCATTCAATTTTTTGGATTTGCATTCAGTCTGTGAAAAATACTGTCATGTTGTGGCTCTGCAGTGTTGTTCAGTGATGGCAAGTAATATTGAAATACTGCCACATAATCCTGTATGAAGCTTTCTGGGAGCAAAATCTTCCATCTTTTAATTTCCAAGTTGTTGGAGGATCATCCTGAAGCACTGGCTTTTGGAAGAACAAAAGCTTCAAAATAGGTAGTACCATCTCAAAGCCCTACTGAAGCAGATATTTCAGTTCTAAGTTTTGCTTTGCCAGCTCTGTTTTTCTGGCCAGTCCTTACTGGAGTTGTGGTTTTCATCCCACTACTTTTGTTCCTTAGATTACAGCAAGTACCTGTGTTCATTTCATTTTATTCATCTTTGTCTTTTTAACCAGTACCTCTGCTCTTGCTTTGATACTTGAGTGGTTTTAAAGGAGCTGCCCGATGAGTGCATCTATTCAAAAAATCAGCAAAAACACATTTTCAGAACATTTCACTGCTTGTACATTTGAAGTAAGATGTAAATGTCAGCTCACTCAAAAAAAAAAAAAAAAAAAAAATCCAAAATCAATCCCAATTCTATCCCCACTCCAAAAAAAACCCCAAAAGGCAAAAAAACCCCCAGCCCTGCCTTGCCTCAAAATGGAAGGGTGTTAAAATTATTGAGCCAGGAAAGATGATAAAACTCTAAAACATCCAGCTCAAATATCTGCAATTTCTGGAAAAGATGATAAATTGAGAACCAGTGAATTGTTACAGGGAATTCATTGTTGTTATAAGTACCCTATTTATAATATCTTCCTGCATCTTCTTATGATATTATTAATGTAAATTGTACTTTTTATTGGCTATTACTAGAATAGGTTGTATGACTCAATCCTCTCCACCTTGTGAGAGGTGCTAACAAAAGATGTAAAAATAGCTCTGCTATTTGTTTTCAGCAAGTTATTTCCTCCTCATCTTCTCCACAAAGAGCGAGGAAAGGCCTGTTTGTTCATTTCTTTAATTGCCCCAACCAGGTCATAATTGAGTCTGTTGCAGGAAATGTCAGAGAAGGGGGTAAAATGTTTTCAATCTGCTCAAAGAGATGTGATGAAAATGAAGCAATTATAATGTTTCCTTTCTAATCTAGGGAGGATCTCATCGACAAAAAAATCGAAAGTGCCGTTTCTTGTTTGCAGTCTGTGATTGAGCTGGGACGAGTGATCAGAGACAGAAAAACCATCCCAGTCAAGGTTAGAACTCCTCACATCTCCTGTCGTACCTTGGGAATGTGTAACAGTTTTAAACTTTGGGAGAAACCTGGGGAAACTGAATAGTTACATTTCTGTTTTGTTGTTTTTTTTTTCCCCCCCAGTATCCTTTGAAAGAAGTAGTAATTATCCACCAGGATCTAGAGGCTCTGGAAAGCATCAGGTCTTTAGAGAAGTACGTACTCGAGGTAAGAACATGATGTTTAAGTGGATTGTGTCTGTTGGTTAGCTGAACAACCATCCCTGTTGATGATATTAACAACTCAGAGGTAAAATGAATTTCCAGGGGAGCTGTAATGAAAGGGGCTATCAGTGGGTGATGTGCCAAAGTCAGTTTAGTGTAGAGAAATACTTAATCCTGCAAACTGACCACATGGGACTGAGAGGCTGTTGGAATCTGACCATTTTGCATTCTCAGAAACCATCTCCAAGGATCAGTGACATAAAATTCTTGTTCTGTTCCCACTAAGCCCTGGCAGTACAGGATCTGAGGGGTTTTTTCCTTGTGCAGAAATGGTGTGGCCCTTACCCTGTGCCTGTTCTTGCAGGCTAAGGGTTCTTCCTTCCCTTCATTGAGGTATCTGTAGCAACAGATCTGCTCACGTGTTTAAAATATGCTGTCGTGTTGTGGTTGAAGTTGCCATTGTCAAGATCAGCTGCTTTACCTTGACAGAGAGAACAAAAATGTGCATCTTGCCAAGGAGGGATCAGCTCACCTCACTTGTCCTGGTGAGGGCAGCCATGTCAGTCAGGGGGTTTAGGAGATGAAGCAGAGGAAGACCTTCTGTTACATGTAATTCCAGCAACACCAGCTTTCCCCAAGCATAAACACACATCTATGGAAAGTCTCTAAAAATTCTGCTGGGGGAATGAGCACTGGCTCAGGAAGTCACAGCTCAGTGCACAGGACCTCTACATCAGTGCTCTGTGCTGCTTGCTTTTAGTTACTGTGGGAGTTAAATGCTTAAGAATTGTTCACTAGAGGAGTTTTTAATTAAAAAACAGTAATTGATTTGCAAGTGGGACTATAAAGCTTTTCTGTCATGTTAAC
The DNA here is from genome assembly GCF_017639235.1 of Corvus kubaryi. Classification (NCBI taxonomy): domain Eukaryota; kingdom Metazoa; phylum Chordata; class Aves; order Passeriformes; family Corvidae; genus Corvus; species Corvus kubaryi. The sequence continues at coordinate 3,117,377 of NW_024581089.1, read as the reverse complement.
TTATTGATTATTGCTCTTAGACTTGGCAGTTATGATCCCTCGCTTCAGAATTGCTGTTATTATTAATTATAATAACTTCAATATCTGGGTCTCTTCAACAGCAGAATTTTGTGAAATTTAGGCTAGTGTCTGTCCCATTTTTTGGATCTGAAAAATGGATTTGTAGATTCTAGAGAATTCAGTTTTAAGGGAGATAAGGTTTGCTTCCTCAAATTACTTCCGAAAGGGTAGTTGCCAAAATTTGTTGTCAGCTTCTACAGCTAATGAAAGGTAACAGAAGAAGCTAACCATTTGTAAATTATTACATAATTGGATTGTACATTAGTATGTTTTGATTTGTATTCTTCTGCTACTGCAGACAAAGGGGTCTCTTTTGGAGAGATGAGTTACAACAAACTCAGATGCCTTTGTGGAAGCCCAAACACAAAGTCCTGTCTATTGTTCTGGTTTTATTATGTGTCTTAAAATTCAACAAGCTGCTGCTGGAGCTGAGTGTGTGTTTTATTGTACTGCATGGCAATCAATCCTGTTGTTTACTGGATGGTGCAGAGCTAAAGAGGTCAGTGATTACAGGCAGGCTGGGCAGCATTGCTTGGGCTGCATTTGCAGCTTTGTTCATCAACCTCCTGCCTATTCAGAGCTTTGGAACCTTCAGTGATTGCCAGGAGTAAATTTGCAGATGCCAGAGGTAATGGGTAAGGAGAATTACACCATTTAATTTCGTGTAGTTGCTGACAAAAGAATTGGAAAAATATACTTGTCAATTCTTCAGAAATTTCATTCATCGCTTTTGCAGAAGGAACTGTAGTCTTTGATCTGCAGTGCTGCTCTCTCATCTTCAGAACACAGCAAGTCATTTAAATAAATGGATTTTAATATTAGAACTCCCCAGATTATAGAATTGTCATGCAAAAATAGCCAAGCTCACAAAATGAAATAAACCCAGAAGGCTTTTAGCAACTGGACACAGTTGCATTTTATTCATTTCTATTTGATGCCTTTTACAAGCCTGGGTCAGGACTTCTCTTCCCTGCTGCTTCCAGGGAAAGGTTTTATCTGAGTAAATTTGACTCTGTGCACAGTCAGAATCTTGTTTCCATCCAGCTTTTGTATTCCTTCCAACCCCCAGCCCTGTGTAGGGCTGCTGTAAAACAGAGAAAATTGACTTCTCCATCAAACCCAGCGGCTGAGCCTGTGACAGGGCTGAATTATCTGACACGGGAGCTGTGGCTGGGGGCCCCTGCAGTGTTTCATTTCTTAAACTATTACATAATGAATACTTATTTTCCTTTTTAGGCTGCCTGCTTAGAGAGCCCAGCCCAGATGAAGCACAGCATTTCTGAAATTCTCTGTCTCTGTTCTGAAGACTGGGCATTGCTGGGGCACGTGGCACCAGCAAAAGGCTCTTGTATGTTCAGGCATTCCATGTACAGCTCTTCCAGCTGGTCATGGGAAGGGCTGGTTGCCTCAGTGTGTCCACATGAGACTTGAAAGATGTGTTAAGGAACTAATTTTGAGTAATTAGGAAGATAAAATTAAGAATTATTTGAAGTCAAAGCACTGAGACTGACATAAACAGACCTAAGATACAGATTTGCCTGTTTTTCTAAGACTCATTCTGGGTTTTTAAGTGGATAATGTGTACAAAAGAATAATTTCCTAATCTAATTAGTATAGAAAACTTGTCCTGATGGAGTTGGCTTCTCTGTGATTTATCTAATCAGGCCCAAAGTCATCTTTCAATTTGTGCTATTTTTTTGATGATTATTTCTTTTCCCCCACGAGGTTGTCATTTACAACTCGTGGGCTCATTTCCAGCAGCACCCCATTGAAACTGAATTTCTGAAGTGCGTAATTTTCATTAGATTTCCTAAAAGATGTATTAAATAAAATTAGATTCAGTTGTGTTCTTGGCTCCTCATGTCAGTAGGACTTCCTAGGGAATTAGGCTGCAGCTCAGAGGTTGTATTTAAGCATTATTTCTCAGTCCAAATGTTTGGCTACTTGCTAGTCCTGTCATGCTGTTGTTGCCATATACTTCTGCTTCCTCAATGCCTTGGAGCAGCTTGTTTGCCAAGTGCACCTGGTGATGCTGTAGGGTGGTGATGGGGACCACCATCCAGTGGACATTAAACACCAAATGCTTCAAGTATTGGCCTGCCTGGCCTGGATTACAGTGAAATGTACATGCAGGTCTGTGCCTCACGTTTTCCAACCCCAGTCATAAACCCCTTCAGCTTCCTTCTCTCCAAAGGGTTCCAGCCTTGGTCTTTCCTCATACGAAAACAATGTTGTCCTCTCAATCAGTTGCTGTGCCAAACTTCCCACAGCACCACTATGCTCCCTTCAGATACAGGGACAAAAACTGCATGTGTAACTCAGAAAGATGGGCACACACACTCCTGCAGTGTCTGGGGCCCCTCCTGAAGTCTATGCAGGTTTTATAAAGCTGTTTTGACTGCTGGGCACAGGCAGAAGCTTTTCTGAGCAGAGTGGCTTTCTGTGTAGTGGGGAGCTGGAATGAGCAGGTAAAGGAAAGGAGGCAAAATGAGGTCGTTTTGTACAACCTCAACCATTAAATGGTTGGTTACGGTTTCCTGGCTCGGTGTGTACTGAAAGGACAGTTTCAGCAGAATTTTCCCTCCTGAGCTCTGCCATTGGCTCCAGCCACTGCACGCAGAGGGAATGGGTTTAGCTCTTCAGGCAGTTGTGAGGGGGAAATAAAAAGGGCTGTTGAGTAGGGGGCTGATTTGAGGTGAGAGCTGTCTGTTAATAACAGAGAACTGCTTCCTGGAGGCTGAGAGTGAGGATGGGGTCTGCTGCTGAAGTTGGGTTCAGGCTTGGGTTCGTTTGCTCTCCCAGTGTTGGCCAGTGACTCGGTTCATAGAGACAAGCCCATACAAAACTTGTCCCTTTACACTTCCCTGGCACTGTGGCCCTGCTGTGGGCAGGCCCTGGCTGGTGTTCAGCTCGTGTTCCGTGTCTCTGTTCCTGCAGGAGCTGAACGTGCGGGCGGTGACGCTGTCTGCGGACAAGGGCAAGTACGGCGTGCGGCTGCGGGCCGAGCCCGAGCACACCGTGCTGGGCCGCCGCCTCAAGGGGGCCTTCAAGCCCGTCATGGCTGCCATCAAAGAGCTGAGCAGCGAGCAGCTGGAGAGATTCCAGGAGACAGGTCTGTAGTGGGACAAACCCCTCAAGGATGGCAGGGTATCCTTCTGTGGGCTTAGGGGAGCTGAGGGTCTACTTCCCTCTTATTATCCCTCTTCAGCTGTTATGAGGAAAAAATCTGGATTTATTATTTTTCTGACAGTAGATTAGAAATGGCCATGCACACTGATCTTAAACGGTTCTCTTCTTAAACTGTTTCTTCCTGTCAGAGGAGGTTTAAGGTGGATATTAGGAAAAGGTTCTTTCCCCAAAGGGTGTCGAGCACTGACCAGGCTCCCCAGGGAATGGTCAAGGCTGCCAGAGCATTTGGACAACTCTCTCAGGGATGCACAGGATGGGATTGTTGGGGTGTCTGGGTAGGAGTTGGACCCTGTGATCCCTGTGGGTCCCTCCCCACTCAGGGATGTTCTGTGATTTCTCAGTGCTACTGTAGGGCCAAGATGAAGCAAAGAATAAGCTTTCTGTGAGACTGAATCAGATTGGAGCTGAGTATTTGTGCAGTAGCTTTTATTCTAAAAGCATTCCTTCAGTTCCAGAGTTACAAGCGGGTGTGAATTTTGCAGCTATATCTGTTAGGGAACTGCTTAAATGGAAATTTGGAGTTGGTGGAGTATACAGGTTATTTTTAAGTTTTATTCCATTCAGATGGTTCCACACAAACAGTTGCTGAAGTGCCTGTATTTTAGTGATCTCTGCTGCCTGGAGAAGTGCTTGTGTGAAAAATGGGAATGTGGGATAACTCAGTGCTGCTCACTAGTGCTTCACTGCTGTTTGGCTGCATTGCAAATGTATGCATTGCACATGTTTGAAGTCTGATACTTGGTTAAAGCTTTCTGAATTTAAAATCGGGGTTTTTACTTGGATGGTAAGAGAGGCTCTCCATCTGCCAACCCTGCAGGCACCATTGTTGTGGAAGGACACGAACTCCATGGGGAAGATCTCCGCCTCATGTATCAGATGACAGAGGGATCTGCCCAGTTTGAGGCACACTCCGATGCTCAGGTATTTTATTGGTTATTTCTTTTGTTTCTTTCTTTGATTAAGGGAAGAGTTCCTCTGGAAGCAATAGGAGAATGGTGGGGTGAAAGCTGGCTTGGGTTTGTTAGTTCAGGTAGTTCAGCATGTCCCAGGAGTGTGTGAATCCTGCAGCTGTTCAATGCTCTCTCCACCGTTGTATTTTTTACATGAGGAGCTCTCTAAAAAGCATCCTGAGCTCCTGAGAGTGTTTCTTCCACCTTGTTTCCAGTTTGTCACCTGCTCATTGGTGTTCTGTGCATTTGCTCAGGTTTTGGTGCTGCTGGATGTGACCCCAGACCAGTCCATGGTGGATGAGGGAGTTGCCCGGGAAGTGATCAATCGCATCCAGAAGCTGCGCAAGAAGGTGAGGAATCAGCGCTTTGGGACAAGACATTGTAATTTCCTTTTCAGCAATCTGGGCAATATGCAGCAGCAACTGCATTTTTAATTAAACATAAAGCCCTGTATCATTTCCTCGTGTATTACTTTCTGGTTGGATTCCCTTGCAAGAGCTCTAAAGGACATGCAGAGAAAATTTCTGTGGGACGTGTAATTTTGGAAAAGATATCTGTGCAGTTAAGGCTGCAGAAATCATATATTGATAGAAAAGTGTGGGTTGGAAAGGACCTTTCTTCAGCATAAGACTGAAAATTTACAAATTGTTACCAAAATAGTTATTTTTTATATTTTATATATTTTAAAAAACCTTTTTAGATTTTATAGATGTGTGTATATATGCACACACCTATGTAGAATTTTTATTTTTTAAAAATAAAATATATACACACCAATGTAGATTTACATATTTTAACTTTTTTTACATATATGAAACTTACATAGATTTATTCCTGTATGAAATACAACCAGGAAGAAATGTGGCCATGAAAACTCTCCCATGTGTTAGTGGATGATTTAAATTTAGTTCTGTAATGCCATAAGGCCATAATTTATTTTTGCCATAATGAATATCGAAATACTTAACCTTGCCTGAACTCCCATGTTTTAAGATTCTTGGTGTTTTGACAGAAGGGTGTTTTTTTTCTAAATCTTCTGAGGAAACGTCTAACAAATGCTTGATAAATATGTACTTTTTTTAACTTAACAAGTATTCCTGTCTTGGCGTGTGATCCTGCTGTCAGTAATGGTGTGTCTGTGTGTCCTGCAGAGGAACCTGGTCCCCACAGATGAGATCACTGTGTACTACAGGGCCCTGCCCCAGGGGGAGTACCTGGACACCATCATCCAGGAACATGCCGAGTTTATTTTTGCCACAATAAAGGCAGACCTGAAGCCTTACCCGGTGCCTACCTCAAAGGAAATTCTCATCCAGGAAACAACCCAAGTAAGAAGGAAAAGCACTGCTTGCATAGTTCATCTGATTTGCTTTTAACCCAATAAATTGCCCCAATTAAAGAATAATTGTGTCCATATTTATTTGTGGGATAGAGCAGATATCTCTGTTTTCTATTTATAACTTTCGGTATTAGTGGTTTTTGGTTTATAAAAGAAAATAGTTGTTGAGTGCTGTATGTGTGGTGTTTTTGAAAATCGAGCTGCTTGGATACCAAAGTAAATAAATGAGGCAGTTGCTTGTGTAAACCTAATACACAGTTATTTGTACTTGGATTAGTGCATTGTTTAAACAGTCAAAATATTGTTGCTCTGATTTTAGATTAATAGACTTTTGTATTAGAACTGTCCTTCGAGGCTAAATGTCACTGGTACCTCCTGGAGGGATACTCAAAGCCTGGTGGTACCAAGGCAGCTGTGATCCAGGGGGTTCTCCAGGCAATGCCTGAGAGCAGGGCCCTGGTCAACACTCTGAATTTCTCTGGAAGAGGGTTCCTCTCAGACAGATTTGCTTTGGCATTGTATTTTGGGAGAGTGTCATCACTGCTCGTCACTTGGGAAAATCAGGCTGTTTCCCTGCTTTCCTGACATCTGGTACAGGCAGATTCGTGTCTGAAGCACTGTCACTGAAGGAAGATGTGGGAAAAATCCCTATTTTGTGGTAAATCATGTTTAGTGTAACAAGGCAAGATCTTAGTGTTGTTCATTGAAGAAAAATATTTTTCTGTGTTTGTTTAATAAAGCAATATTGAAATAATGATAATCCCTCTCTTTCCCCAGCTGAAGGGATCAGAGCTGGAAATCACACTGGTCAGAGGGGGGGTGTGTCAGTCTGTTGGCCCAGCCTGTGCCTACGTCAACCTCAAAGTTTGTGTCAATGGGACAGAGCAAGGTAGGCATTAATATCCCCAGCTTGATTTGTCAGGGGTGGTGTATGGAAGAATTTGGAAAAGGTGTGGTGAATGCTGGAGCCTGAATTCATTTGAAAGATGGTGCAGCCTCCCTTCCAATAGGAGCTTCAAATAATTCTTGAAAATAAGTTTATTCAGAGCACAGCCACACCTGTCCATTATTTCTTCTGAGGAAAACACTCAGGTGTGCTCAGGAGTTGTTACTCCTGCTCCAGGGAGAGTTTGTGTGTGAGCATCTCTGTGGGGGGTGCACTCTCTGGATTTGGGGATGTGTTTGAGAATTTATAATTCCTGCTGTAGCACTGTGCAGTGGGTGAGGCCTGGATGTGGAGGAGATGGTTTGAGAAGCTCAGATAAGAAGTACAGAGATAAAAAGAATACTTAAAACCAGAGAATAGCCTGACTGTGTCTTGGGCAATGGACGTGAGTGCAGTGATGTTACAAGGGTGAGTTATATATTAAAAAAAAAGAAAACTGAATGTACTTAGGGAATTTTTTCCTGCGTGTGCTGACAATTTATATATGGATGTAAGTGTGTCTTGTTCTTGGTCACAGAACTGCTCCCTGAGTGTGAATGAATCCAGCTGGCAAAGCTGGTGACCATCTCAGAGGGCACAGTCTGGCAGCTTTTAGCCAACATAATGCTGGATTGACACTTCAGTGACATATAAATGGGACTGCCTTGTTCATAAAAGCAGATATAACTTGTACACTGTAAATCTGAAGTACACATCAGTCCATTTCTCTGTTTTCTTTCCAGCTAAAAAAATCTGGGAAGATGCAGTGTTGCCAGTTTTAAATTGGCTTAGAAACTCACTGGAAGTAATTAGCGTCATTAGAAAATCATTAGAACTGGGATATTGCTTCCAAACTGCATTTTAACTTCTTAATTTTGGTTTTAGATGGTGTGTTGCTGCTGGAAAATCCAAAAGGAGATAATACCTTGAACTTCACTGGACTTGTAGATGCTGTCTCCTGCATTTTTGGTCTTAAAAATTCCAAACTGACAGTTTTTAATGGAAACACAGGTAAATGGAGTATGACAAGGAAAATTGAAAGTCTTTCTAGCAGCAGCTAGGAGTCATTTACTGTATAATTATTTACTGTGTAATTTATATCTATCTAGCTAGCTATAGAAAATTGACAAGAAAATGGGTAAGGAAATACTCCATTTTATAGTACTTAGCTTATGAGGCTGTGTTTATAGTCACACCAACATGTTTCCAAAAGCTGCTGCTAAATGGTGCTCATCTGTTATCTTGCTTCCATTGCAGTTCTCATCAGGACAAAATGTGATTTATTTCACTGGGCCCAGGCTATGCTGGATCTTGATGGCGAGCTGCCATCAGCCTTTCCATGCTTTCTTTTCCCTAATGCCTCAGTAGGCAGGGTGAGAACTTAAGCTGAATGCAAACTGTGATCTGTAGAAGAAAAATGTTGCCTTTCCATCCTGGGCAACCTTGAGAATCTCTGCATTTCTTCTTTTTAGAAAAACCTATGGAATATTTTTGCAGCTTGAACTTTAAGGCACAAGAATGTAAAAAAACCCCGAAACACTATGAAAATGGTAATTGGACGGCTACAAAAACTTCTATTAGTGTTTTTTTTCATGAAAATATTACTGAAGCACATCTGAGGGGGAGGTGCTTGAATTGGCTGTTTTGGGGTGCCCCCCAGGGCTGCTGAGGATCAGCAGTTCATGTCCAGCAGTGACATCCATTGGGGAATAGTCTGTATGTCACTGTTGCCATCTCAGTCCTTAGTTTCCTTACTGGCCCTCTCCTGAGAGTATTTCTAGGAGGGTGTTTTGGGGGTTTCCCATCTGGTGTCATCCATTAGGTCACTGTGATAAATCTTCTGGGTCGTGCTCAGCTCAGCTGAATAGTCCTGTCATACAAAAGGATTACTCTTTGCTTTCAGTTATAGGGGATTTAGAGGAAATCCTTCAGTATCTTCCTCAAGTTCCAGTTGTGTTTTGGAGGAAGAAATGGTTTTTCTTGAAATCCTTTTCCAAGTAGGAGTGATACAGTTCCTAGCAGTGTGGTCGGTGCCTGCAGAGGGAGGTGGGTACTGGTATTGTTCATTGTCACCGCAGATAGTAAGAGATGACCTGCAAAAGGCCCAGAAGAGTTGGGAAACTCCCATCTCATTAAGGTTATAAGTAGTTTGACTCCGTATTTGGGGTTTTTCTTGCCATTTGCAGGACGAAAAGATGCAGCACAAATCCATTAATGCCAAAGTCCTAAAGGAAGTGGTGGAGAAATTGAAACCTTCCCTCTTCTTCTGCTGTAGTAACAAAGGCTCTATTCCTTTCCATTCACTTTTGGTCCTTAGGAATCACTTTGGCACTTCCCATCTTGGCATGCTGATTTTCACCTTTCACTATGTGTCAGTGGTCTGGGCAGAGCAGGGTATTTTCCCTGCCCATTTATTGACCATATGGAAATTCCCTTGGAAAGATCAGATTATCAAATTGGCTTTTGTTGCAGTTTATCAGAGATCTCAAACAACTACTGGTCAGCAGAAGGTATTGCTCCCTGGGGAGTCAGAGTTCAAGGCACATGCAAGGAAAATAGTCCTGAATGGTGTCAGAGAATAGATCCGGAATTCCGGTGTTTGCTTTGGATACAATCCATCTGCTTTATCTGCCCAGCCAGGGTGTGGGTAACCTCAGGTGGGGCCTCATGGTGATTGCAGGGCCTCTGTAGGTGAGCAGGGATTGGAATCAGCTGCTCTGTCCAAGAGGAATTGCAGAGAAAGGTTGTGCACTCCACACAAGTCATTTCTGAATCGCTCCCACGTGTGTTAATAAAATTGGGACCCAGTAAAACTGTGTTTATGGCTCCTCATTCCCTTCCTGTGGTTTCTAGGGCTGTCCACTTTACTTGCAGTAATTTATTATCTTGTTCTCTAATTGTAATGAAGATTTCCTTAGGGTTGTGCAGTGGCACAGGATCAGGCAGTTCTTACATTAAGGGAGGCTCAGATAATGTCCTGTCCCTGCATTTCAGTGCAGCATTGGAATAATGGGATAAACATTTCCTCCCCAGCACTGTGTTGAGGTATTTTGAGGAACTGCACAATCCCCAAACAAGGCTCTGGGACTTGTACTGACCTTCAGAAACTGAAAATAGAATTTGTCTCCTTCTATATGGAAAAAAAAAAGTAATGCAAAGGGAAGAAGCTGGGCTCCAGTCAGATGGTAAAAAAAGTTGTTGTCTTTGACTTTTTTTCCTCTAGATTGCTGGAAATTCCCTAAACTTCTTGTTTGGGATGCTTGTAGACTTGCACTCAGCTTTCATGGAAGTAGCCCATATTGAAGAAAACCTATTTAAAACAATTTCAATATGTTTATGGGAAGAAATGCATCTGTAGATCATGTAGGGCTTAAAAAAAGGGAGGGGAAAGGAACATGGGGCAAAAATCCCCCTACAAACTTCTTGATTCTGGTCTTATTTCATCTTTGATTTTCAGATGGCTGATTCTTTAATCTTTAATTTTTAAAAGGCTGTGGGGCTGTAAGATACCTTAGGAGAACATTACCACTTAAACCCCTGCTGCAGGGAGAACTGACTTTTAAAGTGATTTTGATGAACACTTATAATACCTGCTTCCCTTTAAGTCTATTAATACATATGAAAAAATGATCCACTTTTTTCTTGCTCTTATGAGAGAGTTCTGTGAACAGGCTCCTCTGACAGCACTGTGCCTGAGCTCTTCCCTAGAAAAATGTCAGTGGTCCTGGAATGCCAAATGCTAATTTGTTAGTTGGGCAAACCCCGCGTTACTGCAGCTCGTGCCCCCTTGCCCTGCATGGATCCACAGGGATGCTGCCAGCTGGGGAGTGGCTAACTGGGAGTTACTGGGGCCAAGTGTTTCCAGCTCTGTTGACCCCCTGCTCTCCAGTGCTCTCTCTTCCCATGGCCTGAAATTGTGCTGGTTTAGGGCTGTGCTGGGAAAAACCTGCCCTGGCTCCCTTCCATTGGGTGAAATCTTGGTAATTCCTCTCCACTTGTTCATCCAGTTGTTTTCTTGCTTTCCTGGAAATAAAACCAAAAGCAAATCCCCTTCCTGTGCTTGAGCACGTGCCTGGCACCTCACAGAGGCCAGAGCAGTGTTTGGCTTTTGGTTTCTTTTTTCTTCAAACCGTTACAACTTTGTATACAAATATATGAAAGTTGATATTTAAAATACACATTTTAGAATCTTAGGTGCAGCCTGAGGTCTTTGTGCTTCCTTGAGCAATCTTGTAATCACTTCCCAGTGCATCCCACTCTGTTCCGTGGCACTTGGCAGAATTTTGAGAGCTTGTGCTTGTGATTACTGTTCACTTTTTTGTGGGGTTAGGTTTTTTGAGGGTTTGGGGCTTTATTTGGGAGCTGTGTGGTTGGTTTAGGGGTTTTTTTTAATTTATAAGTTTATAAACTTACAAAGTGTATAAATTTATAAGTTATTCCCCTTGAGATTCTTTCAGGTGAACTGATAGAAAATGAGCTTTGTACAGCTTAGGCTCTGTGACATGTGAACAAAGCTGCTATGGAATGAAAACCTGTTTGCTGGAGCTGACAGGTGTGCCTGTTCCATATGTACAGGAACACATAGTTCTGACAAGAAATTAAATGCACCAGTTCTCCTGGATGTGATCTCTGGAGCTCTTTGCAGCAGAGAGTGATGTTATTCCTGTGTATCTTTAATGCTGTACCCATCAGTGGCTGTTTGACCTCAAGGCTCAGGCAGTGCTGCAGAACTCTTTTTTGTCACAGAAACCTCATCAGCTTCTCATCCCAGGGATTGCTTCTGATGTTCTTGGGGACAGGGCTCCTGGTTTTTGGGTCTGGTCTTCCCCCATTCTCTCCATCTGCCTCGCTGGAGCCATGCTGGATCATGAGCTGTGGTGGCATTGCACGGTCATGCAGCAGGCTTTATTCATGAGCCATGACTTTAGTTTTTTTGGTTTGTTTTTTTAATATTAATAAATATCCTGATGTTGCCTAGAAACACATCCCGCGTGCTGTTTTGGCCAGGGGATTTTTGGTGCAAGCAAAGATCACAGATCTTCCTGTAATGAGATAGGAATGGTTGGCTTGGGTGAATAATTCCTGCTTGTTTGAAGTTTGCTAACTATTTTTATTGCATAAGTCACTATGTGCATAATAAATGTTGTATAGGAGCTAATTTCCACAGCAAACCAAGCACCCCCTTTGTGTTATTATGAGAACCAAATATTTCTGCACAAATTCCATCCATTTTTCCAACGGAGAAGCTCTTTCTTGAGGACGGGATTTTGAAAGGGGAGACATTCCTGCAGTGGGGTTGGGAGTGAGACAGCCTCCCTGTCAGCTCGTGGCTCCTGGGATGGCCTGACTGCTGTCACTTTCTGTTGCAGAGCTGATAAACCAGACTGACCTGCTGGGCCTCAGTGGGAAGACTCTGCACGTGACAGCAGGGTCAGCCCCTGCCCTGCCCAGCTCCCCCAGTGCCCTGCTCTGCCAGTACATCAACTTGCAGCTGATCAATGCAAAGCCACAAGGTACGTGGGCTGCTGGGCTCCTCCTTCACAGCCTGAGCTTGCTGTCATGCAAGTTCTGGCCCTTTTCACTTGCTGGTGCACAGTGAAAACGTAGGTTTTCACTGGTACATGGTGATTGTGTTTATTTTTTTCCTAGTACTTGCTTTCTGATAAGAACAATATTTATACTTAGCTTTTATGCCTCTTCTCCTGAGAGAAAAAGAAAAGCCAGTTTGAGATAAGGGGCAGCAGTTGAACATGAGCCCCTGGTCATTGTTTCCCTGTTTGTGACCATCAGCTCACCTGTGCAGCTTACTGTAAAGGGCTGAGTCTAAAACAGGCCAAACTTGAATGAAGAGCCAGCTCTTTACCAGGACACTGGAAACAGCCTGTGAAACGCTTCTTAGTGCCATTTAAAAGCAAAATGAATTGCATTATTCACCTGGTCTGGGTGTATAATATATGTGTGTGTGTAATTCTGTTTCCCAGCTGCTAATCTGAAAGCTCTTGTGGGAGCAACTGAGTTGTTTTAATAACTTGCTCTTACTCTGTGCTCTGGTATGAGCCCTTTCTGACACTACTGAGAGCTTGCAGGAGCTAAAAATGTGATTTTTTCCTAGGGATTTGATCATCAGTGGGTGCTTGGTGAGCTTCTGCACGTAGTGGTTTCTATGTCCTGTTGAAATATTTCATATTTCCCAGACCCTTTTATCATTTGACTCATGTAAGGAATTCTACAAAGTTTTCTTCTGTTGGCCAAACTGTCAGTCATCACTTACACTTGTGGTTCTGTGCTTCATGAAGTTACTTTGTGAATATCTGTAGGCTGGTATTGCTAATTTCTCAGTACCGTGGAGAAATAGAGATGAAATGGAAGAAGAAATCCTAAATTTCAGTTTACCCAGATAAAAGAAATAATTTCATTTCTTACCAATAGTGACTCAGCTGTTTTACCTTGTCCAGAATGCCAGAAAGGAACAGTGGGAACTCTCCTAATGGAAAACCCCGTTGGTCAGAATGGATTAACCTACAAAGGTCTCCTGCATGAGACAGCAAAAGTTTTTGGGCTCAGAAGCAGGCGGCTAAAGTTGTTCCTGGATGAAGCACTAACTCATGGTAAGCACAAACCTTTGGTTTGCTCATCTGAGGATCCTTGGCATTTGTTGTTGAGGAGCAGCTCATGTAACCTGAGATCCAGTTTAATTACTAAATCCACACTATTCACACAGTGGTTTGTAATTTTGCCCAGTAATTCAATATTAGCATAATAAAATCCTTTAAGCAAACATACAGATTTAGAAGTTCAAAGCTGTAATGCATTCCCTTCATGAAATGGCCAAGCCAAGTTGTGTAAAAGCTTTTTCCTTCTGCAGTAAAGGTCAGTCAGCAGTGAGAGTGGCAGTGCCCTGCTGAGTGACCGAGCAGTGAATCTCCTCCTGGAAGTGAGTCTACAGTAGGAATATTTTAAGAATCTGTTCGAACTTGTAACATTCATATTGTTGCATTATCTTGGACAGTTGGAGTGGGTGGAAAAGAGTGTTGGATCTCTGTTAGAGCAGTGTGGGTAGGTTGGAGTCAGTAGGGCACAGCCATCGGGATATCTGGGAAGCAGGAAGCTTCAGCACACACTCACAGGTCTGAAATGCTAAAGAATCCCCCAAAACCACAGACAGGTGGGAAACAAAGATCTCTGATTCATGGGGAATGTGTGACTAAACTGTAGCCACTTGTGATGATGAAAAATTGGACCAGAGTGATTTGGGACTTCATTTGACAGAGAGAATGGATTGGAAACTACATGGTAAAAACCCCAAGAACTCAAAACAGTGATTCCTGTATTCAGGAGAATTCAGCTCTTGGAATGAAATGATGCCAGGGGTTCTGTCTGCAGTGTCACAGTGATGTGGTTTACAAGCTGTTTGGGAGGGATCCATGCCATTTATGGGCTTATCATGCGTTATCTGTCCAGAAGTTGGACATCCTGCTCAAACTGGCCATCTTAGGGTGGGCTGAGCTTCCTCAGGAGGTGCTGTCAGTGGGGAGGCAGCTCTAGTCCAGCTGCTGAGAACTGGGGTCACTCAGCTGTCCACGAGGATTCAGGTGGGATAGACTGGAATCAGAGCGAGGGGGGGGGGGGGGTTTGTTGTGGATTTTTGGCTGTTTGGGATTTTTTTTTTTTAATTTTTACTTCCTGTGACCTGGAACATGTTTATCCAAAAGCCATTTTTGTAGCTCAAATGGATCTCAGATGTTGATGAAACTTTCTAGTGGTAACGTGAGCGAATGCCAAAAATAATGTGCTGAGTGGTGTTAACAGAGAACTGGAGCCTGGAGTGTTTCAGCACACGGGGTGTGCTGAAGAAGATGAACCACACTTGGTCTGCATAAACCCAGAGGTATTTGTGTGCAGCCTTGCTGCCTGGGGATTCAGGGATTCAGGCACTCAGGAACAAGGGATGTTAGGCACAGCTCCTCTTTGGTTCCTGTCAGTGTTACAGCACGGCATGATTCTGTTCAGACACTGAAAAAATCACTGTAGGGAACAGCAGAGCTTTGAAAGAGGCAAGGAGCTGACAGGACAGGAAAACGTACAGGCAAAACAGCCTTTAAGGCTCAGTTGAAGTGAGGATTTTTAGAATGCCTTCACCTGAAAGGGAAGGGTTAAATCACTGTAACATTTGTAGTATGGATTCTCCAGAGCTGTTTAAACTTTCATTAAAGTGTGTAAAGTGACAGTTCACAGTGATGTGAAAGATGAGATTTGATAACTCTTCCAAGGCCAAAACAACTGATTTGGTCTCTTTTAGATTCAGAACACAGAGAGCTTGGTCCCAGAGGTTTATTTGTGCAGCTAATGCCTTGTAGCCACACTTCTGCTATCTCAGATTTAATTATTAGCATTCACCTCCCTGAATAACACTTTTAAAGTTTAAACACCGATGTCATTGTACTTTATCTTCACATCTCTTTGTATGATAAATAAGTGCTGCATACAAAACACTTTGATGCCTCTAGAAAACATTAGGTCAGTTAATGTTTACCTATATTGTTGCAGCTTTGTAATCCCCCATTTAAGTCCTGATCAATCTGTTCAAGGTCTTACCTTCAAAACAACAAAGCTCAGTCTCTTGAGTAGTTTTTTTGTGGTTTATTGTAAAAATAAAAATGTATTTGCTGTTAACTGTTTGAAACGTTTGATGAAAATAACCCATGAATTGGAAGGTTGGTGCCTGTTCTATAAAAAGGAAAAACAATCACTTGGTGGAAAATGAGTTATTGGTTTTGAAAAGGTTATTTTTATAAATGATGTTGGTGCAGGCAGTTGGGCATCTGCTGTCTATTGCACAGAGACTGGCCAGCTTTTCAGAAACAAACGTGGTTTTCACTCCCTGTTTGTAATGTTGGAAAACATGCCATAAATAAATGTCCAAGTGGTGAGTGTTGCTTATTCATGAGCTGGAGAGATGAGTTCCAGGTACCTGATAGATCCATGATGGGGACACTTCACGTGCTCCCTGCAAAGCCTTTCTGTGGAGCACAGAAAGGAGGGTGTCCCTACAGTTTGCTGAAAAATCAAATTTCCAGTTTTTAAAACTAATTGTTGTGATAGATACTGTTGAAAATAGTAGGTTTGTGTAAGTTCCTAGTTTTTCAGGATCTTCAAAATAAACTTTTAATAAGAGACTTGGAGACCAAGTTCAGTTTGTTTGGCTGCTTCTGCAGACCAAACTTTTTTCCATCCTGATGGAACATGTTCCTGGGAAGGAAGGTTAGTGAGGGAATAAAGCCCTAATTGCTGAATTGGATTATAGCTCCACTCTTCTAGCTCTATGCTTGGATATTCAGCTGCTTAAAGAGGACTATTACAATGGAAGAGAACTCCTGAAAAACAGTGCCATTTTGATCCATGAGGGCTTCTCAGTTCTCTAATTAACAGATGGCTTGAAACATCAGTGCAGACTCTGTGTGTTTATTCTAAAAAGGAAATATTTTTCAAAGCAAGATGGGGCAGGAGACTGCAAAAAGGTTCCTCCTGAAAATCCCCAGCCAGTCTGGGTGTTACTAATGTGTCCTTTGTGCTAATACTGGTGCCAGATCTTTATATTATCTTGTATTTGCTTGGGTTGTCTGCAGGGGTTCTGGGGTGTTGTGGCACTGTGACCCCAATCCTTGTTAATCTGGTTTCACCAGTGTTCCTGTGGTTACACCTGCCAAGTTTCTTATCACTCTGAACTTTCTTAGTGAAGAGGTTTCTGGGGTATTTGTTACTGAGGTGACTTTTGTTCCAAGGCTGTATCTCCCAGTATTCCAAACACTCTCCTCTCAGTGGGGCAGTTTGCTACTGCTGATGGGTGCTGGAAGCAAAGTCAGCAAGCACCAGGCTTCTTGGGAAAAATTTCACATTTCACAATGTAATAGTGAAAGATCTCCAGCTCTGCAAGCTTTGCAGGTGACTTTCCCTAGACACAAGTGGGGTTACAACCCCTGAATCAGCCTATTGGAAGTGTGCTCTGTCCTTCAGAGGTTTGTTGGGACAATATCCTGTTCCAAACTCTGTGCACGTAGCTATGAGAAGACTTAGGGAATTGATCCTGTATGATATGAAATTCTTCAGGCATACTCAACAAGGTTCTAGCAGAGTTTTTCACCAGGTACTGGTACAATCCTTGCTTTACGTATAAACTGTTTATGAGGAACTCTGGCTTTCAGTGCCTTGTGTTGTACTGTTCATACTGACTTCATATCATGGTGTTAAGAGTTTTCTGAACTAGGTACTGCTCTGTCAGGATGTGAAGGTGAGAGCTGTGGGCTGATGTAGACTTCTGAAAAGTTCTACTTTGGAACATAAACCAGGCTCTTCAGCTCTTGCAGGGACACTCCTGACATGTGGTGACCCTTCCTTTCATGCACTGGGCTTTAACAGGAGGGAGTTTTGAGCTGGGCAGTTTCTGTCCCAGTCTCACTGTGGTGAAACCAGCAGAAATGTCTGAATAAAGCAAATTAAAAAAAAGTTCATAGTTTTCCCTGTAAACAAGAGCACTAACTGTGTTGTTTCTCTCTTCTTTCCTTCGTTCAGAGATCACAAAGGATGTCTCCATGAAGAACCTGAACATGAAGACCCTGTATGTTCATGTCATGCCCACCACAGCTGAATGTTGAGAATTCCAGCTTTATGACCATGTAGACTTTTTTCCACAAAAAAAAGAAGTTAAAGGAAATTACTATGCTTTTAGATGAACATCCAAGTTGTGTATGGTACTTTTAACATCTCTAGTGGCACACAGGATGTTTTCTACCAGTGCATGTCTAAGATGCTGCTCTTTGGTTTCAAATACAATGTATTTTCATTATGTTATCTTAAAATGCTGTAAAAGCTGTTCAGAAACCTTAGCTATCTATGCAGTAATTTGCCTGGGAGAAATGGGACTCATACCTCAGTGATGCTGTTCTTTGTGCAGAGGGCATCTTTTCTAAACCATGGGTTACCTACAAGGCGCTCTGATATATATCCACCATCCTCCAACAGCTTTGTAACTTATTTAAAGGTTCTCCAGATTTGTTCATTCATACTTGCTGGATTTTCATCAAGTGTGTGGCTGTTGATTTCAAATACTCCCTAATTTCAACACTTGGAACAATAAATTTGCTTCATCTCCAGACTCTTGCTTCCCTGAGTTGCGAGTACTTTGCTTCCTTAGGATTTCTGAAGAAGTAACCTCTTAGAGCTCTGTATGGATCAGGAACACCCGGAGACACCCGAGATGTGGCAGTGCATGTACTGAACACCAGTGGCAATTTGGATTATGGTGCTGGCAGGTTTGGGGGGTTGGGTTGGTCAGGGGTTTGGGGGAGGAGTTGTTCTGATGCAGAAGCAGTTTGAGATTGAAATTAGTTTGGGGTTTTAGTTTTTGTAATACTCAGTACAGCTTGTCAAATGTTTCGGTGTTCACTCGTGTAGCTGCCGGCAGGGGAAGTAAGAGACCACCTCTGCCAGTTTGGGGGTGTTTTTGCCTGGTTCACCTGGAGATTTAAGCCCAGCTAGGTGTTCCTGCACCTTCCTGCGGGTAAGTCAGTGTGAGCCTTGGCTGTGGACACCCTGTGCTGGGCAGGAGCTGCTGCCTGCACTTGTGGGCTTCCCTGAGCTCCTGGGAACAACGGGATACCCACTGCACACGGGGGGAGCAGTGGAGTTACAGCCTGGGAGAACAGAGGCTTGCTGAGTGTGTTTTTCCATTGCTCTGTGTTTTTCATCTTTATACTATGAATAAAAACCAAAGCTTGTTTCTGATAACCCTGTATTAGTTGGAATAACTATAAATAGCTGGTTTGTGTAACTCCTGTGCAGTAGTGGGCTGTACCAAAATTGTTGAGACTCCTTTGAAGTGAACCAACTTCCTGGCACTCAGCTTACATAAAATTATTTTTATCAGTATTAAAAATGGCTGTGCCTCCTGAATCACACTGGCCTGTTCGGGTTAATGAATACTGGGCATTGCCCTCTACTTTTACCTGGAAGTCAGCTGGGTTTTTATGGACATAGTGACAGGGAAATCCAATTTGTATTGGTTTGTGGGATTTCTTTGTCACATTAAAAAGTCCAGGTTTCATCTTTGTGAAAGCAAGATTGCTGTTCTTAAAGCAACTTTGCTTTGTTGTTGATGGAGAATAAAGGGAGATGGTAAATGATTGCAACCTACCCTTATTCTTAATGAGCTAATCTAAGGTCACAACATCACTTGCCTTTTTAACGAGTTTTTTGGGATTTAGCATTTTGTCCTGCTTTATCTCACTCTCCTTTCTTCACTGCATGCACTTCATTCTTCCTTTTTCTCCTTTCCTTTTCCTTTTTTTTTTTTGGGTGCATGTATTGTGGTTGGTTTTGTTTTTTTTTTTTTTTTTAACCTGGTTGCTTTTAGTCTGTCAGCTTTCTGTCCACATCAGCATAGTCCTCATGGGTTGTGATGACTGGAGCAGAAACCCAGGTGTGTCCTGGTGCTCCAGCCTGCTCAAGGATGGAAATGCCCATAGATGCTATTTCTGTCTGGTAGGATCAGTAGAAACAGGTAGAAGGGAAAATTCAATATCCTCAGGACAGGTAATGGAAGAACGAGACCAGAGTTGATCAGAGGATGCTGCTGGAAATGCTTCTGGGTCCATTAACTTTACATCAACATTTACATAAGTAGCATATAATTAAAAAATAATTTTGTGGCAGAATTATAGTTTAATTTTCCTTTCAGGTGCCACTGTTAGATGGCTCTGATCTCTTACCTTCAAAGCAGTGAACGTTAGGAACAGGCTGTGACCCGTTTGGGTGAACTTGTGCTGTCTCTACCTTCCTTCTCCACATCCATTTTTAGTATTCTTTTTTTATTATTCTGGATAATATCTAATCATTGCATGAGAGAATTTATCTCTTGGGATCTTGGAGTGGGGAATGTTTCCTAGTAATTTTTTTATTGAGGTTTCTTAATGCACTTCTATAACATTATCTAGGTTGGGCTAATAATAGTCTCTTGGCTTGATGTGATATTCTTCAGAATTTATGTCCTTCAATTAGCTTCCCTCTTAAATAGCTTGTTACACAAATGAGGTCCCAGACCACTGCTGCCTCTGCACAGAGAAACCACTGCCAAGACACTCACAGAGCTGTGTCACAGCATTTGCTGTACCTGTAGGAGTTGGGATCTGTGAATCCTCATGCTGTCCCTTCTCTCCTGTTCCTGCCTCTCACCTGGTGGCAATCGAGCTCTCCCCCTGCCTGGAATGTGTGCAGCATCCAGGGCTCTGCAGGAGCTGGGCTGCTGAGCCAGCTTTGTGCTGTTGGGGAGCAGCAGGTACTGATACAAACCAGATCTATTGTCATATCCAAAAATCACAGTGCTGGGGCTTAGGAAAATGGACGCATCCCCCACCACACATGCACAGATTTGTGTCCCTCCCCATTTGCCCCCCTTGAACCTCTGGGAGCTGGTTTGATCTGCAAGTGATCTGCTCTGTCCCAATTCCATCAGGTTGTGATTCTGTAGCTGATCCTATCTGGCAAGGAGAGGGCCTGGCACTGAGCAAGGCTGGGGACGGGAGGAAATCCTCAGGCTTGGCTGAGCTGAACCAGCAAAGCTCTGTGACAGGATAGCAGCAGGATTGCTCCCTGTCAGTCCAGTCCCTGTTGTTCCTCAGAATCCATCAATGTGAGCGTGGGCCAGGCTGGCTCTAGCCCAGAGTCGCCTCACTGCCTCCCCCAGGGCAAGGTGCTACAGTCAGAACTGCATTTCTGTCTTGCCTGAATGCGGGGGAAAACAGTGACTATTGGTGGCCTTCTGCAAGGAACTTCCAGAGAGAAGAATGGTTTTAAGGAGAGAAAAACTAAGCAGGTTTCTTCTCATCCTGCAATGAGTTGAGTCACAGCTGATCAACCTTTCAGCCCTTTTGCAGCTCAGAACCTTTCTGATTTCTGCCAGCAGCGGTGGAGTTCAGAATCCTCATCATCACTGGGGGTTAAGCACAAGGCAATTATTCAGTCTGTTAAATAATTTCTTGCTCTTCATCTGATTTCTTATAGGCTGGACTCTTGACACTGATTAAACAGATTGAAAATACGCTGTCTGCAGCTGCATTACAAAAGGTGACCTGCAAAATAGCCTCAGATAGGTTCCTTTCCCATCTTTGCTCCCCAGCGTGAGCAGCACAGCACCGTCCACGCATGTAAGCAGCTTTGCGCTGGGAACACACTTTGCTGAGTTAATTTTACTCTTGCTGTGCTGTGAGTGGTGGGGAGCTGGGGTTGGAGGGAGGGACTGTCTTCAATTATCTAATGTTTTCCCCAGTTAAAATGTTTATGTAACAAATACAATTATAGCTTTAATATGATGGGGGGGGAAGGTTGCTATTTCAGTATGTCTGGGTATTTCAGTTAATTTCTAGTCTCTGTCTGTGCAGAGTTCTAATTAGGGGTCACAAAGCTCCTCAGAAGACTCCTAAAGTTCCTTGTAGATGGAATAAAAATTGTTCCTAAAGATATTTAATTTTTAAGACTTTCTTGGGAGTTCTGTAAACGTTACCCTAATTTCGCAATTTGTTCTAGTTGTCTTTAGTGCTCAAAACAGTGAAAAGAGTTGAAATCTCCCAGACAAGCAAAATGTACCCTGGCACTTAATGTTTGCTGAATTTGATCTCGTATGACAGCTGGACAGCTGTGCAGAGGGTACTGCCATGGAATATCATTTGTAGACTGCCTGAAGGACAAATATCCTTCAGTTTTTAAGTCAGCAGCTTTGCAAAGGTGAAGATTATCAAAACGTAGAGCTAGGATGTGTGTTTTGTGATTAATGGTGCTGGCAACCCCCAAAACCATGGGATCTTTGGGACTTCGTTGCTTATGGATGTTGTGTGCCAGGCAGTGCGAGTGGGAGGAGGGGAAGATGAGGCAACATGGAAAAATTGAGATCTTAGACTGCAAATCTTGCTGATGATACAATCTAAACAAGGATGAAGGATCCTGAATATTGCTGAAGACAGTGTTTGTAAGATGAAGAAGAAAAGTTGCTCGCTGTGTCAACTGAATGAGCCAAAACCCAGGCTCAGGCTCTTGGAACCCAAGAGCTTTACAGCAAAGGGAGCTGCCACGGATTAGTAATTAAACGAGGACTAATAATTCCATATTCTTGCCAAAGAACACAAGTACCAAAAAAAGCAAGTGCTGTGCTGCATAAACAGGATTGTCTGAGAGATGATGAAGTAATCTTTCCACTCAATTACTGATAAGGCTCCTCCTGCAGCCCTGTGTCCAATTTCAGGAACCCTGCGATGAGGAAGATGTTGACAATTTGGAGAGAGGCCAGTGAGGAAAATCAGGAATAAGGTCTGGCAAAGATGTCTTGTGGGGAAAGACTGGAAGAGTTGGCATGTTTAGTCTGCAGCAGGGAAGACTGGGGGTGAGATGTGACGAGTCTTCCAATAAATAAGTACTAATTGCAAAGAGAATAGTAATGAACTAGTTTTCAAGAGGCCTGCAGTGAAGTGGGCTGGGAATTTAGGCCACACATGAGGAGAAGCTGCCAAAGAATTCATCTGTCCCTAGGATGGGTGGCCTGGGAAAGTGACAGGATTTTTCTGACTCACTTGAAATTTATTTCTTCACTTAAGGAAATGATGGATTTGCAAAAAAATTCTTGACAAATTTCAGCCTGTCATTAGCTCACCTATGAAGATTAGTGGAAACAAGGAAAGAAACTGGTTGTAAGTGCTAAAATGTGTTTTTTATTTGGATATCTACAATAATGTGTTGATCATGTTGATGTCTGAAGACCTCTGTGGCACCCTATGGCATCCTCATCAGCTACTGGATGTGCAAGCCAGCTATATAAATGCATTTTGCTGGCAATATTTGGGTACCTTCAAGATTCTGTCATTCACCCGGTGTTAAACACCATCTAACTGAGACCACCTCTGTAAGAGGAATCAAAGTGACAGAAATAAAGGCACAGAAAGGGGATTAACCCCCCCAGACAACACAATATATTTATTTCTGTGTGGGATGACTACTTGCCCCAAAGGACAGCGGAGGGGACAAACCCAAACTGGAACATGTAGCTTATACTGCAAATCCCTGGATGATACTATTAGTTTGTGGACTTGGAAGGAGCTTACTCCTGATCTTAATTATGCAAATTAATTAGAAAATGTTTCAGGTTCCCCTTTTTCAATGGTTTTTGTAAAAAATGCCTTTCTCAGCTGCTTTGCCCTCCTTTCAGGGACATAAACTCACAGTTCAAAACTAACAGAGGAGGTGAGCTGGTAAACAGCCACAGGAGTTTCTGTTTCCTCCACTCTAAAATTAAATTAAGGAGAAATTGGGTATCTCTTTGAGGAAAAACGTCCCAAAGCAGCCATGTAGTGTGTGTCACACAGCGGTGGTGTGGGGTGTAAGCACAGGTGCCATGGTACCAGCACATCTATATTGACTTGTTTCAAGTGTATTGATGGGCAGGACTTGGATTCTTTTCTAACCTCTGTTTGCAGCTCAACTGCCTGAATTTGATCATGCCGAGTTGTGAATCTCAGTTGTACAGAAGGCCTTGAACCTCTTCCCCTCCATGGCTGAGCCACTGCCCTGCAAACCTGTGCTTTTGCTTTTAGCACTTGTGTACATTAGCCAAAAAACACCGGCTGTTTCAGGCTATACGTGTTCCAAGTAGATGCCTTCCTCCCCCTGAGGAAAGCAGCAAAGAACCAGTAACATCCATCATTTTAAAAATGGAAAAACCTACGAAAAGATACTGCAAATAGAGACTTAATGGTCTGTGTCCAAATCACATTTTGCTGTCGGTACCATCAAGTATGAGACACAAATGGCTCTCTGGGAAGCACAAGAGCAGTATCAGCTGAACAGAGTTGGACAAAATTGTCAAATATTTAGTTTGACTTGGATTATTGTGTAAAACCCTGTTTTCAGCTGCTCTCTTGGTGGATACACAGGCATGTGGCGGGTAGATTTGACAGATGTGCTAACCTGAGGTGGCACAGCACAGCCCCAAGGATCCCAAAGCGTTGCTTCCCTGCTCCGTGCTTCCCTGGGCTGCTTGGCTGCACATGGGAATGTTGTTCTTTGAGCTGCTTCTGGCACAGTGGGTTTGCATTCCTGCCTTTCCATTCCAGTTTCTGGTGTATGGACTCCAGGGATTCTCACTCAAAGCCACGTTTGCCAGGCAGGACTGGTCTGTGCTGACACAGAGGGGCACAAATGTTGTCGCTGCTGCCAGGGGGTCCAGCCTTAACAGGTGTTTTTTTTTTCTCCCCACCATCAGTGACACACCTGGAATGTCTTCAGGCGGGTACTTATTTTACTTTGCTGTTTTCCAGAAAGGCATTCTGCAGCTGACAATTCAATAATGTGTATTTATATTTGTAAACATTAAAGTGTCTCCTTGAGGACCAGGCTCTTGGTCTGTCCCAAGGCAATTCCTGCTTTCAGATTTCTTTTGTGATGTGCAGAGAAAAAGTTGATAAACTCATTAATTACATCATGTGTAAACAGTGAAGTCATTGAGGGGGGAAGAATCCAAACCTGGGATTTCTTTAAAGGCAAAGAAATATGCTGATTATTTGTAGGTTTGCATTTTTAGAAGTGAACACAGGAACTTGTCCTGCTTTTCCTTGGCTCAGTAGCAGAGTGCAGGCTCTGGCTGCTGGATCCTCCCCGAGCTGCCATTCAGAGCCTGTATCCAAATTAATCTTTGTTAGATGATGTCAAAACAGAAACAGAGAAACTGACCCGGGAGTCAGTGGCAGCAGGTTAATTCTTAAATAATTTCCATCACAATAGGAGAGGGAAGAGAAAAGGAATGAAGTGGTGGCAAAGTGAAAGATTTTCGTGCAAGTGTATATAATAAAGAGGAAGGGAAGATAAGGGCACCCAACACAGAGTCCATGTAGCCTCTTTATTGCAAGATTGTCTCCTTAAGCTGCTGGTTTTAAGGTATTAAGAGTTGTCAGAGGCCAGGGTAATTTCCATGGGGCAATAATATCAAACAGGTTTTATACACCTTTGTAATAACATGCCTAAAGTATTGCCAGTTTAAAGCCTTTTCTTGCATGGAATAATCACTTTGAAAAAAAATGTATTATTCCCCAGCACTAAAAGCATGGAAAAACTGCAATGTGTTATATTAATTCAGACATTGCAGAAATAGAGAGCATGATACAAAGAGGTGCATTTGGGGGAATAAATTTTTATAACTGTTGGTCATACCTACATAACTTAACCAGGAGTTAATCCTTTGGAGATCAGGAGCCCTGTAATAATGCAATGCAACACAGTAATGTGTACAGCCAAAAAGGCTGTGGGGGTGAGGAGACATTAAGTCAAGGAAAAGGAATAGTTGCACAAATTAAAAATATTTTTATTTTAATTAGTGGTAAAAGGTCAAGGACTTGAGAGCTGTGGTTACTGGTACACGTGCACTTGTCTGAGTGTCATGTACGGTTTTCTTTTCCATGGTCTGTTTTCCCCAGTATAACAATGGTATTAAAAATCACTTCCCACAGCTTACCTGTATTTACCATTTTGGGAGACAACAATCTAATATTTTTCATCCTCTCATTCTTTGCATAAATTAGTAAGGAAAACTTAAACACAATCTGCTTCTGTCAGCTGAGGCTGAAACTTTGTCCAGCAGTTCTCAGCAGAGCTGAGTTACTGAAGTAACTTTTTAATATCACAAGTACAGTATTTTTTCAGATATTGCTGAAGAAGAATATGATTTTTTTCAGCTCCTTGAACTATTGCCTCTTTCCCAAATGGATGAACAGCAGCAACTCTTACCATGGTGTTCCTTGAGGGCGTGGAGGATTGGTTCATGGTATATCAGATCTTGCACTGTTGCATTTTCCATTGCTACACAAGAACAGGGAATAAAGCACGGGACAAAACATTCTCTGTTTGTGGTGCTGGAAGGATGGGAGTTTGTTCTATCCTTGGTCTCCCTATTCACTTACTTCTTGCTTTGCCCTCTGGCTAATAAGGCCTAACTTAAAATGAGGTGTAACAAATGATGGAAAGGCAAAGGGAGCTGGAGAACCAAAGTGTCACCGTGGGCTTTGTGGGGCCCTCAGGTTTGTGTACAAACCCTCAAGCTAAAAAGTGTCAAAGTGTCAAAGGGTCTTTCTGCCCCCTCCCTCCCATTTGCTCCACTGTAAAATGCTGCAATATTTCACAGCCATGATGACAGAAAGTGGTACATGGAAACCTTTGCAGTCTTTGCTCCTGCCTGTGCAGAGCGTGGTTTATTGAAGGCTGCAGCTTGGCGAGGAGCATCTGAATACACGGGCACCACTTTGCCACGAGGAAGGAGAGTTTACTTGTCTTTGCACACTTTAAAGTTGAGTCATTTCCTATAAATACACTGCACATAACAAGGATTTAGGCATGAAACAGTCTGTACTAGTGTTCTAAGAACCAATTTTGTATTTTTCATACACTTGAAATACATGCCAGGCTAATCTTAGAATGCCTGTTCAAGCTTAGCAAGGTCAAATAAGTGCTTTGTGCAATCACACATGTAAGTTGTATTTAACTTCTCATTAACTTTTCAGTGTGCTAAAAAATATGCATAATTCATTTCCCTGCTGTTTTTATGTAACCATATGAGAAATGAAAAGGAGAGGGGGGGAAAAGATGAGAGACTGGTGAAGCTTTGTCATGTATGCCTTGCACTGAGAAACCACCAGCCCTGCCAACTCACAGGTCCCAGTAAGTTACATAATTAAAAGAATATTAATCTGTACTAAGTACATCCACCCCAACACCCCCTTAGAAATGGAATAATTACTGCTTTAGTAGAGACTTTCTGATTAATATATATCAGTGCAGCCCATTAGAAGTAAGTTACGTGTGTATGTAGTCTGAGAGAAGTTTTAAGGAGTGGATGAAGATTTCCTGGTGGGTTTTTTTTGCTGGGCTATGGAAGGTGGTTGTTTCCTGGTGGGGGTTTACTATTGTGTAATAAAGCAACCGTTTAAGAAAGATTGTATCTTCATACCTGGCTTTGCTTTCTTTGGTCTTGAATAACTGAAGGTACACTTAAGCTCCTCTGTGCTTACAGGCAGGTTCCAGGATGATTGTAACCTCTGGGCAGGTACAGCTCTGCACTCTGTGAGTTGATTTGCTGCCTCATCTAAACCTTTAACACTTGTCTTAGTGCAGAAATTCCTGGATTTTCCTTACTGAAGCTCCCCTAACACTGAATCAAGTGTGTGTTTTCAATTTTGCCAATTGTTGGAGACTAAATGCAGACACAACTAATGAGCATTGGTTTAACCAAGAAATAAACCAGAGACAGGAGAGAACTGAAAGAGGAAACAGAGATAACTTAATTTCCAGGACCAAGGCCTGGCTGCCTCCTTCCGCTGGGAACAGCACAGTCCATCTTTGGGACCTCACTCTGTGCAAAGAACTTTCTCCTTTCCTCCTCACAGAGAAAGAAAGGAAAAAGTCTGGAGTAACCAGAGCTACTGGGGAGAAAGTGATGGTGCTTATCCCAACCCGTTCATTCCAGGCAAAAACAGGTTATGGAACTGCAAAGGGGAGGATTCCTAAAGGACTCAGGGGCTTTTTAGTCCGAGCAGTCATCCCAGAACTGTTCTGGCAAGTGGTCATGGAAGGACTGGCAGCCCACCCACCACGAGCTTTTCAAGCATTGTTCCAGCTTTTGTTTTCCAGCATATCCCAGTTCATTCCTGCTGCTGAGATCCAGGCTTTCTATGATAATTAGGACAGCTAGCTGTGTGTAGTAACATTTCAGGAAAGATGGGACATTAATTTTTTTTTTTTTAATTCTTCTATTCCGTCAAAAATTGTTTATTTTGGTGAGAGTTATCAATTGTAATATAATATACAAATGTAATATTTGCCTCATTAGGAAGTGTCTGTGAGTGAGGACAGAGTGTGCATCAGCCTCAGAGCAGGAGCAGAGCAGCAGGACAAGACCATTTGCAGAGAAGCCCAAACCGTTCAAATCCCATTGTAAGAGGATAAAACTTCTTCCAAGAACTTATGTTGGGATTTCACTTACATATAACAAAAAATTTAAACCATCTCTAAGAAGCAATTAAATCTTTAAACTTCAGGGGCTGGGGGATTATTTTTGTACAATGCATTGGTGTTCTGTGTCAGACACTATTCCCAAGGTAATTTCTATCCAATTATCACTGGGAAACACTAAAGATAAGGGAGTATTTTCAGGATCAATAAGTCTGCAGAAATTCAGACCACTGCAGAAAAGCATTTTAAAATAAAATCCATCCCATTGTTTATCCATGGTTAATTAAAAGTTGTGTAGAAAGTTATACTGAGAGAAAAACTGTGGTTTGGACGCACTTTGTCAGTATATTGTTGTTGACAGAGTTCAGGTTTAAATCTTTAAATGACAATTTTCATACTTAGAGAAATAAGAAAGAATCAGAATTTATTGGCTGAGGGAAAAAAAAAGTAGTTTTTAACTGGGAGTAATTTTTTGTCTAAAAGTTCTAGATCAATATAAATCAATATGTTGCTGAAATGCTATGAGAAAACGAAGTTGAATGAAAAATAAGAAAAGGTTTGTAATTCTCCCATCCATAATGAAATCCACATGCACATTTTTGCCTTCCTGCTGTTTGCACTCATCACTCTCATATATGCCCAGGATCATTAGACAGATATATGGATTTAATTATAAAACAATATCAGAGGTTAATTCTTAATTAATCCTTAAATGCATAATTTAGGTGTGTAGGCACCTTAAATTCTCTCTCCAGATAATGGAAAGGTGGAACTGGGGATACTGAAGTCATTTGAGATTTGGAATTGCAATCTGGGTGTACTTATTTCTCTTTCCGTTGTTTTATATCTGTGAGTGTGTACATATATTTATTTATTTATTTATTTATTTATCTATATATATCTATCTGTAGAAACCCACTCTTTTCAGAGTGGAAGGCTGCAGGTGAGGCCACACAAATGCCAGGTCTGTACTTGCTGAGCCATGAAGGGCCTTGCTGCTGCTGTTTCCACACGAGTTAAACCTCATCAACCCCTGAAACTTCTCAGCCCATCAGCACACGGGTAATTGTGGGATTAATTTGGGAGTGCTGGGTAATTGTGGGATTAATTTGGGAGTGCTTTGCTGGGAGGTGCCTGAGTCTGACAGGAATGCCCGTGTTCATCCCACCTCAGGGCTCATTTGTAGTGATTGTGAGAAGATCCAAGGTGATTATTTACAGTGCAGTGAGAAATAAGCACTGGGTTCATTAGCAGGAGTTTTGGCCAGAAGCTGGAAAAGTGAAAAGGCAGATTTCACTGTTGACAAATTGCAGAGCAGCCTAACAGCATTGGTAGCTTCCTTCTGCAGTGACATGGGTCTCCTGAGTGCATCCAAGGGCTTCCTGATTGTTTTTCCTGGCATCTATGACTTAAAGCAATCACTTAAAATGCACGTTGGCAGATTTGCCTTGCCCCGGGTTTTTATTAAGACTTGAAGTATGAAAGGTAAGTGGGCTTCCTAAAAAAATAGCAGGATTGTAATTTACAACCTTCAGTCAGTCCAAAGAAGATATTGTAAAATGTTGTTATTCTCAAATTGTGAATTATTCTTACCCAAAGAGCAGCAAGTTAAATCTGGGATTTATAAAATGACCACTGGGACCACATCTAGGTTCATTTTGCCTTGGTAAATTCACTTTTATTTGCAACATGAATTCTATGTTATTGATAAATATTTTCTTTCAGGTATTTTTGTGTAGTATTTTCTCTGGGAATTTCTCCTGCAACCATTGATGACAACTAGTATTTAAATCAATGATTCTGCTTCCCCCTTGGGAAGCTGCTATAGAAAGCAAGGACTGACTTTTAAATTTATGGGAATGTTGAGACAAATTTGCCAATACTCAGCTGGTTTTCCAGTACTGACCTTTAGCTGCTGCTTTGTTTTCACTGCTTTTTTTTTTAAATTTGATTTTACTCTTGCTTCTGAAATGCCCTATATCCCATGCCCAAGGATTTAATGCTCTGCCACATTCAGGATCTTTGGTACTTGCACTAATTTTGCAAACTGGTGCCTATTTCAATCTATCAGGATTTCTTCTCAGAAAACAAAGTGAAAAAAATAGTTGAAAAATCAATAGGAAAGGAGCATGTTTGAGATGATTTGTGATTATTATACAACTAGAAGTTGTCTTTTTTCTTCTTAACTGTAAAATAACAGTGCTGTGACTTAGCATTTGGTAATTCATCATCTTTTGGCTCTCAGAGTGTTTTCAGGCTTTTTAATCCAGTCCTGGGTCCACTTGAGCATTTTCCCTCATGTAATTCCTCATTAATAAAGAAATAAAACAAAACATGTAAGTTGTTCTCAAAGCAATGTCATCCTTACTAAAGCTTTTAATTTTACCAACTGACTTCTCACAGTAATCTGTGAATTTGGGATTCTGAAGAATTTGGGATTTTTTTAGAGCAGTCTTGCTGCATAATTTAAGAGGTTAAGAGGATTGTCTCAGTGTGTTGCAAAAAGGTTTGGATATTGCAAAAAGCCCTTTTGCACAATTTACCTTATGTATATAAAAGGACTTCGTGACTGCTGAGGAGTTCAGGGGTCAAAAAAGTTATTCTGCCCCCTTTTATATACATATAATTAGCAGATTATGACAAACCAAGTCAGATTATGCATCTGGCAAAACTACCTTTTGGCCCTTTCAGAAAATATATAACCATAATAGTGCAGTGTCTCTATTCACCGTATTCTTCTGACCTCTTTTCTTGTGGTGGCTTCTTGTTGACTGGTAGGGGTCTTTAATTTAATTTTTGAGAATTTTTTTCAGAATAAAGGTGTTGTGGACACCTCCATCCGTTGAGTTCTAAATGTGGGAGAAAATGGCCTTTTATGCTGTTTCTGACAAAGTGCTTTTGGTTGCAAGATCATCAACTTTATGTCATGTTTAACAAATTACAGCTTGAGAATTCTTTCTGCTGGAGAAGCAGCAGATTTGGTTTATAGAGAAATCAATTGGTAACTTTTAGTCAATCTTATTTCTAGCCAGGATCAGCAGTGCCAACAGCACAGGAACTTTGTGTCTGACCTGTAGAATTGCTGAACTTCATATGGAAGTGGAAGTCCCTCTACTTTTTGCATGGCTGAAGCTGGGCCACAGCAAGGTCATTTCATGTAAGTGCAGACATAATGTGCCCTTTGCACTTGACTATTTTTGCTTTGATACTGAATTAGAACAGCAAAATTATGGTTCCAGAATATCCCATTATACCTAATAATCCTCTGGTCAACCTGTATTTTTTCAAAACAAAGCAGAGGGCAGGTTTTTGTTATCCTCTCCTGTAGTGCATACGATGTCGAAACGTTAAATGCAAAAAGCAATTTCCTCATGCTGGTTGCTGTAAGACATCATGGCAATGTCACAGAGTGTTTTACTGACACAGCCTTTGTCTGGTGTTACTTCTGCTCTTAAAACCAGCAGATATTTAGGGCTGGTTGGCTTTTCACTGGGAGGCTGGTGTGAAGGTGTGAAATTACTGCAGGAGATCTCACTGGCGATTCACAGGGATACATTTTCTACTCTATCAGATGCTGGAATTGTGCCGTGGTTTGGTGGCATTTGATACCATGGGAGTTTTTCCTTAATAGAAGCTACAGCTGGGTCTGAACATTCTGGTAATGAAATGTCCCAGTTTGTTAGAAAAGAGTCGGACTTGGTGGCTGGGAGTCCAATGTGGGCACTCCAAAAGTCCTCCCTGCTGCTCATGTTTCACACAGCTCCGTGGTGTTGTGTAACCACTCCTGGTACAACCTCTCTGCCTGAAGGATGAGGACAGCTTTTAAGATTGCACTTTGCTCTCTTGATCCACAAATTACTAGGTTTTTGGCAGACCAAGTATTCTTGTATTCTTCACTTTCATCCTCAGTGTTGCCATTTGGCACCAACAGCGGTTCAAAGGTAAACTCTGTGAGTGAGGGCTCCACAGGATGGAAGATGTTATGTTTATATATGGTATCAAGACATCCCAGTTATGCCCTTTCACAAACACATCTATTTTTAGAAATGTCCTAAAGGAGGCTGAAATACAAATAGCTGTTTCATTCTAACATAATACAGCCAAAATCTGAGTTGCTGAACTGGCATCCATTATCGCTTCCTTTCTGGAATTTCCTTGAAATTCCTCTCCTGTTTTGTTAGCGTGGAAATTAAGCTCCATGTTGTGAAAATTATGTGAAGCTAAAACCGGAGAAGAACTGTCTGAGAAGGATAAGTCACTGTTAGGTTATTCAAACTCGAGGCAAGTATAGTGCTAGAGTTTAGTGATTACGTGATCTCTGCTCCATTAGATCCTTTTGGCAAAAGAGATGACCCCACTACACATATATTCCCCCATTAACCAGGAAAGAGAGGAAGAATTTAAAGGAATCTCTAAACGTCACCTTAGGTGAGAGGAGGTGGAATGAATTTAGGGAAAAACATAACACAAATGGTCATAATCGCTAAAATATAATAAGAAGTGTTAGATTTAGTCATTAGTTGATGTTATTACTGTTAACATCACACTTTAAGTATTTTTAAAACCTGTAAGAGGTTGAATTCCTAGAAATGCTGTAGAAACAGGAAAGATGTGCTGAGACCTCTGCCTTGTACTCTACAAAAATATGGGGACAGCTTCTAGTTGGTAGAAATGTACGAAGTTCTGCTCCACTGTCTGCATGGGGAAAGATTTTCATAGGCAGAAGATCTTAAAATGAAGAAAGCTGCCCTGTCAGTCATTGCTTATCACAAGTGATAAACAGCCAGACGCTTCTGCTATTTCACCATGATTGACAAAGTCAGTCGTAGGGGCTAAACATCAGAAGATGAAGAGGAAGCAAGGAAAGCAATAATTTGTTTGTGCTGCTCTGGTGTTATTAATTCCAGCTGCAGCAGCTGACCCGCCGAGGATGTTCTGATGTGAGGAATCACGTGATGGGAGACTGTCCTTCTGGGTGAGATTTAAACCCTGAGCTCTGCACTGTGAGCCTTGGTATTTAACAGGTGGAGCTGTGTGTGGAATTTAGTATTTCTGTGAAAACAGTCTGGAGGATGCCATGTTTTGTGTGCAGCACAGAATTACCGGTGAAATGCATTTGCAGGCAGCTAGTAAGAATGCACATCTAATGCTTTTCAAATGGCACTCCAATCATCTGCTTTAAATGATTAATAAGCACAAGCTGAAAATAGCACCGCATTTACCTAATGTTTGCATGATTATTTCTGTAAACATTTCATTCAGGCTTTCTCTGCCATCTTTCTAAGCATTGTCAAAACAAAAATGCTGCTCTTCTTGATTAGTTTTTCTCAGTTGGTTTGATCTTCCTCATGACCCAGGGAAACGTAGCCAGGGAAAGCACCCTTGCTCACTCTCACTTGGCAGTAAGCGTGTGGTTTAAGATCAGATGAGAAAACCAATCATGATATTTGCAGAATACTTACAGGTTTCTGATTTTCTTCCAAAGCTGGTAACTGAGCTTGCTGAGACCTACAAGTCTGGATTTTGTTAACAAGCCTGTCTGAAAGCTCTACAGATACATGGTAACAGCTTCTCCTGGGTTTCAATAAGTTACAAGTAGTTTTAGAAGATGTGGAGGGATTTGTACTTTTATGTTGGCTGTCCTACTTTTTCCTTAAGTCCTTGCTGAGATAAGGTTAAAACTGGAATTTAAATGGTGTTAAGGAAGAAGCCAAGATAGTAATCAGAATATAATTAACAGTGTATCATCTGTCAAACAACCAGGGCTAGGCAGCGCTGCTATTCACCAATAAAAAGTGGTGGAAGACTTCCAGTTTTCCAAGTAAAATGCTGGTGTTGTTCGCTGCAGCAGTCTACAGTTGTTGTGTGATGTGTGTGCATTCTTTACACCACGCAAAACCCCATCCCACCTACCAAATACATTTTTCTGCTCTTCAAAATTCACTGTCTCAGTTCAACTTTGGAGATGTTTGGTAACTGGTTTGAACTCTCAGGGTGAAAAGATTATGTGGCACAAGAGAACTGTTAGGAAAGCTAACTTAAGCCTATGTGTAAAACCAGAACGTATTGGTTAAATACCCAGCATTAACTACTTTGGCAGCATTTCAAAGATGCCATCCTCTTTGCAAACAAAAGTAGTATCTTCAAATCTAAGTCACGGGGTGGGGTTTTATTACTAATTTTCTAAATCTGGAGTGCTGTTGCTCAGTCTGTATAACACACATCACCTGCACATCATGATTGCATTTTTTGTACTTCCCCAGGTGCTGTGTCCCAGGGTGGGACTCTCCATCTCTCAGAATCCGCGCCAGGCTTTCCCCTTGGGATTTTTGCAGAATTCGGGGAGAAAACTGGCGAGTGTTAAAGGGGGAAAAAACCCCCAAAAGGCAATAGAAAGGTGGTGTTGTTAAACGTTCGGTGCCGAACGGACGCGCTCAGCCCCGTCTCGCTGGGGCGCCCCAGAGCCGCCCTCACCTGCGCGGCGCCTCCGCGCGCTTCCCGCCACTGCCGCGCATCCCCCGAGCCCCTGAGGGACCCCTGAGGGGAGCCCTGCGCGGCAGCGGAGCGGAGCGGGGCGCGGCGCAGCCTCTCCCCGCTGAGGGGAGCCCCAGCCCCGCCGGGGGAGGCTCGGCTCGGCTCCGGCACCTCGCGGGGTGGGGAGACGCGCTGCCCGCCCCCCCCAGGGCTTCCCCGCTAAGTCTGACGGAGCCGCCGCCTCCCAGCGCAGCGCAGCGGCCCCGGCGCAGGAGGAGGCGCCGTGCGCGGCCCGAGTCCCCGGGCGCTGCCGCCGGTGAGGGGACAGCGGCGGCTCCGCGCTCCCGGCGGCTCCGCTCCGCTCGCCGGCTCAGGTAGGAGCGGGAGCGGCGACCCCCGGGGCTGCCCCGCGCCGCGGTGACCTTGAAGCGGGCGGCGGGGGCGGGAGCGCTGCCGGGGCCGAGCCCATCCCGACGCGGTGCCGGGGGCAGCGGGATGCGGCCGGAGGATGCGCTCGGGCGGTGGATGGAGGCGGCTCCGCGGGGCGGGCGGGATCGGTGGCAGCGGCTGCGCTGCTGTGCGAAGCCTCTGGTCTCAGTCCGGCTGAAGCCCAGAGGGCTCTTAGAGATAGGAATGGGTCGGGAGGCGGCGGCGGAGCCCCGCGCTGCCCGCCCGAGGCACCGCGGTGCCCGCAGCGCCCGCGGCACCGCACCCGGCAGGAGCCTCAGCGGCCCCGGGGACGCGCTCGGGGCGCCGCGTTCCAGGAGGTGACGCTCCTCCTAGAAATATTAATTTGAGAGAGTCATAAGGAGGTTGTTGCCCGCAGCTCTGCTCCCTCGGCGGGGCTGATGGAAGGAGAAGCCCTCCCGGGAGCGCCGTCCCCGCCGTGTCCCCGGCGCTCGCCGAGCTCCTGCGGTGCCGCTGAGCTCTGCTGCGGCCGCGTTGGGGCTTTTTTTTGTTTTCTTCTTTTCCACGGGGGGATTTAAATGTTTTACAAGCAGTAGTTCTCAAAGCCTCGCAGTACTCCAGCGGAGCGTTACGAGCGCCTCAAAGCCCGAGGAAAATGCGGCGGGAGGTAACTTTGCCCGGGTCACGCAGTGCACCAGCCCGCCCAGGTGCCCCTGGATGCCGGCTGGGGCGGCCGCTGTGGTCCCGGTCGCCACCACCTTGGCATGGATGTCGTCAAGATGTGCTTTCCTACCGTCACTGAGCATAATGGGTTGTTCTCCTAAAATCTTGATTTGGAGACTGTGCTAGAAACGTGAACGGAGGGGCACTGTCTTCCGTTCTGTATCTTTGAATGGCCTCTTGTATTGTAGGTGGAGGAAACATCTCCTTTGCTGAATTAAACTGTCAAAAAGTTTACTTCTTTCTGTGTATTTGTTGCTGATTCTTTTTGCCTGTGGTTTTTTTTTTTTCCATCTTATTGTGCAGTTTTATCACATTACACCAACCTAATTCTGTGCTAATACGTTCTTTACTTTCTTTTTATTTAAAGCGTATTTTGTAGTAAAGTGCTATTTGAGAAGCATGGGTGCCAAGATAAGGTGCTGGGAAGATAGGCAAGCTGAAAGCAATGGTGTAGAGTAGGACTTAACTGCTCCCAAAATAAGCTAAAATGTAAGTTTTTAAACAGTGTGAAAGTTGATACTGCTGTAACTCAACTCCCAAACAGTAACAGGGAATCTTTTGAGAAATACTGTGTGTGGCTGATAGATACTGTGAGCCCTGAGTTACGTAAGCAGTCCTTTGAGTGGGACTGCGTGCACACTGTCATGTTCTTGAGCACCACTTCGTTTCTGATCTTGTCCCCTCACCTACACGTGACTAATTTTCATGTGCTGACTCAAACAGGATTCAGCATTTTCATGCCTCTTCTGTGGAGAAGTGGTTTTTCTGTGTATCTTGCTAAGAAACCAGCTCAGTATCTCAGTATTCTCTGTAATGACTTCATGATCTAATGTTAAGCTGCATTTTCAAAGCGAGTATTGCTGCAAGTTCTTCCTAAAGCAAAATAATATGGATTAAATGTTCAGTTTAGTGTCAATATGAACACAGTCACTTTAACACTTAATGGAATGGAAGTGGAGTATTCTGTTACCTTGAATTCCTATTTGATACCACTACCAGCACTGTCCTTTGCTCACATGCTGTAAATCCAGGACCGCAACCTCTTGATTATCCAGGCTACTGAATGTGATATTGATCCAAATGTCTGGCATGTCTCTCTATCCCAACCATATCTTTTAACCATTCAATTGTCTATTTCCTGATTATGCTAAGTACATTTTTATTGTTTCTGACAGGCTCTGTGGGGAGATAGCAGGGATATTTATATGGTGTCCTGTCATGCTGTCACCTCGATGGATCTGGTTTGGAGGAGTGCAGTGAGGAGTCTGAATGGAATATTGTCATAGCCAGTGGGTTTGGTTTGGTTTCCCCAAAAAGGTGTTTGGTGTTACTGGAGATGCCTCAGGGTTCCCCTCCTGGCCTTTGGCACTGTTTCAGAGGGCTGTGAGTCTCCACTGTGTCCCACGTCACATATCAGCCACCACAGGGCACCTCCAACAGTGTTTGCTGCCTTTTTGTATCTGGCTGAATCAAACTTGGTGCATTTGTCTGGTTCCTCATCCTTGGTTAGCCAAGAATAAAGCACCTCAGGTCATTTACCACAGAAACTTCAGTGATGTGACTGGAAAGTAGGACTGTTTGTCTGAATATTGATAATCCTCTAAGTGCTTGGAGTTTATCTGCATCTACAAAACCTGCATATTTTGCAGTGTATTGTAGGCAGTCTAAAGTACACCAAGTGAGGTTAAAAAGAAAATTCTGATACTCAAAACACTCTAAAAGTTGCATTGTAACTTAAGATTAGGTTCAGGACTGCAGTTGGGAAAAAGTCATCTGCATTGACCATGAGGAAAAAGCAGAGTAATTGTACAAGAGATAAGTGATTGTTTTAGCAGCAGTCTGATGGGAGATGATAGTGGAGGAGATAACTGGGAACAGAGCGAATGTTTACATTTAAACAAAATTGTATGACTGCTGAAATCTTTTAAAACAAACATCTGAACAAAGCTCAAACTTCTGGTGAAGCTTATCCTTGGAATGTGTGTGTCAGACATAAGGATTCTGTTTCCAAACAGCTTTACATTTAATGTACACTGTGCAGTAAATGTCTGCAATTTGCAAAGTTCAGAGTGGAACTTAAGTTGTCCTTTGAAGGAAAAAGTTTGTAAAAACTAAGATATATAGAAAAGCAGATTATTGTATGGATAGAAGTGGCAAATCCAAAAGGATAAATACTTTTAATTATCTGAAAAGAAAAATATAAAATATTTGAGAAAGGAAAAGGGAGAATGAACAAGAAATATTTGTGTGTAATAGGATGAGAGGAGTGACAGCAATGAGTGTCACAGTGGCTGAGATCCAGGCTGGTCTCAATATATTCATGCTACAGCATTATCAATTAAATCACAAATGCTTATTTTTTGTCAAAGACTACTTTGAAAATAGTTTCATCTTCATAAATGGAGTTATTTAGTAGTGAAATATTTCAGACTCCCATTTTACGGGTGTGACCAATTTTTTGCATCTATGTGATCTAAGACAGCATTTCCTAAGGGATGTGTAACTGCTGTATTGCTGGATGACCCCGTTTCCATCAGCATGGACTTGTATCTAAGGGTCATTAAGTAAAAGGCCTTGTTTTCACATATTTTGAACGTTATGCTCAGAATTCTTGAATGTTTTGTAGCATCTAAATAGAATGACTGGTGTGCTGCAGGGATGTCCTCCACACACTGGAATGTAAACCAAAAAAGCTTTAAATATTTCTAGGAGGCAGGGGTTGCTACATCTTTAACACCTACAGTAGGAAGTGTGTTCTGGAGGGTTCATTGCACACCTTCAAATATGCAGTAAAGGTATTTCTGAAGAGCCTGCTCAGGTCAGTGCCCTCAGAGCCTCAAGAGCAATTCTCTTGTGGATGCTTATTAATCTGCTCCCAGCCCTTTTTCTCCTCTGATTGAAAGGCCTTGCCTTGCTGGCAGGTTTTACAGTTGCTCCATCATTCCTATTCCAAGGCCATGCATCCCAAGAACTGCTCAGCTTCCTGAAGTTGCCACAATTGGCGTGCCAAGGGCTTGGGAAGGCAACGTTGTCATGCAAGAGCTGAACCTCCGTGAAAGAGCAGCAACAGCAGGGTTATGTGTTGGGTTGTCCAGCTGCCATAATACAGGAACCTCTGTGCACAATGAGTTTACTCCCTGTGCAGTGGACTGCCTTTAAAAAGTCCCAGCAGTGGGATTTTCAGAACCAGACCTGCCTAATTTCATTTGTGCTGGTGGAGGAGGTACTTCTCCTGCCTGCATGTAGCAGTGGGATTATGTATACATTGCATGTGGATATGGAAATTGTCACAAGGGCCTGCAGATTCATCAAGGATTGATATTAATTGTTGAAGGGACAGGATTTAGAGCTGCAAGACTGAATCACATTTCCCTCTCACACTCCACAGCAGTGTGACCTTGGATGCACATTTCAAGTTTTGAAAACCTTTTGTGCATTATGAGGCCAGAATAATGCAGCTGTCTCTATTCAGCATTTCTATTTCTAAGATTGATAAATCATTAATTCCACAGTGTTTGGGGAATTGCCTTTAGCCTGATTTATTTATTAACAAGGCTCAAATAACTTACATTGAACTTATGAATATTATGCCTACTCTAAAGTCATCCATCAGGGATGAAGATTGCTTAAAGATATTGCAGCTGCTG
The DNA here is from genome assembly GCF_017639235.1 of Corvus kubaryi. NCBI lineage: Eukaryota > Metazoa > Chordata > Aves > Passeriformes > Corvidae > Corvus > Corvus kubaryi. The sequence goes on along the minus strand of NW_024581089.1, from coordinate 3,078,629 downwards.
TCCACTCCATATGCACCTCTTCATGACATGCGTTAGGATTCAGGAGTTTTCTGGTGAACAGGATTTCTCTTGATGGTTATCAGTGAGCCTAATGCCCAGCACATTCCTTTTGTTGTCTCATTATGAGCAGGAGATCCCAAGCCTCTGGATAGCTTTCCTGTGCAGAAAAAAATCACCTTTAAAGTATTTGCTGATCCTGTATATTCTGTCCTGCTTATTGGATAGCCATTCTTCATTAGGGGAAGTTATTCCCACTGATGGGAAATCTTCCATCCTGGAAGGTGTGATTGCATTCAGCACAGCAGACAAAATAAGGCCATATTTTAGATGATCCAGCATTTAATTTTTTGTGACTCAGGTAATTTCTTGGTATTTTAAACCTTTTTGTAATGTTGTTATTATTTAAAGAGGTTAATACTGTTTAAGAGGATTGAAATAATAGGAATTTTATTTTCAGGGAATGTTCTCTGTAACCCAAGCTGAACACTTCCAATAGGTTGATGGGTTCCTAGAAAGTAATCTAATATGCATTTCAGAATATTTTTAAGCAGCAGTATGAATGAGGAGATTTATGATAAGCAAGCAGAAAAAATATTCTTTGCTATCATCAGATTTCTTTGCAATTGCTGAAGCTTAAAGTAATTACTCCAAAAGAATTAAGGTTTACATTCTTTGTCATCTCAGGAAGTGGATATGTGCATTTTTAGGTGCTGGGCTACAGTTACAGGAGAAGCAAAATGGAAGTTCTGAGAAGAAATTTCATTATTTATAACTAATTCGTGGCATCATTAGGTGTATTTACAACTGCTTTGCTGCACTGAACTTCTGGTCGTAGGTTCAAATGCAATGTTAATGCATTACTTTAGTCTACAAAGTCTACACGTTCACCAGCGTTTTTCTAATGTGTGAAGTATTTTACAAGCTTTAAATCAGTTTATGCGAACTAAGAATAGAAGACTGGCGTGAGTTTTGGCCTATAAACAGTAGAAAGTAATTACATGAAGACAAAATGTCAAAATTTTACCTGGAAGAGATTCTATTCCACATCATTGGGTTTTTCTTAATTACAGTGAGTGCCAAGTGTCCAAAAGCCCTGACAAAAACTGGGCCCATTTTTTAGTTCAGCTTGAAAATGCCACAAGAATCAATCTGGAAGATGTAGAATGATTCTTCTTGAAAGGTTAAATACTCTGAAAAATTAATGTGTTATATACAGCAGCCCTGGTGATTCTGTGTCAAGTGCTAAAGAATTGGAGAGCAGTAGGAACACGAAAATGCCATTATGGCCTGTGAAGGTTGGTGTTAATGGGTGTGTTCCCTCCAAAAGATACACTATTACACTGCTTTTTTGTGACCCAACAGTGCTCCCCTCATATTTTCCCTTGGCACTGCTGACATTTATTGCTCCCCAGCTAAACAGGATGACAAGACACAGTTGCATTTACTGGGAATTTTCTTGTGATTTTTTTCTTCACTCATGTTCTGCAACTTTCTAGACAGTAGAGAAAATGGAAAGGTTACTGTCTGAGTGGCAGTCCTGTTAGACATCCTTTTCAAAAATACCATTATACCATTTTTTACTTATAGTCAACAGTGGCTTCTAGATCCCTTCCAACAGAACTCAGCTTATCTCTATTTAGTGTTTTTCTTGATGTCTGGATTTGCACTTGCTCTGCTTACACTTCACTTTCCAACAAGTTTGTCAATGCATTACGTTTTAGTCTGAATTTTGATCTTGTTTGCTTGTGGACTGGAGGTGATATGAACCCTACCTGTTTGCTTCACAAACATTTTTCTCTCCTGGCATTTTCTAATGTGGGGAGTGAGTTGTGAGATGTATTCCACTGACAGTGAATTTTAGTGATCACTTTTAATTTGGATGGTGGTTTGGTTTTCGTTTTTTTTAAGAAACTGAGCATCCACTAAACTGCAATTTCGTATCAGTCCTTCCACGCCATGAAAATGTCACGTTGGTCAGTTACAGAAAGCTTTATACTGTCGCCAGTATAAACTGCCTGTCACTGGGTTTTCCTTCTGTAGTAGCCCAGTTACCATATCAAAAAGGAAACTTCATTGGTTTGACATTCTGATTATTTTCAGGCACTTAATCCTTCAGGTACTTATATGGTGATTTAACTTGTTTCAGTGTCTTCTGTGGTATAAAAGGGAGGTGGTGGGGTTTGCAGTTTCCTCGCTCAGCCCTGCTTCTCCTTTTGAAGCTGCATACTGTTTTTGCCTCGCTGCTGTCCCTTGGGAACTTTACCCTCCCTTTGTGCATTATTGAATATAATAGCTAATGTTTGGGGATGGCTTTAGGTAATTCCTGAAGTACTCTGCAGTGAACTTCATCATTCTCTAGCAGACTGAGTATGTCTGGCTTCTTTTGATAGTTTTTAGCCTAATTCATTTTTTCTTCAGGCCTCTAGTCCTGTCTTCTCAGTAAAAATAATTTTAGAAATATTTTTGCTTTTCATTATCCTTGAGATGGAGACATAAAAGAATATGAAGGAAGCACTGAGTGCTTCAGCTTTCTCTTTGCCATCTGTTATTTTCTCTCCTTTCCCATTAAATACTAGAGCCTCTGCTTATCTTTTTCTCCCACTTACTTCTGTTGTATTTATAGATCCTTTTCCTATTGCCTTTTTATGTCCCTCATTAGTTGTTGATCCTTTTGTGTGTTGGCTCATCTGGATCAGAACTGAGACATTTGTGCCATTCTAATACTTGTTCTTTGTTAAATGTTCTTGTTTCACCTTTTGTACAATCTCTTCTGATAGTCAAAGCCTTTAAAGACTCTGGGTGTAACAGTCTCTTCCAGTGTTTCCTACATTCCCCTGCACTGAGATAATCTCTTGCACTATTTCATACACTCTTCATTGGTAACTGTCAGTTTTCCTGAATTCCTTGATCCTCTCTTTAAGAGATGTTACAAATCACTTGACTGAGTTTGCCGAAATTGTTGCCCTGAATTCCACTTCTTTTTTTGTGCTTCCTTCACATCTTCCTTTCAGTGTGTTACTAGTGAGTTTTCCTGACTTGTGATAATGCTTACTTGAAATGTATTGCTGCCCTTAAGATCTCAGCCAATGCTTTCCTGTTAATGAGAATAAAACACAGCTGCAGCATTAGTAGTGCTTCCATGCTCATACCTTTATCCTGTTAGCACAGCTCTACCTTGATGATATCCCACATTTCCTGCTCAAGGAAAGACTAAAAAAATGCAGGTATGTGATGGCTGTGGCATGGGAAGGGAGAACAAATTGTGTTTCGTTACCTGCTTTGTTAGGGGACATTTTGTGCCTTCATACACATTGCTTGTCTTTGTGGGCTGTTGCTTCAGATTTATAATTCAGCTGTTACAGTGTGCACATGACCTGCCTGTTTCAAGGGTTAATTAATCACTACTTGTAAAGCTGCTGGGAATTTTGGATAGAAAATGCTGCTGTAAGCGCAAAGCACTGTTTGTATCTGCAAGATATTTGTAATGTTATTCAACAGGAGCATTAAAGCCATTTACTTATGTGGAAGTCAAGTGTGACGTGTTCTACAAATACACAACCAACCAAGTCTCTTCTGTACGTGAAAATACCTGTTTTTTTGCTGTTCTTCTTGAGGACACCTTTCTGAGAACCTTTGCATTTCAAGTAGAAGAACCTGCCTAGAACTGAACACCCTGTAGTTAAAATTTCATCCTGTCCTAGGGAGAGAATTTGTAAAGTTAGCACCAAGGGTTGTGTTCTTGTCAAGTAACGTTTATGGCCTGATTATCAAATAAGTTATAGACAGTGCAGTAGGAAGGTTTAATGTATTAAGGGCAGGATTTTTAAAAAGGGGAGGAATGGAAGCCAAATGGAATTTTAAGTCCTGTTGGCTTGTCAATGGGATTTGTGCATCCCTAAGTTGGATGTTTTTGAAAATAGCACTGTAAGTTGGTGACTAATAGAGATCTTTCCATGATAATGGCTTACAAGTTACCATTAATAATTCAGCTGAAGGTTATTGCAGTCCGGCTCAGACTCCTGAAAATGGTGAAAAGCTTCTCTCTGTGATTTTAGTGGCTTTGGGTTCTGTTGTAAGGGCACTCTGATGAAATAATGTGCTTTTGAGGGATGATTTTGCCCCTTTCAATGCATCTTGGCAGCCAGAACTGAAAGTCATGAATTACAAGAGGAATGGATTTCTCTTGTAATGCCGCCTTTGATGCTTTTCGTGTGCAAGTATTTACAGGGATGTATAAGATCCTGTTCCCCTGAGCGGAGGAAGAATCAGGCAGAGCGAGTTTCTCTCTGCCAGCTTTCCATAGCCAAAGCTCGGCGGTGGATTTCCTTGGGAAGTGCCAAGCGGCTGTTCCCGCTGCGCAGCACGGGCTCTGCATCGCACGGCCCGGCAGCAGCCCCCTGCCCTCCCTGCAGCCCCCTGCCCTCCGTGCAGCCCCCTGCTCTCCCTGCAGCCCCCTCCCCTCCGTGCAGCCCCCTCCCCTCCGTGCAGCCCCCTGCCCTCCCTGCAGCCCCCTCCCCTCCGTGCAGCCCCCTGCCCTCCGTGCAGCCCCCTGCTCTCTGTGCAGCCCCCTCCCCTCCGTGCAGCCCCTT
>NW_024581089.1:3053278-3073640 GCF_017639235.1 Corvus kubaryi | reverse complement strand
CCTCCCCCAACCACCCGCCCCCCGAGATCTATCTGCACCCCCCGCCCCCCCGGGCACCCCCTCCCCCCCCGGCAGCCCCCTGCTCTCTGTGCAGCCCCCTCCCCTCCCTGCAGCCCCCTGCTCCCCCTGCCCTCCCTGCAACCCCCTCCCTTCCGTGCAGCCCCCTCCCTTGGCCCAGCCGCTGCCGCAGCCGCCGCTGGCTCGCATCGCTCCTTCTGCGTCCTTCCCCGTCTTCCTCTCCTCTCTCAGCTCTCTCCCTGCATTCTCAACAAATATCAGCATCAATCCTTTCCCTTTAAACCATTTCCGTTCCTAAACATCCTTACAGTCGCTATCGCTTTGGGTGGAAGCACGCCTTTCCCAGCTGGCTTAACAGTTAAACCTGCCGGTTTTCTCCAACCAGATTTTCAAGCATCCCAGAAGCACAGCGCTGTCTTTGGGTAATCTGTGTACAAATATAGAAAACAGAAGACCCATGTGCACCTTTGTGGGGAACATAAAATCTGTAAGAGAACAACAGTATTGTTTAAAAAGCAGATGGAATATTTTGAGATTTCTAGGGAGATGTGGATTTTTTGCTGTTATACCAATATCGGTGAAAAGACATTGATCAATCAAAACAAGGATTGGTGAAAACATGTTCATTAACACTGAAAGATGAGCTGATAGGTCCAGATGCCTCTGCAGTAGAGAGATACATTTCTCTAAATGAAAACACAGAGGTGCTGGTGTTGAACTGGAAGTCGTTTGGGAGTATTTCTGTCTCCTCACAACACCACTCAGTGCCTGTTAGCAATCTGCCTCTGCAGCAGCAAGGGGTGTTCAGCACTGATGGCTTTTCAAGTTCAATAAAATCGTGCCTTAAACATGAGTCTGCCTGAATTTCTCCGTGGAACAGAGGACTGCACAGCGAAGGACACTTGGGGAAGATGGAATGAACACATCTGGGGGCACACATTAGTGTTTGGTTCCTCTGTGAGTGCTTCAGTGCTGGGGGTGGGGTGGGATTTTTCATCCTGTTATTACATACAACTTTTGGCTTCATAACTTTCCTACCATTCAGCCTTTTTTTTTTTTTTTCATATTTCTGTGTAAATATGATGAAAAAAATTATGTAATTGGAGGAGCTTATGATATCCATTTTGATTTTAAACCTGCTACTTCTGGAAGAAGATTGCAGCCTTAAAAGGTTTGCTGTGTGAGGGGAGGGTATACAGAAGGAAAAGCCATAGGATGACTTTAAGTGTTGAACAATAAAACCGGAACAAAAACCTTGCTATAAATAGTAGCCTGGTCCCAGTTCAGTGAAGTACTTAAGCATATGCCTAAATCCCTCCTTGTTCCACAAAGCACTTACATGTGCATTTGAATTCTGCTGGAGTAAAGCATTAAACGTCAGGCCTGAGTGCTTGGTGGAATTAGGGGCTGTGTGTACATGGACAGAGAAGGGTGGTTTCCTTCACAGCCCCCTGGTGTGCTGGGAGCCTTTGTGGGGTAACATTTCATAGGAAATTTCTGATGCCGTGCACTGACCAATTAACTTGGAGAACTGTTGGGCATGAAAGTATTGGAGAGCAGTTGTGTTCTGATATTCCAAAAATTGTGTTCTTGTGGTGTTTGTGAATTGATCAAGCTTAATGATAACAGCTGCTTTTGTGATAGTAGGACCTGTATTATCTACTAAATTGAATGTCCATTTTCCTTATAAAACTACAGGAGTGAGGATTTTCCTCATGACATCAGTGAGACAGTCTGCACTGAGGAGTTCAGAGCATGGGCTTCTCCATCCACATATCCCAGTTAACACTCAAGGAGTTTTCAAGTACATCTAAAAACCATTTGGCTCTCAGTTTTAGAGTTATCTGCATAAGAGCTCTTACAAAGGCCTATTTTCTCAGAAAATACTTACCATCTCTTCTTATAATGAAATCTAGTTAACCATTTCAATTTTTCAAAGTATTGCCCACTATACAACTATTCTACAGCGATCCTAACTATTGACAGCTATTTTTAGTCCTCTTATCTCTGGAAAGGCTCCACATAAATTTCATAGTGGTTGTTGTGGCTGGCTGGATCCATCAGAAAGTGATAATTAAAAACTGTGTCTCAATCAGGCGAAAATAACGAAAATACAATATATCCTGGAAATATACAGCCAACCAGACTTTAAAAAAAATATGGATGTTATAAAACTTACATTTCCATTGAGATAGAAACTTCAATGTGTCAGTCCCTCATCAGGGATTCTGAGGTACAGACTGGCTTTTGAGAAACCTGCTCTGAGTCCCTGCTCTGACTGACAGCACAGCTTTCACATCTCTGATCACTCAAAGTTAATCAGCCCAGGATTCCCCAAATGCATTTCAGTATATTGGTTATCAGTCACCTTCACAGCTGGGATAATTCTTAAAATTTTTCTTTCCAATGGAAATCTGGGAGAACTAATGAGTAATTGGACTTTTGATAAAGCAAAGGTTTGACCAAAAAATATTGTGATGTTTTAATGAAACAGAGTTGCCACGATGATTTGGTGGACACACACACACACACATCAAGTGGATCTAGAAGACCACTTTAAAAAATATTCTATGAAGTACTGGGACTGTTTAAAAAGAAGCCTGTAGAACCCAAGTTATGCCTGGTGCTAATTGTCTGTCAGTCACAGTGCTGGGGCTTTGTTTACTTCACTATTTCTCTGTTGAGCAAATCTCTGTACCTGTTTTGTGGGGGTGCATTAAATCTCTGCCAGGAAAAGCACACTGTAAGAATGGTTAATTCAAATTTTATATATTTGAGCTGATTAAAGAAATTCTAATCTGGATCCTTATGTAGGAAGTTATAAAAAGCTTTCATAATTTAAACCAGATCAAGTCTATAAAGTCATAATAAGCTCATGTAAATCTCCCCAGTGTAATAGTTGAAAATTTTCAATTGTATAATTAAAAACACCCCTCTGTAAACATTTGAGTGAAAGTCCCTTGCTGTTTTACATTCTATTTGATTAGAGCAGATAGAGCTTTGAAGAAGGGCCATTTTGGGCTGATTCAAAGGTCAGCTGCTGCAAATCCTGGCCAATGTTGGGATGGGCTCCGACTCCGTGCGCTGCACTTGGCACTTTGAGTTATACAAAGTGAGTTTTATCTCTGTGAGCTTCGTACTGTGTGAGTGGCACTTTCTGTACCAAGGATCAAAATGTCTGTTAGAAACGGGATCAAAATACCAAAATCAGGCTGTAGAATGACACATAACTTCTGTTAAAATTAATGGAGTTTCACTATGGGATGTAATTAAGCAGGTTGGTAGACAAGAAACTAATGAGCTGGTCTTTGTGAAATATGCAGAGAGAGTAACTTCCAATAGGATATTGCCAGGGAAATGACAGATTAGAATGGAAATAAACTGATGAAGTGTTTGATGGTCTGATGTTGAAATGTACATGCAATGAAGCAAAGGAATTCTGCAAAGTATAACTCTCTGTCAGGCTTCCTCTTCCCTGAAAAGAACTGCAGTGTTTTTAATTAAATGTTCCGGAGCTGTTTCGTTAAAGCTGCATGGCAAATAAATTCTTTCATTATTTGGTCAATGGTGGTGCCAGAGGCCTTTAACTCTTGCCTCCAGGAGAAGGGAAAATATTTTGAGCTATATATAAAGTACCATTACTAATTGTAAATACAAAAAAAATTATAATTTTTATCAAGAAAAATTATCCAATAAATGGAACTGCCTTCCGTTCCTTTTAGGAAAAAACCCCATTTTTCAAAGACAGAATTTTGTATGTGTTAGGAGATATTGTGAGCAAAGTCGAACAAAATGGTCATGCTTATTTAGTTAGCAAAAATATTTAATAACAGAAAAAGTAGAGGGGAAACATGACCAGCCATTAATTCCTTTGCAGTGCCTTCTGTGGACTTTTTCTGCAGAGAGCTTTCAGCAGACTTTAACCTAAGCAGGGCTTCATCAGCTGGATACATTCTCCTCTCTCCCTTCCTCCACCTCCTTGGGAAATTGAAATCAAATTGCATTGTGTAGCAGATTAGTCGTGAGTTGAGTAATCAACTTGCAAGGCAGTGATGACCTGGAAGCTTGGTTGTAAGTCCTCCCCCTCCCCCAAATCCAGTGCTGTGGCTTTTTCCTACATCCTTGTTTTCTGTCTGAGATGACCTACAAGGGAATATGGAAATGCACACACAAGCCTATGCATAGGAATAGGAGGGAAAGAGTGTTCTATGGGAGGAAAAAATGTATCTGTCAACTCAGAGTGATTTATTTGCTCGTTTCCAATTCTTCCTGAATGTGGAAGGCAGGTTTCCTTCAGCCACACTCATGTTCCAGCTCCTGTGTGCCTGTGCTGGGCTCCTGCTTTAGGAGGATGGGATTGGTGGCAGCTTTTTGTATTCACTCTTCTCGTCCTCACCCAGCAGGATTGTAGCTGTTGAAGGTGCAGTGACAGTGCTCTGAGAAACACAGCGTATTTTCAAGTTGGGCTTTTTCTCTCTCTCTTTAACATTTTTTTCCCCATTTTGTTATCTAAGATGCTTTTTTAGCACCACAAGGGTTGGTAGAAATTGAAGTTCTTCACAGATTAGTCCAGCTGTGGTAATCTGTGCTGGGTTCATAGAAATAACACAACACTATTTGTTATTTATATGAATAGTTGTGTGAGATCATTATAAGGTCAAGACTTATAGTTAAATACATCATACATTAAAAATACACTTCCTAAGATGCTTATTAATATGCATAATAATGTCTCAGCTTTCTGAGTGGCAAGTAACTTTTCATGTATGTTGAAGTAGGAATTACTGTGGGAAAAGGGAACTTCTGTGAAGCACTTCCTATTTATAAATATTTGTGAAATCCTGTCCAGCTGTAAGTAGTAAGGCAGGCTGCAGGCTGGAGATGTGATCTTAGAAGACACCAGATTCAGTGAAGATGGTGCTGGAGTTCTGGAGCCAATGAGGCACCAAAGAGGTGCTTTTTATAGATGAGTATTTGGCCCTGATGACACACACAGATTACTAAATTGATTAATTTTCTGTTTCTGGCACAAGATTTTCTGTGCATCATCTCCATCACATGTGATGTTTTCTTGTGAGTTGTAGTTCCTGGAAACATATAATACAGCAAAAACACATTTTTCTTTTTTCCTTTGACTTTCCTTTAAAAAAAAATTCCTTTATAATTGTGTAGAAAAATATTTTGAAATGCCTCAGATGTTGCCTTGAAAAGAAACAAACTGTCAATTTTTTCCCCTTCTTCCTCATTTTTATAAGGAATGACCAGATTAGGATTTTTTTTTTTTCAATTTCTTGGTAATAACGTCTCTACAAGATAATTCTGGGGCTGCTTTGGAAGCCAGTTCTCTGCTACAGTAGTCAGCATTAATACAGCTGCATGAAATTCCTGGTGTGTATCATTGCCCTTTTAATGTTCAATTGAGAGTGTAAAATAGCATTTAAACTCACTGGGGCAGGAAGTGCAGTAAGGTGGAGTATCCAGTTGCCAGCAGGTTTACAGACACAGAATCATTTAATGAACTTGAGAAAAGTAGCTGAAAATGAAGAAACTGCATATTAAGTTGAATCCTTGATATGCTCTGGGGTGCTGTTGTACTAGAACAGATTACAGAAATCAAGTAGGAGCATTCAGCATTTTCCTGTACTTAAGAAGAAAAAAAGAGAGCTCTTTTCTATAGAAATTAAATCCCAAGTTCTGTTAGATTATCTCAAATTTAGTATTGAAGCCCCATGAACAAAACTTTCTTATCGGCTATGTTATAGGGAATTTCTGTGTGATTATAATGAGCAGAAACTGGTGTTGGATAAATCCTCCAAACAGTAGCTCTAATTGTAGACATAAACTTTCAGAGGATTCACCTTTCTTGGTAGGCTGTTTAAAAAGAATATTTTCCATATGCAAAATACTTTTTAGGGAACAATAAGGGTATAAAATGAGGCAGTCTCAGATTAGGATATTCTGTAGTGTCTATTTTCTAGGCAGCCTCAAGAGTGGCAGGGATCCCATCTGAGCTTGTTATTCAGCACAGCCTGGATGACTTCTGTGTATTCTTGTGCTACAAATACGACAAGGATCTCTCCAGACAGAAGAGTTCAGTGCATTGTGTGTGCTTGCACTGGGGGAAGTTTCAGCTCTGATGACTGGGTGAAGTGGATGAAGGCATAGAAAATGAATTGTATTCCCAGGGCTCTTTCAAAGGAGCGTGCAGGGAAATCCTTGGCTGAGTCTGCAGTTACTCTCAGGTGTGGAAGAGTATGTTCAGTGTCTGCACTCCTCAGCATCCAGCTTCACTCCCCCTGACTTGCAACACTGGAAACTGGAAAAAGTCAATATTTAGAAAGCTGGGATTGAATAGGCCACAAGAGCTGAGTATTTACCTGAGGCAACCAGGCCAGGGCAAGTGAAGGAGATGCTCTGACCAAGAGAAAGTTGGTGATGTAAGATGGGTGGAAAATTTTCTTAGTTGTTTTTTTTTTTAAGATCTCGACTCAGATAGAAGATAGCCCAATTACTCCAAGAATTGGATTAAAAAAATGTCATAGGTGTTGAAAATCTTTTGAAAATGTCTTTATTGAATCATTGACATGAGTGAATTCTGAGGAGAATAAGAGGAAGAGGCAGCTGATGAAGCAAAATCTTCACTGACCATCATGCCTAAAACTCCACAAAAAGCCCCCACAGAGGCAGAGGGAAGTGGCAGAGGTTTATCTACAGCTATTTTTGTGCTGGCTTTTTTTTCTCCTGTTGAACTGAAGATGGGCAACTGCTTAAGAGACCTCTATGGGAAAATGACAGACAGAGATGAAATGTGTGTATTGCAGCTGCTCTCCTGCCTGCGTGTCCAGACTTACTCCAGGTATAATTTTCCATTTCTTCAGTGTTCTGGGGACTGCAGGCAAAATGCAGATAAAGGCAAATTCCTAAGTGCCTTTCAGTTGGGTGGGCGTGCTTGATATCTCCTCACTGTTTATCTGCTTTGACATTTCTGATAAATCAGTGCTTTTCTTCAGCAGAAGTGTTTTTCTAATCTGGTAGTTTATGAAGCCTCTCACATGGCCATCAGTGGACCAACAGAAGGTCAATATGCAGCATAAATTAACAATCTACTGCCATGCCATTGCATTAGAGAAATTAAAAGTAATAGGAATAAATGTTATCTTTGACAGACAATTAATATATAAACTATAAAATGGACAAAATACTTACATGAAAATAAGCCCTGTTACCAAGAACAATAATATTGTTAGGCAGAGACATTAGTAGTGTGTCTCAAAATCACATTTTAATTACAAATGTTTCTTAGGAAACATCAGTCTGTTGTTCTTCTTTTGCCTATCCTCCTGATGATGTGATCTTTTGTGGTTCCCATATAGAAGCAGAGAAGAAAACATTTATTCAACAACATGAGGGTAGGAACATGGCAATTAAAGCTGAATGCAATTCCAAGCTATTGAATATGTAAACAAAATTGTCCATACATCTTCTTTCTATTGGTGACCTAATCTCTGAGTCTGTACAGATGGACAGCTTGTCTCTTCTTCCTTAACAGTTCTTGCAAAAAATAAACTTGCCTTTCCATTTCTGCTGTTTAGTGTGCATTAAGTACCTTTAATTTTCAGTATAGTTCCTCTTTATGTAGCTGTTTTGCAAGATGAGCTATAAACATTTATAAAACGTAATTATAGAGAGGTTTAATTGCTGTATAAATAAATGGGTTTGAACACAGACATAAGAATTCTCCATGGAGTCACTTGATGGTGTGTGTTGACTCTCAAATTCATTTTCTGCTGGGTAAGAGTAACTGGCTCGGAAGTGCAACCAGTCCCAACACAGCACAGCTTTAGGGGTTGCTGTAAATCTGCCACTGCCTTTTAGCAAAGATTGTAACCTTAGTTTGGTTTAGTGCTGCTCCAGTCCTGTTGTTAACCCCAGGTCAATGATTCAGAATGTTTCACGGCATCGTAGGCAAATTTAGAAATGCCAAGTTTTCAAGGAAATGATGTGAATTAGAAGAATAATGACTTGTATGAGCAGAGAGGATAAACCTCTATGAAAGCGTTCAAATGACTCAAAGGCCTTATGAATTACAATTGCCAAGGCAGGGCTGTGCTGCTTGAAGAGTTACCAAGTACTAATTGCTAACTTTTCAACCATGACAGATTTAGGAAAGCCTAAAACCTGGTGCACTTGGTCTTGCTCTTCGCTGATTTTCCTGTTCTGTTTGATCTGGTTTTTGTGGCTCTTTGATTTGGCCAGGATAAGTGTGTGTGCATGCAAACATAAAATCATTTAATTGCCACTCGGGGTAAATGGTGAATGTGTGCATGCACATGAACACACGTGCTGCCCTCAGTATCATCTAATTACCACCCAGAGCAAATACTCTTCCTGTTTTCTGTGTCCTGGGGCACAAAAGGAATGCTTTCTTCTTTTAACTTGTTTTAGGGACAGTAGACTAAGTGTTCTTCTGGAAGACATAATTTCATGTCTGAGCACAGAAACGTAGTAGAAGTGACTGTGAAGATTAGAAATACGTTACACTTTCTTGTCATTTAAATATTTTGTTTTGCATGAGATTGTTTTGTGCGTCTCCCTTGCATCTTGCTAAATGTTTGACGTTTACATATATGATGTAACCATGATTAAAAATGTGATCTTGCCTAGATACTATAGAAATATTGTGCATATTTATTCTTTGCATGTGAACACAGACTTTTGTATATGCATATCTAGATTTCTGTTTCTCTTATCTGTTTTGGGTTTTCATATTTTTGTTTCAAGGCTATTAACAGAAAGAATAAATATCATATAGCTCTTATGAAATGCAATGTTTGCCCCATTCAGAGGGTAAAGGGGCCTTGGCCAGTTTACCAGTAAATAGATGTTTAAAGCAGAGAGCTAAAAGTAAGATTAGAAAGTAATCGCTAATTGGCATCCTGTGGGTTGAGCAAGAGACTAGTGAGACAGAAATAATATTTATGCACTGCATGAATATACCACTGCAATAAAAATGAATAATGACTGAGCTGCTTTCTCATTCTTGGAAGTGGCCCTTCCACTCCTGGAGGCCTGTTTGTGTAACTCCTGCACTCTGGGGACTGCCCCTGCTCTAGGTAAGTCAGAGACTGCAGGCTGCACAACCTTTTAGCCTTGCTGAAATATTAATTCTTTTCAGCATTCCAAACTATGCACAAAGGAATCAAAGTACAATTGCTAATTGTTGAGGAAGGGAGGAGTCTGTAAGAGAAGAGCTCAGAACTCACTATACCTACAGCAATGTTGGTTCTTTTCCTGTCTCTTCTTTAGCTGTTTCCTTGGCCCATCCTTTCTCTGAACTCCCCAGTAAGACCTTAGAGGCAGAAGATTTTCTATTTTGCCCTTTCACTACTGTAAATATTTAGGAATGGCTGTTCTTAATATCAGAAGGTCCTTTGCCTTAGTTATCCCTGCTGAAGTTTTGGGTTTGAGAAGGTGAACACACCTGAGTCCTGGAATATACTTTTACCTGTTTACCTGTTAATATTCCTGTTAATATTCCTGTTAATATTCCTGTCAGCTCTGCCTGCCAGCCCAGGTACCAGCTACTGACCACGTTCCTGTGTTAATTGTATGGGCCCCTGCAGGATCTCAGTGGATGATTTTACCCAGCTGTGAGGAGCAGAGTTGCATTCCACACTGGACTAAAATCCCTGTGAATTAGCCCTCAGCTAAAGTTGGTAAATTTTGTTTGCTTTCATATTCATAGTGACTGAAACAAAAATTTTGAAAGAAACAAAACCAGAATTGAACTGAAACAACAATTACTGGATTCTTGGCAAAACACTGTATAAGGCATTGCTTTTCAGCCTAAAATATTTGCCAGCTCAATTAAAACTAAATGTTTTCCAGATTTCCTTGAATTTAGGTGAATTTTGAAATGAAAACTTAACAGTATAAAAGATTTTAACATGAAATATTAAATTGTAGAAAAAATAAGTATTTCACTTGGATTTCAAAATGAGATCTTTTACATCCTGAAACTTTTGCTCTCACATTTTTTTCCAGCTTAGCCTCTTGGTCAAATACAACTTAAATGGGAATTGGTTTTAGTCATGACCTCTGTCTCCTGCTCCTGCACTGCCCAGCTATCCCAAAGAAGCCCTAATTTTTCCTGCTGGCTGTATTATCACTGATCCCACTGACTTCTGCAAAATGTTCCTGTGCTAAGTGAATGTCATTTGGAGGAGTGACATGCTCTTTACTGAGGTTTTCAGTCGACTGCAGTTTGACTTCTCAAGAAAACTGAGCCCATTTACTTCCAGCATGCTGCTTGATAAAGTGATATGGATAACCCCTTCCCTAAGTATGGAAAGGAGGAAAATCTGAGATGTCTGTATTTGTTTGTTCATATTCTAATTCTCTAAATGGATTAAAACTCTAAAGCATGTATTATTTTTAGGTTCATCAAGAAAAACACACATCCATAATTCAGACTAGAGTAGACCTGTGCTCTGTGGCAGGGGCTTTCATCTGAAATAAGTGCAGCTATTTCTTCATCCAGGGCATTTCCTGCCATCTGGTTATTGCAGTAGCTGTGTGTGCTATTTATGATGTGTATAGGAAAAGCAACATATGTGCTTTTATCTGATAAGTAGTCGAAAAGCTTTTTTTTTTTCTGTTTGTTTTACTGTAGTTGAAAATTCTGCCATTGCAGACTTGGATTAAAATTGCTTGACTTTGGAAGAAATACGTAATGAAGAGTTGCTGAAATTAAGTTTCAGGTGGTAGAGGATGAGAAGAGGTGCAGTAGAGCGCTTCAGTCTCCTCCTGTGCAGCAGTGACCGTGGTGCTCAGTGGCATTTCTGTCATTTGCTCTGGAGACTTCTGTGTATGTTAATGCTCATCTGTTAATGTTAATCATCATTCCTGGTTTTAAATGCAAACTCTTCCTACTTTGATCTCCAGGCTCTCCCACGGCCCTGCCTAACATTGCTCCTGGGCAGGCTTTTCACAGGCCAGATACTATTTGTCAAAAAATGAAGAGAAAATGTCTGCCCACGAGTTTCTTATTTGCATATTCATCTGGGCATATTCCTGGCTCAGCCTGGGCTTCTCGTTCTTTTCCTTTCATTAAAATCTTCTGCTGTGCAATGAGCTCATCACAGCACTTTTCCTCTCCCCATTCCTTCTGGAGAAGAATTGCCTGTGTAAATCACTGAAATGGCATCACTGATTGCCACAGTCTTGTAATGTAGCTGCAACTCTCACAATGATTCATCTTTGGATCTGCTCAAGGTCTCCAAATATGAAAGAAAGGAGAAATAGTTTGAATTATATAGAGAAAGTTCTGCCGAGAATTCTCCACACTCCTTGAAGCCCACTGACTAACTCCTGCACATGATCAATGTTGTCTATAAGGGCTTTTTTACCCAGCCATCCAATTAACTTTGTCTCCCAGTGATACATGGGAAAAATAAGACCCGAGTTTTGCTGATACCTTCAGACTCTGCAGGTATGTTTTACACCAAGATCCAAAAGAAAAAGGATTTTCTTTGTTCCCCCCCCCCAAAACTTGAGCTACGCAAGAAGGACAGCAAGGGATAAATGACTTATCTAGAAGACTGAATTAGAATTTCCTTCAGGAAATATTTTCCAGACACCTCTAGGCTTAACAGAGAGGAGGAATGACTACCAGCTCTATCAGATAACCCCAAAATGCTATGGCAAAACGCTGCTGTCATTGCCTCTGTGTTGGAAGGTAATTACAAAGAATGGAGCAACTGGATTGCTGTAAGAGAAGTGTAGCAGGAGTTGTATAATCTTTCCAAGCCCCACAGTCAAACAGTGGAAGTGGAAGTTGTGAGAAAAAATCCCTGGCACAAGTGTGTGGTGGGCAGTGTCTGCTGAAACGACAGAGCGCTCGCTCTAGTAAATGCTGATACACTTCTTTTTTATAAGTATTGGAAATAACCCTCCTCTAAAGTGCCACACTGCTGGAAGTACCTCATCTCCAAAACACACCTACAAGACAGATTTAAAGACCTAAAATTCCCATATGAGCTATAACCACTGTCCTTTACTTATTCTCCAAATGTTCTTAAAATATGTAAATGTATTCCCCCATATTCTTCTGCCTGCAAACTGAAAAGAATCCAAATTTTCACTGCCAATAAAGGAGAGAGGGGGGAACTGGATCTGAGGCAAACAAAAATGTTTTGGTGAAATAGGATTAGTCCTTAAATCTCAAAAAAGCTTGTGGAGTCATGCAAAACAGAAAAGAGAGGTTTAGCCTGCATAGAAACAGAATCACATGAGTGCAATATCATTCAGACTTTCACTCATGTGACGTTTGGTTGTTGTTGGAGACAAATCTTTGAGAAAAGAAGTACAGTAGTTTTTATAGATAAGGAGCTCAATTTCCTTAGGTTTTTGCAGTACGTGAAATACAATTATTGCAAGAGGGCTGAAGTGGGAATATGGAAAATACTCTCCTAATTTGGCTGCACGTGTGTTTTCTTTAAACAGTGAGTTGCTATTTTCTTATTTAGGGGGATGCGTGTTGATTTGTGGGCTGTAACACCAGGTGCAGCATGTGTCACTGCTGGAGCTTCATTTGGGAATGACAAGGCACAGGGAAAATTAAGGGCTGCCATAGTGAAGATGAGTTTAAAAAGTCTGATCCTGGGGAGAATGGCTGGAGAGAATGAGATTTATTTGCTTCTGTATGGGAACTGCACAGTCCCTTCCGTCATTTTCTTGCAGACCTCTTTGAATAATTGTCCCCATCCACAGAGCGTGTTGAAGGTGGGATCTCCATGGCCATCAGCACCTGCAGAGTGCTTTGTGTTTGTTATGCTGGGCACAAGAAGGAATGAGGGGTGCATTTCCTGGGGCTGAGCTGCTCTCAACTGCTCCATTCTCCAAATGAGTGCTGTGTGCCTTTGGACTGCAGGAGTGTTTTTGTGTTAACACGTTGCTTGTTAGTTTTTCTTGGTGTTTTTATAAACCTGGGGCTTGCCTGGAATAAAGTTTATGGCTTCAGCTTATTCAAAGGAGGCATAAAAAAGCCCACATTCTGTTTCCTGGGGTAATGCTGCACCTCCAGATTCCTCAATATAAATTGTCAGTCGTAATCAGAACTGGTCTAGATAATGCAGTCAAGTATAGTAGAAGTCTGAGGGAGTTCAAGTGGCAAATTTCTCATGAAAAAGTTTTTTTAGAAAGAAAATTCTCCTGGTGTTGCCTACACTGCCTCTCTGCTGAGGCTTGTAGCAGTTGTTGAAAGCACTCACATTATACACAGGGTCAAAGCTTGGGTGAAATACGGGGTTCCAGGTGTCAGAACGGGCATTTTGTTCCCTTCTCTGCACTTGAACTTTCCCCAGAATAACTTGTGCTGCCTGTGCAGGGTTTGTGTGCTGACTCCTTCCCCTCCTCAGAACCTTTCTGAGAGGAAATGAATTGATGGCAGTACTTTGAGGTCTTCCAGATGCTGTGGTTGTAAGGGTTCTTCAGTGCACACTCATCTGATCCTCAGTCTCTTGTCTCTGTAATTGGGATAGAGCTGAGCCGTTTTGCTGTGTTTATGGTCCTGGTTCACAGTGACTAAAGAGCATTCTGGTCAAACTTGTCTCAGACTGGTTCAGAAGAAACAGGAGAAAATGCAGGGCTCGCTGTCCCACAAGGCAAGTTCTGTATTAACCCCCAGATGAAAAATGGTGATACCAGTGCTGAATGCTTCCCAGGTACTCTTCCCTAAGAGCAGCCATCCTCTGGCAAGCAGGGACTTGAGTCATAACGATTCCTTTCCTTTGCCTTAGAGGTTGGACTTGGCCTTTTGGTCCACTTCCAGTGTGACAAAAGTCCACGTTACAAAAACCACTCCGTGTGCCTTTTCCTGCCCCCGAGTTCAATTTTCACTTGCACTACCAAGGATTCAACATGGAAACTTTTTATCCACGCTCATTAACGTGAAAGAAATAATATTCTGATGGGAATATGATTTTTTTTCCCTAGTGTATTGTATTATGCTCTCCAAAACTCTGTGAAGCTCCTATGCACAGCTTCTTGCAATTTTCTAGTTATTCATAATAATCTGAATAATCTGTTGTCTTGCCTTGTCTCTGATGCTATGGTAACACCATAGCAGATGGAAGGTGATGTCTTCTGAAACCTGCTCCCAGACACAGTGAAAGTTAATGTTCCTCTTGAGTTCTTCTCCTATCATTACCTTGTAGTGGTTTGGTCCAAAATACTCATCGCTGGTATTTTGCTGACACAATTTTTTTTCAAGTCTACTTTATAGGAGAAATATTTTCTATTTTTTTCAGCAGAAATGAAATGCAAATATAAAAGTGGATTGAGGCAGTATGGTTGAAGGGGAAAAATATGTGTTCTCTGGTTAATAATTCTTACAGAAAAGTAAGTTCAGCTTAAAGGAATCACTGTTGAGATGTTAAATGAATGTTTTATTTAAATGAAGTAATGCCACCAGCTATAAGTCACTTGGTGGTTCTGCCTTGAACATTTTTCTCTTTGGGTAGATATGACTGATTTCTAAAGGCATGAAAGGTTTATTTGCATTGATCCCACAGTGCTGACCCCAGGCTAAGTGCCATCAGCTGTGAGTTTAATCACATCTATTCAGATGGATTTCACATGATGAAACATTTTCGTACCTTCCAAATATTGAAGCTTTCCTTTCTCTTCCTACAAAGAACAAACAGAGCTGCCGTATTTTTTGTAAGAATGACAGCCAGAAGTTCCAGCTGAAATGCCTTTTATTTTGTAGTGAAGAAGTAGCCTCTTATTTCAAGCATGAGTTATCCAGCTCTGGAGAGCAGCTCTGTCTCAGGAGCCATCCCTCCAGCACAGCCTGTGCTGTACAGGGCAGCAGCACTCGGATTGCCAGCTCCTCCTGGGCTGTGCATTTATGCTGCAGAGAGAAGGTGCTTCAGGTCACAGCTGTGCCCTTCCCTGCCTGCCCAGCTGCCACAGGTGATGCTGAATTTGAGGGGGACACAGGTGGGGGTGTTTGAGAGTTCAAACCTGAACATCCTCACTGCTCTGGAGGGAAGGCACAAGTCAAATTAGGTTTAATTTGTCTCTCAGGCCAACAGCAGGTTCATGCTGTGCTTTCAACTGACCCTATTATTTGAAAACTGAGAATGCTATAGAAAAAGAACAGTAAAAGATATTGTAAATTAGCAGGTTTTCGATGCAGCAGATGCAAACAGAAGCCAGCAGTATGGGCAGAGGGAAGAGAGCTGCAGATAGATGCAGCCGTGCAGTTGCATGTACTCCTCTGAAATGCTGCCTGGAAGCTGGGATGCTCCCTGGGATGCCCTTCCAGAGAGCAAACAGGATGTGGTTAGAGAGCAGCAAATATTTTCAGCCCTACACAGATGTCAGCTGGGGCTCTGAGGGAAGAGCCAGGTACTAAAGCAGAGTATCTGTGCCTGGTGAGGATTTGCCATTAATTCCCTAGAACAGGAATTTTAGTCGTCACAGCAAGGAGAAACCAATCTGGTGAGCTGTTGGTGTCTATCAGAGCAGTAATTGCTCAGCACATGGAAAATAACTTTTGAAAAAAACAGGGCAAACCCATTGAGACAATATTTGGCAGGCCATGTGTTTAATGATGAGAGCTCACTTCACTAATATATGAACAAGCAGTTACTACCAGTTGTTCATATCTGGCTTCCAAGACAAAGAACTGTCATGAAAAATCAAATCTTCAAAATTCTTCAAATCTAGATGGTAAAATAAGATTTTATTTCACTGAGTGATCTAGAGCAGGAAATTAGTCTTGTTGCTTTCAGTCATTAGTGATTTAAATCAATCACAGCTGAGTTGAATTGGCTCAGAATTTCACCCAGGCTGCTCTTCCCTCTCCCATTGGTTCCTCTCTTTCTCCCATTTCTAGTGGTTCTCAGCAAGTACTGGTAGAGGAAAGGCCTTGGCACCCAGCAGGGACAGAACCTAAGCAGCAGCCTCTGTGCTGAGCTCACACAGAGCCATTTACAGCAAGTAGAATTTGTAGGAAATAGTGGGCATTTCAAAAGAATTGGCAAAGCCTTGGAGCTCTTTGACTGTTCTGGTTGCAAGCTGCGAAGAGGATGAAAGAAGGATGTGCAGAAGATGCCATGTTCCATTTCCCAAGGGATGGGAGGACCACCAGTGAGGAGGTAGGCCCAGTGGAAGTGTTAAAATTCCTTAGACTCACCTTTTTTGTTCTTAACTTAGTCCAGTCTCTGCTGTTC
Source organism: Corvus kubaryi (assembly GCF_017639235.1). Taxonomy (NCBI): domain Eukaryota; kingdom Metazoa; phylum Chordata; class Aves; order Passeriformes; family Corvidae; genus Corvus; species Corvus kubaryi. Next base: position 3,057,381 of record NW_024581089.1, on the reverse strand, counting down.
CTGTCCAGCTCTCTCCTCCCCTCTCTGCTTACAGAATGTTTTATGGGACTGCCATTGTTTTCCTCTGGCAGCTTAGGTTGTAATTTCAGACTGTTCCCACAGTATATTCAATATGTTTCCAGTCAGTGGATTTCAGTTAAGGAGATTAGTTGCTCTTATAGAATGCTACTGGACAACATTAATACTTGAGAATTATTGTGTAAAATAAGGTTTAGGCTCCCTGGGTTGAGTGTGGTAAGCTGTAAATTTTTTTTCTCAAGTGCTTAATTTTCTTGTTTGCTCCAGATGGATGGTTTCAATTGATTTCAGGCAAAGGTATTTCTACTGGGCATACATAATGCAGGAGCTTTGTCTGAAAAAAGTAAATACTTTTTACTTTGCATGGTTATGGATGTCTCAAAACCCTCTAGTCTAGGACTGCTGCAGCTGTTTTCTGGCACTTTTATTTATGTGAAATAATTTAAATGGATATTGTAGGTGACAAAATTGATGGGTTGTTATTTTATGCTGTCTTTTAGCGTATCATTGTAAATCAGTTTAACCAAATATTTGCTTGAAAACCCCAAAATAGCACGTTATTTCAATTTTGGTGTAAATAAGCATAATTTCATTTGACTTTTTAGCACGTCCTCTGCCCTAAAATTAGGCCACATTTCTCAAGGATAACTCCAGGTTGCCTGTTGGTGTAATTTCTGGAAAGCAGAATTGATACTTCAGGAGTCTTCCTTGGAACACAGAAATACAAAGGTATTTTCTGTCTTGACTCCTTTCTCCTTCTCTTCTGTCCGTTTTCCCCACATACCTTGCTCAGTGTGTGGGATTTCAGGGTGTCTGTGCTGGGTGTGAGCTGCCCTACAGACCTCCAGGAAAGCTGGTCTGCCTGTGGGAGGTATTGGATTGGAAAAGGCTGGGGTTGAACTGCTTTTTTATTGAGAAGTAATTGTCACAAATATATTACTTTAATGCCTCAGCTTACTCTACAACACCCTTAAAACTTTGTCAAGAGCATGGTGAATTTTCTGCCTAAACATCTGTGTGCCAGTTCCAGCAGCCTTTTCTGGGGCACACTGGCATTTCTAGCTGCAGAAGCTGATGGTTCTGAAATGTCTCAGTGAGTCCTGAAATCTGTTCCGTGGAACAGCGACCAGACACGTGTGTGGGCACAGCTTCCCTTCCGAGGGGTTACATCACCTCCTGGTTTTGTTTTGCTCCTGAAATGCTTGAAATGACCTTTTCTGTGCACTGTGCTGGACTCCAAGGCCTGTGAGAAACCTGATAGCAATGGCTTTATGGTAACTGCAATGGCTGGAGGTTCAAGAGCAGCAAGATCTGTTGGGAGAAGGATTAAGTTTTATGAAAGCAGTTGATATCACTCTAACTTGTAAATTTTAAAGTGTTGTATGTGAGTGGGAAGGCAAAACTAAATAGAGCATAGAGTTGGCCTTAAAAAAACCCCCAAAAACAACAAAGAAAAAAAAAACAGGGCAAAATGTAACTCTTGGGAGTATAATCTGTGAAACACTTCTTGCTTGGAATATTTTTTCTTATAGGAGTGGGCTAGAGCAAGAGAGAAGATTTAAAAACTTATTTCTGTAGCTTTGAAAGATCTTTAAATGCTTCTTTTTTTACTTCTAGCTATAATCCATCTTTTTTAAGTTTCTGGTTTGGACCAAAAATTTTTAGTTACAGTGCAGTCTTGCTTCTCTTAGAAAACCCAAAAGAGGGGCAGTTAAAAAGGACCAAAGTATCATTTGTATGAGCTGCCAGTTCTTTGGTACCAGCCTTCTACACTTACTAGTCAGAATTTTTGTTGCATTTTGCTCAGTAGTGATAATGTACTAACTTTGCAGACTTTATGTGTAATTTGAGACTTTCCACCCCCCACACTGTTCTTCCTAATGTGGGAAATTCTGAAGCTTGCACTGCCACGTATCAAAGCACTGAAATTGCTGCTTTTCCAGTGTTTTTATGGTGCCTACAGAAGGTACAGGAGAGGGTGGACAGGCGAGTTTGCATGTACACCAAACACTCCCTAAGATATGAATGATATTCAGCTCTTTCTGTGAAGAGTTAATGAGATACTGTTGTATTTGCACATCAGTACTTTTATCAGCTATTGCTGCCCGTTTCTCAGTGGACACAAACCAAGAGCTGTTTGAAGAAGTAAAATATTTGTCTTGATCTCCAACCCTTCAGCACCAGTGATTGTTTACACAGTAACCAAACCAGCTGCAAACCCAATCTTTGCTGAGGTGGGAGGTTGATTTCTGTGCAGTGGTTAGTACAGAATAGTCACCTGTGGTAGTTATGCCCAGTGTGTGAGAAATCAGCTTGTTCTGCTGCTATCATGGCATATACCAAAATTTTTTTACACTCATGTGCACAGAACTATGTCACCAAACTTGTTTTCATGTTTGAGACTCACAGATATCCTGGACATTAATCTTCTAGGCAGAGTCTGTGTCCAGCTGTCACCTTTCCTCGTGCTGAGGAGCTGGCACTGCTGGTTGGCAGGCTGGGCTAGCTCTGCTCCTGCCCTCCCCAGCACCCAAAAATCCCTCGATGCGTGTCTAGACAAACGTAAGCTCTCTCTGCTCGTGCTGACGCAGGATGCAAAGACTGTGGCACCAGGAGCGAGCTGAGATTATCAGATCTGTGCTGAGCAGCTCGAGTTTGTGTTGCAGCACAGGCAGTCTAAACACTCATTTGATTACAGATCGTTATTTAGAGATGCTCAAAGTTATTTGAAAAATTCTCCCTTTACATGAAAAAAAACCCCACCCTGAGTGAGAGGCTGGTGCCACCCTACCCAGTGCTTACATTGGCTCAGTCCATCAGCAATGTCTGCTTTGTTTCCATGCTCTGTGTTTGCTGAGAGACTAAAGACAGCCTCTTTCTGCAGTGGGGAACTGATACAGAAACTTGGTGTGGTTTTTTTGTTTTCTTTTTGAGGCTTCAAGAAACTGAATGTCTTATCCAAACAGAGGCTCCAAATCCCTGTTAGTGATACTCCAGTCTTGGCATTTCTCTGCTCCCCGTCACTTGTCAATGGCTGAAGGAGTACGTGTTCACTGGGTGATCGCAGGTTGTTAGTGTATGTCATTCCTTAAACCTAGGCATAGGTTTGTTCCTGAGCTTGATCGCTAGGTTTTCTGAGCTGTTAAACTCTATTTCTTCAGCCAAGCATCCTCCTTATGTGTATACGTATGTGTGAGTACTAGTACATGTCTCACTCTCCTTCTCCATTTAATGGCATTTTCTCAAATGTGTGCTACAGGAAGTCCTTGGGTTGTGATAGGGCACTCACAAGAGAGGCAGTGAACGCTTCCCTCATCCTTTGCCTTATCTTCAGTTCTGAATTATCTTTTATTGAAGACTGTATTCAGACTTCAACTATTGAGTTGACATCTATTTAAGATAGAAAGAATATGTCTTTTGAGCTGCTATTGTTAAAAAGGGGGGTTTAAGATCCAGGACAAAAGACTGGATGTTAAACCTCCCTCTCTTGCAGCGAATTCATTCAGTAGCTGATAATGCAATCTGCTCAGGATAAATGAAGATAAGACGTCCAGGTTCTGTCAGCAGCCTCAGTCGCCCGTACTGTTCTCTGTGGAGATGTTGGTTTTTTTTTAAATGCTGCTGCGACTCGCAGCGCTTATCGGATGCGGCTCCTCTCAGGGCTGCAGCAGATGCAGCCTTATTGCTCACTGTGTTCGACAGCGTTTGAGTTTTTGGCCGCGGAGCAAATCCCAGCTTTGCTGGTCCTCGGGTGCCGCTGGGTTTGGGGCAGCCCGGGGGGAGCCCCGGTGAGCTCAGTCCCAGCAGCAGCCCGTGGTTCGATGGGGGAGCCCCTTCTGCCCCCCGCTGCCCCTGGTGGGTTGTCCCCATTGCCTCCCGGGGGTGCTGCAGCAGCCCGGGGGATTCGCGGCCGGACCCGGGACCGCGCTCCGAGCCGGGACCCCGCGGGGGCCGCACCGGCCGCGAGGCGGCGCCGGGAAGGCGGAGGAGCCGCGCTGCCCCCGGTCCGTGTCCCCCCCCTCCCCGGTCCGTGTCCCCCCCCTCCCCGGTCCGTGTCCCCCCCCTCCCCGGTCCGTGTCCCCCCC
>NW_024581089.1:2905406-3053268 GCF_017639235.1 Corvus kubaryi | reverse complement strand
CCCCTCCCCGGTCCGTGTCCCCCCCCTCCCCGGTCCGTGTCCCCCCCTCCCGGTCCGTGTCCCCCTCCCCGTCCCTGCTCCATCCCGCCGCCCTTGCGGGCACCGCGGCGTGCCCGGCGCCTCTCGGTGCTCCCGCTGCTGCGGGGCCGTTCGGGTGCCGGCTTTGTCACCGCGCACAGCCGCGTTGTCTCTGTTTCCCGCTGCCTTATCTCTGCGTTTCCCGCTGACTTCGGTGTCTGACCCTCTGCGGATCGGGGTCCCCCCGCAGCGCAAGAAAACCCCTAGCTCGGGTGGCTGAGCTGTGACCCCAAGGCCGGGAATTTGGGTGCCTGGAGGAAGGGAAGCTTTCCAAGGAAGCCAGAACTGAAGGAGAAGTTTAGAGGTCCCTCCTGCCCTGTTTATAAATCTTTCTGGCACCATCTTAATAGTGTTTTGTGTCCGTAATCTCCAAGGTCCCAGATACCCAGTTTTCCTGGTGTGTAATAAAGCCCTTAGTGCTGAGCGAAGAGCTTCTTACTCTGTTTTTAGAATGCAAGCCCCAGAATTCTGTCCCCATTGAAACCCCAAATTTGCGCTGCCCAGCGTTGCCATTTATTTAATGCCATATGGAAGGAAGAAATGGGGCCTTTCTGATCATTACATGGTCTCCTCGAAGTGATTCAAGTGACTGAGTAAACACAGAACATTTCTTTTCTGTAATCTGTTTTCTAGCATAAAACTACAAGTGAAAGCAGCTGAACATATTAAATCCAATTACAGCTAAATAGCTTTATATGGAGTCTTCTTTGCATTTCTTAAACAATTCCACGTTCAGGGCACATCCTGAGAGGAGATGATGGCAGTGTAACACCTGTATCCTTTGTAATATTGTTCTTGTTATCAAACTTAAAGCAAATCTTCTAAATGTATTTTTTCCCCCAAATGTTATCAATAAGGGTACATCATTAATTCCTAACTAAAATGGGTGAAAACCAACCACAACTAATTTTAAATTTTAAAAATCTAAAATAACTATTAATCTTAACAAAACTCTGTTCTGAAGCATCCTATTGGGGTAAAACAGTGAGTGTGTTTCTTATGGTGAGGGAGAAGAGAATATATTTGCTCTCAGCTTGCTCTGTTTCTGTACCCACTGCTGCTGGCCTGTCTGGAAACATCAGGCTCTCTGCCACACAGAATTTTTGCCATCCACTGCAGGTGACCTGATTGTGTATTGATGAGCATAGACCTTTTTTTATAATTGAGGCACCTTCCTGCTATATCCAGCATGATGGTGTAAACAAACAATTGGGTGGCCAGAAAAAGGTGGAATTACTTTTTTTTTTTTTTTTTTAAAGTTGTAGCCAGAGCTAAAGAGAGAGCTTTTAGCTTTGGGACAGATACTGTGGTCCAAGATCTGGAAAGTTCATCTGAGGCTTTTGAGAGCTCTGCTCAGAGCACTTTTTAGAGGAGACTCTTCAAAATTTCTCTGGCTCTGGGAAGCATCTGTGACTGGGCATCTGAAGCAGACACGGATCCCAGCCTGGTTCAGAATTAGAATGTGACTGTTCTTTCCAGTTTAGCTGTGATGCATCTGCTCAGCACGCTTAAATTGCTGCCTCATTATGTGACAATTAATAGTTTCATTGATGTTTATACACACATGTTAATATTTTCAACAATATTGTCAACCCCATATGCATATTGATGAAATGAAATTTCACCCCATTTAGCTTTTTTAATGTAGCATAAACAGAGCTGTTTGTTTAAGTTTAGGCACACTCTGCTTACATCAGTACAGCTCCTGGTTTCACCAAAGGCTCTATCAGTAGAAATGAGATGGGAAGCTGCCTCCAAAAATGTGAGTTACATAACAGGTAGAAATCCTCTTTGGCTATAAAATATTTATTCAGTATTATGTAAGAAAATGGAAAAGCTTGGAGGTGGAGAAAAAAGAGGGAAAAAAATCTAATATAAGATTTGAGTGGGAAACCGAAGCAGATAAAATCTGAGAAAGTAAGCCTGGTGATGGTGGAAAACAGAGTCTATTTAAGGTTTCCTTCATGACTTCACCATTAATTCCCAAATTTTCCAGGCTGAGGAGAGAAAAGAAGTGTACAGGGTCTGAGCCTTCTGGTGCACAGCTCTCATGTATTCTCAGACTCCAGGTAGAGGAAGAAATGTCTTTTATTTGCTCCATAAAGCTTTTGTCACATCGTGTGAGGATCCAGTGGCAGCTTTTCCAGGAAAGCGTGACTGAAAGCTCCCTGCCCTCTGTGCCACCACCCACTCCCTTTCCTGGCCCTGCTCCTGCCAGGGGCATGTAGGGATGTTGGAATACCTGCAGGGCTCCTTCTCCCAATGCCAATTAACACTTCCAGGAAAGCATGATGTGAAGTCAACCTCTTTGAAGCCGGGGTCCACAAATGAAAGTTTTTCAGCCTGTGACTTAAGTGCTGCTGCTTTCTGCTTCTTGTGACTGGGCTGAGCTTTTCCCACTGGATGTTTTCTGGATGGCTTGGAGCAGGAAGCAGCTCTTGAGTTAGCTTTCTCTTGAGACAGTGGATTTGTACCTAGGTCTGTCTCAGTGCATGTACATGGGTTTCTTTGTGTTCTGCAGATAGGTAGAGAATATTGGCTTCAGGATTTTTAAAATTTTTTTTTTAAATGAGAGGTTCATCTTATTTATCTTCTATTTTAAAGCCTTGGTGGTTTTATGCTCTGTTTTAATTTAATTCTGTAGTGTATAGGTAGGAAAAGCCTTTAGTGGTTTTATTAGTGTTTTTCTTTAATGGTTGCATTTCCTCCTGCAAGAATTACACTGGAAAGCACGGGTGACATATGTACTGTTAGCTTAGTAAATGATTGATTTTAACTATTTGGCCAGAAGAGAAGGGATGAATTCAAGTGGATGGTATTCCTTGGCTCCCATTAATGTAGGAGCAAAGGATTCTCAGCGGGGAAAAGCTTTGATTCCCCTATCTTGCTGTCAAAGCACATGATGAGGAAAATGAAATTAACTTGTCAGAAGCAAAGTTTGGTGAGAACTTATCTGTGTGCAGAATAATTCCTGTAAGCATGACATCTTAATTTCAAGATGTTTCTGCCACTGCACAGAGAATTTGTCATGCAAATGAGATCGTCATGAGGAAGTAATATTTTTGGAACACTTTAAGCAAAAAGAAGTGTGTTCTTCTAAAGGCTTTCTGTACATAGAGCAACTCTTTAGAAAGGAAGATCAGACTGGACATGGCTGTGTTACTGTGACACAAGTGTTTTCCCAGATCATCTCCTCCTTAGGAAATCTAAATCTGGAGCTCCTACGTGATCCATCTTGCACAAAATGTTATGCTTTAAAGGCCTAGGCTTTAATGTCCAAAATTCAGCGTACCTATACAACAGGGGGCTGTTGCTGTGCTGCAGTGCACCACTGGATATCTTTCCCAAGCATTTCATCCAAGAAGAAATGGGTCTGTTACTCCTGTTTTTGAGCCTAAAGGCTTGGCTAGACTGAGAGGGGCTTTGCATTCATCTCAGTTGTGTTTCTGTTTGCCTTGTTTTGTAACACGGGTACTTTGGTAGGTAACTTCTAGTCCATTCCAGAAGCTGAGGAAGTTTTCTGTGTGTCAGCAGGAGGAGGCTTGACTTTGCTGATGACAGGAAATACACGGGCTCTGTGCATTCCCCTGTGGTGTGAGCGGCAGAGAGCAGGAGGTGATAAGAGGTTTTGCTCAGTGAACTGTCCTGAACCAGCTGCAAGAACCAGAGAAATCCTTTGCCTTGTGCATTCCAGCAGTGTGAAGGGCAGAAATGATGAAGGTGTATGGGAAAAGTGGTGATAGAAATCAGGAATTCAGGTCACCGGATGGTAGGAGTGACAAAGAGGAAACGAATTAGTACTCACATCACATTTGCTATTCTGGCTCCCTTGTTGAGAAGACCAAATATGTATTGTTAAGGAGGAGCAGTTTGTATGAACTTCTTATGCTGTAAATAGGAGCAACTGAGTAAAATGAATTTTCAGTTTGGTGTCAGTCTCCTGTGAAATGGATAAAGTATCAGGAGCTGGGATGATATCTCTGGTATCTCTCAGCCTGAATATTGAAGTAACAAAGTGTGTGAGCCCTTCAGCTCTGTGTGCTTAGAAAATGTTTAATTGATTAATGTGGACACTTCTCAAGTGAAGTAAGCAGAACTTTTGTCAGGTGGGTTTGGGGTCTGCTGTTCACCTGGAGAGTGTTAGAGACGAAGTCTGGAATGTGCTGTTCCTGGCCAGAATGCCAGGTGAGCATGTATTGTACCAACTCCACTGTTCATTTGTATCTGTTGCAATGCACTACTCTTATTTTCTTTTAATATTGATCCTGAAATTACCAAATTTTTAAGTAATTTTTTTATTATTATAGTTGCCTAAAAAAACTCAACGGTGAAACTTCTAGCTGGAGTAATGAAATAGTTTCTGAAAACTTCAATATTCAGTTTTGTATGGTTTTGGGTTTGATATAATGTGTATTATAGAGATGAGGTTTGGGATCGAGTGTGTGTTTTTACTAAGTGAAGCAATGCTTCTTACAGCTACTTAGATGGCAAGGAAACAAATGCAGTTACTGTTGAGCAGCGTGACGTTCACTTTGAAATATGCTCTGGAGTCTGGGCTGCCTTTATAAATTGCACTTCCTCCTCGTCTGAGAAGGATGCTGTTGTCAAAGGCTGGATATTGGGCTTTGGTGAACCTCTGTGTGCAGGGGAGGAAGCAGAAAGTACACTGGGAAATCTGACTTGGGAGAAAGGAGCAGAGAACTGCATGGAACAGGCTCTGCTCTGTCCACAGAGGAGGTTTCTCCTGGTGGGGTTTTGGTTTTGTTCAAGGAAGTAGAGTTTATCTGCATGCTTTAAACAGCCACATTTTCTTTTAAGGAAATCAATTATTAAAAACCAAACAAGCAAAAAATCAAAGTCAACCCCCCCAACCCCAAATAACAACCATGCTCCAAAAAAACCCCATAATCAAACAAACCCCTCCCACCCCCCCAAACAACCAATCCAATGAAAGACCCCCAGTGCCATGCTCCCTCAATCTGGCTAGCTCCAGGCACAGTAAAGTAATGGGGATTTTAGTTGGTGGCAATAGAAATGGAAATTTTATCATCATGATAGCAGTTCCTAGAGGGCCACTTAAGCGTTGTTGAATTGAATATGCACGTAATATATCTGTATTTGAGAATCTACAGGTAAATAGCATTTATGTGAACAGAGTAGTAATATGTACTCAGTCAAATGAAAGCTTTATTATTGTTGAAAAGGTAAGGAAATGGGAACAGAAATGGGATAGAGACCCTAATAATGAAGGAAACAAGAGATGCAGGCAGGTATTTGTGTGTGTCTGTGAGAAAGGGCATCTCAGTGTGGTGCTCTGAGCCCGCGTGTCCCTGAATGCTGCTGCAGATTCTCACAGTGCTTAATGAATGTACTTTACTAGAAGAGTTATTGACTTTTGGGGGGCCAAGCCTGTGTCTTTGAGAATGTGATGGAAGAGATACAGAGCAGTGGGGACCATAGGTGCTGCATTCCAGGCTGCATTCCAGCTGGCAGGCACCTGACACCAACACTTCACCTGTCTGCAGTGTTGACAAAGATAATTGCAGCATTTCTGAAGAGAAAAAAATCCAGTCCTGTGGCAGTCAGGATTCCTTCCTGAGGCACCCAGTGCAGGTGGGCGCCTGTTCCGTGTGACAGAGCTTGGTGTTGTCACCCAGGCACTGCTCAGGTCCTGCAGCAGGAACAGAGTGGATTTTTGAAGGTGCTGCAGAGAATAGAATGATTCTGCTTGGCAGAAATGCAAAGGTTTCCTTATTCCCCTTGCTCGTGGTGTAGGACATGAGGGGCCAGCAGAGCATGTGCTGATGTTGCTTCTGTTATTTTAGATGAGTATTTTCTGTTCAGGGCTCTGGTCACTAGCTGCCAGACTGTGCAAGGGCTGGCATAAAGCTGCTTCCAGAAGTGGTGAGCCTGTGGCTTGGATGCCTTGGGGAATATGCCACTCTGTGGATTTACTGCTAAAATTCAGATCCTGATTGATTTTCCTGAAAGGATCAACCCCAAAAGCATACATTTATCAAAGGGAAATTTAAGAACCAATATGATTCTCCAGTAAGGTGCTATTTCTTTGAGGGTAATCCAAAGTTCTGAGGTGTAGATGGCTCAAGTCTGGTGGCATTTCTGCGAAGTCTGTCTGGAGTCACAAGCTGTGGCTCTCCAGCTGGAATTGTGTTGAGAACACAGATCTCCCTCCAGTTATGGTACCACAGGGGACAGAGCTGCCTCTCTTACAGGAGCAGAGCAGCAGGGTGAGTGACTGGGCATGTAAGAACACAAACTGAACCGAGACAGGATCATTTCCTCAAGGTCAGAGGCTGTCCTGGGGTTCAGGCTAGGTTTTGTGGGGCTTTGCTCGTTGTGTTGTACTTTGTTGATGCAGTGCTCAGAATAAACAACTTTTTAAACTGTGAAGCACAAGTGACAGAGGATGAATTTTGTTATGCAAGCACCTAACAGACCAGTAAGTACAGAAAGAAGGCATCCTCTTGCCATCAATGATTTAATTTTTAGGGATAAGAAGTGCTTTTAGATAGGATTAATTCACTAGGATGTACAGCAGACTTCTGTATATGGGGTATTTAACAAAAGATTAGTGATTGCTTTTATTAATCTAATAAAGTAATTTTATAGATTTTTTTCTTTGTCAAATGTAATCATTCAAATAATATCTTAATCATGCAGTAATTACCCATGATCACAGACTCCAGTCTGTAAACACTACAGATTCTCATGCTTTTAGTAAACACTGGGTTACCACAATAATTAATCCTGGGTGCTCCAGCAATTACAATTGCCTCTGTGCTCTCTGCTTAATGAGTGACAGAAAGTACAAAACATTTTGAACAAGGACACTCAGGTGTATTTGATGAGAATTTAAACTTTCCCATAGCTGTTCATTCTTCGAATTCCCATACCAAAACTAATCTGGGAAGCTGTATTTTTTTTACGTTTCAGGACAGATTTCCCATGACCCTGACTATAAATAAAACAAGATTATTATTTCTGCAGGCTGATTCTTTCTCTGAGTATTTTTTCATGGATTCTTTCTTAAAATTAAGACAAAAAAAAAGATTATTTCAACCAATTTTTTTTTTTCTGTTTTCATCCATTCATTGTCTTTCTGTGAATTTAATCTTAACCCCCCAACTGAGGCTGTGCTGCACAGCAAAGTGGTTTGCTTTTGGTTGTTTTCTCTTTGGAAAAGTTGATGGTAAATATGAGGAAGGTTAAGACTTGCAAAATCAGAAACAAAGATGTGTGCAATCATTTTGCCTTCAAGATCCAGGGCTGGCCACGTGCTTTATATAAAGTTTGCAATTCCTATTCCTCAGCAAAAAAGCTGAACTGTGGCCCATGTGTTCATGGCTGGACACTCTGTTAAGTTGGCCACATTTAAATTTGGACAAGGTTAAATGCAGGTAAAATGTAGTCTTAAAAACATATGCTTAAAAACATCTATCCTTGATGAATTTTCAGGGAAAAGGTTAGATTCTGATTTCCAGCAAGAGACTGGAAAAAGAGCTTCCTGGACTTGCTCAGAAATGATTTATACTTATGGTGTTAGTCTGTAGATAAAAACCTACAGGACACATCTGCAGGAGATGTATTTCTGTCCCTGCTGGCTGTCGGGAGGAGGAAAAAGATCTTGTGCTCTGAATTTACTGACTCCTTAATGGAAAAAGGTAATACAGGATGATTAGAATATTGCATAGGCTCATGAGTAATACAAATTCTTTAATGAAAATTTAAAGTTGGAGAATGCTAACTGCAGCAATATTACTGATGCTGCGATCCCCTTGAGCAAAGGACTTGGCTCTATTTTTATTGCTATTCAAAGGTAAATAAGGCAACCAAGTGGGAAGATTTGACAGTTTGCAAAAGCTGGTGGCCTTGCTTGGAAGCTGCTCTAGGTGACCTTGCCTTGGCAGGAGGGTTGGACTAGATGGTCTCAGAGGTCCCTTCCAACCCTAACTGCTCTGTGATTCTCTGAAAGCTTTGACCTGAAGATATTAAAGGCAAACGTTTTAAATTCTCCGAGTAAGATTCATTGTTATAGGTTAAGGTAAACGAGACCTGAATCCTGTTGGAAGAGAACATAAGTGACATGTGGACTTGGAAAAAGAGTTCCAAACCAGTACAGAATTGTCTAATGCAATTTGAGAATGTGGTTTGTGCTATCTGAACAGTTCTGTAAGCAGAGCAAAGCACAGCTGTCCCATGAGGAAAATCAAAGTGCGCCGTCTCCTTGTGCTCACTACGGCTGGATTGAGTCTGGGAGTGTTGTTTCACTGGGGCAGAGGTGCTGCTCTGTTGGCAGGAGCTGAGCCCGGTGTGTTGGTGTGAACTGTGGGACAGGAAGAAATGACTTTTGTGCACAAGGCCAGCCCCTTTGCTTGCAGGTGTCCATGTAACAGGGGTGTGGCTGTGAAAGTGTCACACTGTCTGTTCTGTACCTTGCAGGACAGGAACACCTTGAGACGCCTGGTCTGCAACTTGAGCTCTGTAGCACATAACCAACAAACTATAGCTCCAGTGGCTCCCTGGGAAAGACAGGGAAGGACTGGGGCTTTATTCATGTCCTTGGTGCCTTCCAGGCTAGGACATGTAATTACAACCACTCTGTTAATGATGGAGGTGGTGCTACTATGGATCAGGGCAGATGAAGTGACCAACGAGTCCTTGACAATCTGCCCTGGTGTGATGGGTTGGCCCCAGCTAGGAGCAAAGCACTTGCACAGCTTCTTGCTCACACCTTCCGCACAGTGGGATGGGGAGTAAATAGGAAGATCTGGAATCAGAAATCTCATGGTTCAAAATAAAGACAGGGAGATTGCTCATCAGTTACTGCTGTGGGCAGAATGGGCTGAACTCAGGGAATCTAACTTGATTTTAAACATTTGATTACAAATTGGGAAACAGATGACAAGCACTGAAACACTTAAGGAAAACACCTTTCATCCCCTTTGCCAGGCTCAAGTTCAGCACAGACACCCCTGCCCCTCCCTCGCTGTCACTATGTTTGGGATCAGTTTCTGCTGCTCCTTGTTCCTCACTCTGCCCCTGCTTCTTTCTCCTCAGGCGTTTCCTGGGCTCTGCTGAGCCCCCACACGCTGCAGCCCCTCCGGGTGTGTCACCAGCTCTGTGGTGTCACTGATCCATTCTCCAGTTACTGCCACTGCAGTTCTCCCGTGGAAGCGCCTCAGGCTCCTCTGATTGTTCCAGGGGCACCACAGACTCCTCCTTTTGGCTCAGCTTTGGCCCATAGAGGGTCTGGAGAGGCTGGTACAGGGCAACCCCAGCCCTCTCCCACTGAGCCCCTGCAGTCCCCTGCATTGAGATGCTTGCTGGAAATGCTTGTGTTTTTCTGGTTGGTTTCCCTCTCTGTCACCTGCTGTGTTTGTGTTTGATGGCACTGATTGCTTTCAACTTAGAGATTTTGTCAGTTTTTCCGTGGCAGGTGCATTGACCTTGGGGGTTACAACAGGTGGGGAAGGCACATTCCTCTCCTGGGCTTTTGAGCTCCACTTGTTGAATTTGGAGGGAGGAAATTCTTTTCAAATGTGTTTCTCACCACAGATTTTGTGTTGCTAGGTTGTCACCAGATATGTTTTCAACTCCACATTTGAAAGAATAACTCTTCTCTTTATTAAAAGTGTTTTCCCCACCCCTGAATGAGTCCAGTAGTATTTCAAAAGCTTTTTTCTTGTTCTTATATTTTCCAGTTACAATCTTGTGCTTGGACTTAAGCTAGAACTGCTCTGCTAATGAAAGCTGTGTGACCAGCACATCACTGTGTTGGACTCACTTGGTTATAAAGACCATGGCAATTACACTCTATCTCCAGAGCCTCAATCCAAAGAAAATGCTGTTTAATTTTGTGCCACAAGCACTGTGAGGCTTGGAGGGGAAGCCCAGTGGGAAGGGAGAGGTGTCAGTGGCACAAACCTACTTTCTTCTCTCCTGTTTTCCTGAGAACCTTGAAGCTTATGTACAGAGCCAGAGGGAAGGGGCATCCTCCCTTGTCCCACAGGGGTTAGAGGAGATGGTTCTCAGGCCCAGGGTGTGTGCAAATGTAGAATCCAACTTTGCACCTCTGTCTGAGGTTGGAGCTCGTCCTGCTGAGAAGGGCAGGTTCAGTGGGGGTGGCTGGCAGTGCTCCTGACACTGGGAGTCCCAACACAATAATGCAGGAGGATACACGATGGATTAAAGGCAGTAAGGGCTGTAAAAAGAGAAACAAGCAGAAAAGAGCAAACTTGGGAGTAGTCAGTGCGTATAAACCAGGGCAAAATGAAAAGTCCAGTTTGCTGGCACAGAGACATTATGATTCCTGTGTGCAGGTAAAGCACAAAAGGAAAAAATTTAGGGATTTCTATTTAGTGGCATTTCTATAAATGAGATAGACTTCCAGAATTTAATTCCATGACTTCTGCTCCCCACTTGAATAAGATTTCCTGTATTTGATTGCAGATGTTTGTATTTCAAGGTCAGAAAGTTTGAGGTGCTTCAGCTTTATAGGTTCTAAAGGAAAATAACTCGCAGCAAAACTGTACGTGACCTCAGAGGCAAACACAAAATAAAATAATCCCCGGGATCTGCAGACTTAATTTAGAATGCAGAACATTTCCCAAGCAGTGTTTTACTGTTTTGCTGAAAGGATGGAGCATATTGTTAATGTCTTGTAATTTTTAAGAGCATTTAAAGATTTATTTTTGTAACCATTATTTTGCTTTGTTATTCTGAGATTGGGTTGAGTTTGTTTTATGGCTGTCATGTTGTTTTTTAATTCCTTATAGGGTCACAGGTATTTGATAGACATCTCACTAGGCTTGCTTTTGAGTCACCTGGTTATTTTTTAATAGTATTTTCTGTGATACTCATTTGCAACAAAGGTAACAACTAATTATGGGAGTAGTGCTGTGTGTTTGTTATGTCATCTTTCCTATCGTGTTTGTTTCTTTTAATTTTTATTTTTATTGTTGCCTTTCCTTCAAAAGAAAATTTTTCAGTGTTTAATTCTAAACCACAATGTCCTCATAAAAATACACATCACGTTAAATAGTAACGTATGTAGGATTTATACAAACTCTGTAAGTGGTGTTGCATGGAAGTTTTTAGATTTATTGTTTTTTTCTGAGGAGGTTTTTCCGTTAATAAAAATTTGTCTTTTCTCACTTTATTTTTCTGATTTGCCAAGTTGATTCTCATGTTTTACAAGTATGTTCATTTGGAAAAGCTCGTAGTTATTAAAACCTTATAACAGAAGCTGATTTTGGCAGTTAAGTTGCTTTTTTTAGCGATTTGTGTTCTAACGTTATTTCGTTTTCCTTTGCCTTGGGCTAGAGAATTAATTTTGTTATGTTGGGGTGAGGAGTCATTTGCTTAGGCTGTTTTTGTATCAGAAGAGGTTATGAAGCAATGAAAGATAGTTAATTTGGAGAGGAAAATAAAAAATTTTGCTGTGTCTGGTAGCGCCTTCCTTGTAAAGTGTTGTAATGTATTGTATCTATAAAATGGTATTAAACACTGCCAGTCTGAGACAGGTCCCTGAATTTAATGGAAAAAACCACCCCAAACCATGATTTGGTGAAGGGAATGGAGAGAGTTGATGTCTTGTGGCATTATTTAGTGAAGTTGAGACATGGTCACACAGCTGGGGATAATGAAATGTCTGTGTGAGAGGCAGAGAGGAGTTCCCAGGCAGAAGGTGCAGAGCGAGGCTGTCGCTGCTCAAGTGCCGGGGTCACAACACTTGTTGTGCTTGGCCCCAGTGTCACAGACTGGCCTGGCTGGGAAGGGACCTCAAAGCTCATCCAGTGCCACCCCCAGCCATGGGCAGGGACACCTTCCACTGTCCAAGTTCTCCAGCCTGGCCTTGGACACTTCCAGGGATTGGGCAGCCACAGCTTCTCTGGGCACCCTGTGCCAGGGCCTCACCACCCTCACAGCCAGGAATTCCTTCCCAGTATCCCATCCATCCTTGCCCTCTGGCAGTGGAAACCATTCCCTGTGTCCTGTCCCTCCATCCCTTGTCCCATGTCTCTCTCCAGCTCTCCTGGAGCTCCTTTGGGCACTGGAAGGGGCTCTGAGCTCTCCCTGGAGCCTTCTCTTCTCCAGGTTGGACACCCCCAGCTCTCCCAGCCTGTCAACACCAACCACAAAGTCCTTGATTTCATTTTTAGTGCCACAAGTGACTGAGACAAACAAATGTCTTTCAGGGAAGCCTGTCGCTGTGGACAAACATTGCTCCTGCTGGTTCTGCAGCAGGAACTGACACCAACATGCTCTGCATGCAATAGTTCTGCTGCTGCTGTGCTGCAGGAGATGGGATTTTTGGTGTTGTAGTTATAAGTCACAGATGGAGATTTAGATCAGTTCACAGTTCTTTTGTAACACCCACTTTTGTAATACCCACTTATTGAGGCTTTGGATTTTAGCCACCCTTTTCTGAATATGCCTTTTTTCCAAATTGTTTCGTTATGTGTTTTTTTTTTTTTTTATTTTTCCATTTAATCTTGGTGTTTAAAAATAGATAATTTTCAGACATCATTAAAGCTTCTGTCTCCATGAAATTTTAACAGATGTGACACTTGAGAGGCTCTGTAGTGGGCAGCGATCATTTATCAGGCAATGCTTTTTAAGACCTGCATTATTATTCAGTGATTAAAAATTCACAGGAGTGAGAAGATACCTTTGTAAATATTTTATTCTTTCTTTATTTGTTGTTAGTTTGTTTTTTGTTTTTTTGCCTACAAATTTTTTTAAGATGGTAATACCTGCTACGAAAGGCTGCTAGCAGCTGTGGGATGATTTTCTGTGGACAATTCTGGTGCTGAGGTAGGCAGTAGGAGAAGAGAATTTAAGGGAAGGGCTCAGCATGTGGAATTGTTTCACAGACTGCACCTGGCCATGTTCTTTTGAGAATGAGCAAATAAATACTTGTAGTAATGGGCATATTTTTCTTGCGGTGTTTGGTTGAGATACTGGGAAAGCTTTGACATTGAGTGGAGTTAGGAACTGCTGGAAGAAAATGCACAATATTAACACAAAATAGAATAGCTGCTGCTAACTCCTTTTGGAGAGGTAATTGGCTGAAGCCTGTACATTGTTTGCCTGATTTCCACTTCTTTTTTGCTTTGCTTTCTATCATGGAATAATGAACATTCTTGGGGTTTTGGACATTTGAATAGAAATGTTCACCTTTTCCTTGTGTTCCACTGCAAAGTTTTAAATCTTGTGTGTGTATTGCTGAAAAGCTGGTTTAATGCAGACTCTTTTGGGGGGGTCAATCTGTTTGCCTTTACTTTTGTGTTTGGTAACTATTTAGCCATAGTGTTGGCAATGGGATGAAAATGCCAAAGTCAGTTGTGGTGGGAGCTCCTAGAATTCCAAATCACAAGGCAGTAAATTTCCAGCTGGTTTACACTTGGAGTGTTGTGTCACTGGAGAAGTTGGATCACCTTTCTTGTTTAGAGTTTTGCTTCTTCTGGCTGTAACATCAGCATCTTGTTTCGACCAACTCCCAGTAGTCACTATCAGAGTACAAAGCTCCAAATGTTTTACTTTCTGACCTCGTGTCTTAGAATTTGACTGAGTCACCTGCTTCTACTATTTAATGTAGGAAAATACCCCATTTCCTCAAAATCCCTTGTTGAAAGGAATATTATGTATAGAAAATTTCTAAAAGTGTGCATGAAGTGTGACAAGGCAATGGTTTAAAATCTTTCTTTGTAAAGCTCACTTGTAAAAACATTGAGAATAGAAAAGATTTCCTCTGAATGGAAAAGACTGAAGAGGAGTGGACGTGTGTGTTGGATCAATAGATGTGCCATCTCATCCCTTGTCAAAATCTACTTATTCTTTTTATAAAGCACAGTGGAAGATAAAAAATGAATGTGGGTGAATAATGCTTTGTCAAATGTCTCTAACAAATGGTATTTCCAACAGTGTAGTGGAATCAGGACTAGTGAGATTGGGCAGAGCTCATACTCATGGAAGCAGATACAGGAATTCCAGCACCATTTTAAGGATGAACTTTCAGCTTATTTATTTCCTATTCCCCTAGGAAAAAAAATCTCTTGCAGCAGTGGAGCAGCGTACAATTGAATTGAATTGGCATCTTCCCAGAGCAGAGAACTTGTTGTATTGACAGTGTATCTATTTCAGCTGAACAATTTTAGTTAAGCAGTTTCCTTCCTGGAAATGTCAAGTTTCAGTAGTAGTACATTTTGGGGATGGTAACTGATATTTAAGATAATTGTGCTGCATGGATACTAATTTTTTTCTTTAGTGTGCATAGATAAATCCTTGAAGGAGACTTAAAGACAGGCACCTTGGATTAGTGCAGGTTTAGCTGGATCCTGTGTTTTACTGAATATTGTATTTGAACTTGTCTCTGGCCTCAAGCGTGAAAATGGCAGAGGAACACGAGGAAGATTTGTTATATTGAGGTTGTGTTTTTATTTTGGGAAGCAGCATTCTGGTTGGAGAGCAAGAGAGAAGCACTGCAGGTGAGTGGTTAGTGATGCTCTGTCTGCCATGGGTATCCACTTCCATGTGTTCCCCTTAGCTCTGGTCCATCTTTCACTGCACACAGTGCTCCAGGTGTCACACGAGTGTCACCTGCCCATTTCTGAAATGAACATGAACGCACTAAATATGTTCTAAAATGTACTCACTTCACTTGCCCAAAGATTCCAAGTGGCAAGAGATTGTCTGAATCCCTTTCATGCTGTTCAAAGCTCTCCCTTTTCCTTTGGATCAGAGTGATGCAAACCCAAGTGTTTGTTTTTCCCTTGCAGTTTAGTTCAGTGGAGATTGGATCTTTGATATTCTGGGTTTTCTCCTCAGATGGAATAGCAAGGCTCTATTTCAAGGGCACTGCGGGGAATGTGTGATACTCAGAGAGCTCTTCTTGAGTAAGGAGGAAAATTATTTTAGAAAGTTGATGAGGCCAACTGGTAGGATTAAACTGGCACACACCATATAAAGAAAAGCTGGTCAATCAAGAGAGAAAATACCTTTAAAATATAGATTTTTTTTTTTATTATTTAGGTGTAGTGCCCTAGTCAAATATGATTTTTTTTCCCTCTTGCATCCTTGAATAAAGGAGTGGCAGCAGAATGCAAAATAAAATTGACATGTTTATAATGTTCTTGTGAATTTTGGCCTGGTATTTCCTTCCCTGTTAATCCCTCAAAGACTTCTAATAAAGACATTTAATGGTACCCATTGTGTAGTAGTTTTTAAATTGAGATTTTTTTTCTCCTGCTTTTGTTGGATCCATCTCAGCCAGAAAAGCAAATGCCTGCTGTTTTATAGGATTGTTGTTTTAAACTGTGTGTGCTGACAGACTAAATATTCAGGAGACGACATCATTTTGTGTGTGTGTATATATATATAGGCAAGGGCTTGTTTTTTTTCTTCTCACATGATTTCTTCTTGGAAGAATAATTGTGGTTACTGCTGTGGGCTGGGGATGTGTCTGCAGTGAAGGCTGCTCTTCGACCTCTGCATTGGTGAATGTAGAAAGCAATGTTTGCTCTGACAATGCATTTGTGTCTCTATGAAAAAGGTACTGAATCGTCCTCGTTGTGCTGCTGTTCCTCTGAACCCATTCATGTTTCAAACAATAAAAAAAAGCATTGTGAGAGCCAAACATTTTATGCCAACATAACAATATTTGAAGAAGATAATCAAAGCTGTTTGTTCTGCTTTACTGATTTTGCTTTGTCTGCAGTTCAGGTCTTCATTATGAAGCAAGATGGTGTCTGAAACACTGTCTGTGAAAGAGGTTAAAAAAAACCCAAACCAGAATAGATCTGGGACTAAAACACTGAGGGAATGGGTATTGACTTGCTGGAATGTTCCTGGCTGTGTATTCTGTGTGTTCATGGCCTGGTGTGTGCTAGGCTCCTACAGGTGTTGCTGTCGGCTTTGGAAAGAAACATTCTGAAACCTTGACATGGGAATATGTTTTTATATATATAAGGACATAAACATCTATAAATGTGTGTGTGTGTGTGTATATATATATATATATATATAAAAATTTGTTTTATTTGGAGTTACACTTAATAGAAAACCATAGAGGTTTTTATCTTTTTTATGATAGGGCTTTCATGTAAGCTAATGATACTTCTGCTTTGTTGTAGAGGCAGAACTGTTATTTAAACAGTGCTATAATAATGATTGGTGAAAGCTTCAGCAGAGCAGAACCCTGGAGTTGTTTATATGTAGAGTAGAAGCGACAGTGAAGTACCAAGGGAGCCTTTGCTAACAGTGTAACTCCTTCTGTCATGGTTTTGGGTTTTTTCCTTTGTTTTGTGGGTTTGTTTTTTTTGCTGTTGTTGGTCCTTCAGCTTTTTGCCTAGTCGTCAGAATAATAGGTCATATGGTAAATGAAAATATTAATAGAGGATAGCCAGAGCATTTGCATGCAGAAGACAGAAAGGAAGACCTGCATATAGCACAGGCTCCTGCATCCTGACTTGAAAGTTGTCTTCATTTCTGATGGGCTATGGAAAGGTGTATATATAGAGAGAGGTGGGCTGGTTTGCTGAGCTTTTCTCAGCCTTAAGATGGTAATTTTCCCAGGAAATTTAATGCAGTATGAGAACTTTCCAAATAAGTACCTGTAGCCACTGACACTTTGGCTAAAATTGTACTGAAATAGATTTGGCTTTTTAAAATTTGAGCTAAAGAGGTGTCTTACTGGCTCTATGGAATTGGGAATTATTTTGTGGGGAGGAAAAATAACTACAAAAACCCCCAAATCAAACCATCTACTACCCATTCTAAATCTGCCTGTGGGTCACGAAGCTTTGCACTTCCTGAACCTGTGTTTGGAAGGAATGATGATGATAATAATATCAAATTTCTGATTGACTTTTTTATTTTAAAGTCAACTGCTTAATTATTCCTGGAAATTAAAAAGTCAGCACTAAAAAAATACATTTATGGAAGCGCCCTGCATGATTCCAAATGTTACACCCAGGAGCTGAAGTCATGCTTAGCAATAGATTGTCTCATATAATTAAATGCTTTGTTGGATTAGAGCCAAACTGTTTGCTAAGGTGTAGAACTGACCTTTGGCATGGCACAAATATATGAGTCTTTTGTACTCATTTGTATTTTGTATGTTTTCCTTCTCCCAATCTTCTAGTGCTCAAGTCTTTGGGGATTTTGTGGCAGATTATAGGAGCTCTCTGGCAAACTGGACAATAATTTGTGATATCTTAGTAGATGTCAGTTAATATTTGTGTTGTTCGCACCTATTCTGTTAATGTCTAATCTCAAATTCTCTTGGAAAGGTGAGATATCCATAACTGTGGCTGAATTTGGCTCTTCCCTTTGGATGAGGTTGATGTTCACATGTCAATGGCTGAAGGCCACAAAATAATTTGACTTACCAGACTCAGAGTATTGGAAATGTAAAGGGAGGAAAAAAGGAACCTTTTAAGGCTTTTCCTGGTAATTTCTTTGGTCCAAACTGTAGTACTGTTTTAGTGAAATAAAACTGGAGATCAGGGATGGGGAGGGATTTTTAAATTTGTTTTATTTTGTCAAACTTTCTGAAGTATCAAGTTGAGAGATGAGGCAGAGAGAACACTGGAGTTTCAAAGAGGGCAGTTGATGCTACTGGAATATCTGCTGGACATTAACCAAAGGCCATGTACAGTTATTCCCAAGTGTGGCAATAAATTCCAACATAGTAGTTTCTTTTCAACAGCCAACAATTAATTATTTCAGTTCTCGCAAAACTAAATGTCACCTTAAGTATATTGTTTAAAATGTGACATGTGATGTCTGTTGAAAAGCCTGAGATGGCAGGAAGACAGGGGAAAAGAAGAAGAATTAAAGGTGGGAGTGGTAATGATTTTGTTACCCTGAAAATGACTTTGCATTTTGCCACTAATTTTCCTGACTTCAGCACTTAAGTGCTTTAACTACAATATAAAATACTGATTTTTTTTCTGCTTTCATTACAACTGAAATGTCTAAAACTATTTGTAGTTATGTGGAATTTTTGCCAGGGGAGAGCTTCACAGCAGTTGTTTAGTCTGCTGAGAGAGTTTACTTTTTCATGGCATGTATATTAAATCTTCACCCAAAAGCCCAGAGGATGTGCTGGGATGTGCCTTCTGCCCTCTCCAGTTACCCTGCCCAGGGATCTCCTGCAGCCACTGAATTCCAGTGGTTTGGTGTCCTCTCCTGTTCTTGTTTTGTGTGTGCATTTCCCAGGACGTTCTGATGGATACGGAAAACGAGAATGGAATCTGGGAACTGTAGCTTCTACTCACTTGATGTTTTAGTGCTCAGTGAATTCAGCAAATGGGATTTTACCATAGCTGTTTCAACAGAATATTTACCCAGCTTATTAGGAGATGAATGGTTGTTTGAGTTGAACTTTGTCCCTGCGCTTCCAAGTTTCATAAAGCACTTAAAGATGAACTGAGCTGGCCATTAAATCCTGATGATTTCAGTCTTTGGAAGGGAACATTTTCCAATGACTTTATTTAGACTGCTTTCAGCCCAGAAGGTAGAATGGTGCTGGGGGTGTAACATGTAGCATATCCTTTTCTCAGATTTTATGCAATACATCTTCACTTTTATTCAGTGAGCAGTATCTGGTTGATGTTCTTGAGCAGCAGTTGCACTGATGGACACTTGGTGATTCCTTTGGATTTGGAGTGCAGATGTGTGGCCTCTGGGCTTTGACAGTCTGGTGTGTTCAATACCTGCATGAGCCCAGCCAATTTATTTTAACTGTGACCCTGTGGGAGACTGGAGTGCTCTGCAGCTGTGCCATAGCAGCTCTGCTGCCGTGCTGTATCCTGAGAGAGTTCCGTGTAGGAAAGGGAAGGAAGGACCAGAGATGGGACATAAACCCATGTGTGTTTGGGGTATAAAAACCATATTCACCATTGCACACTGTTTGATCCAATCACACTGCAGACAGGAGGAATTTTATGAGGATGGTTTGACATTCCTGTCTAGAACTCATCCTTATGTAGGTCAGAAACCAATTTTCTCTCCAGCCCCAAATGAACCAATTTATTCATGCCAAGATCTAGCCTTGAATTTTTATTTTACTTAGGATACTTTCCCCTTGTTCTAATTACTTCTAAAAAGAAAGAAAAGTAGGTGTAATTTGGACTTTGATTGCTGAAACATTCACTGCAACAACAGGGAGATTTGAGCACGTAGTTATGATGTTCTACAAGAATAAATGTTAAACTAAACTTTGATTTTTTAGCTGCCTGGTGCGAAGTGATTTATCTGCTGCTAAAAGAGTTGGAGACAATAGATTTAATGAAATGATCAACTGCACTTTAAGAAAATGAAGAAATTTTCTCACATGCTTCTGAAATAAGGCTGAGAAGCAAAATGTTTAGTATGGAATAGGGGTCTGAGGGAAGGTAGATCACAAGGATAATTTTTGTATGTTTGAGGTGATCAAGAAGGTATTGCTGAGCACTTCTCTTTGCTTTCTGCTTGTTTTCCTGCAGAATTTACCCTGTGACATAGACTAAGCACCAGAGAACAGCCCCTCTTCCAATTTTGTTCTCTTTCAAAATTTTATGGTACTTTCAGCCATTGCTGGTTCTCACAATTGTATGAGGTGAGGACTTGACCTTTCCTGAGTAAACACTTGTTTACATCAGTCAGATCATGTGTCTGTTTTCTTTTCCACATTAGTCTTTAAGTCACCATATTTCTGACAAACCAGTAGGACAAGATTTTTTTAAGAGCTTTTTGTTGTTTTTCCTAATTCGAAATAATGAGTTAATCAGCACCATGTGATTGATAGTGGGAATACAGATTATTTCTGCTGATGAAATACTGTCTCACTCTACTCCCCCCCACCTCACAAAGGAAAAACTAGATGGTAATTTGCAAGGAGATCAGCAGTGTTTAACTTCCTGTGAAAACCTAGGCTCCTTATGGTAATGTTTGTTCAGCCACTTGTAGCTCTTCTGGTTGCCTTCCAGGTCACTTGTACTGTGATTTTAGTAGGCTGAAATCTGTCCTTCTCCGAGGAAAGAGGTCTCTACATTCCTGGGAAATTTGATTCCTTTGAAGGTGTTTTAATTTTTCTTGAAATGACTTTGGGAAAGCTGTGAGTTCCTGTGTGTTCTCAAAGGTTTTTAACTTGCGCTATTTTGAGCAATGCCATGTGATTATCTAAGAATGTATTAAAACACCACCACCTTCTTTTATATTCATCTTTTTCTGCCAGATAATCACAAACACAAAGGGTGAGTTTTGAGCTCATCTTGGGCTGATACAATTATTTTATTTAATCCTAAGTCATGAAGCTTTTGGGAAAAAAATATAGTCCCTGGTAATTTGCTCCAGAAAATAGACTATGTTAATCTTAGGTGGAAAGTATTGGCAGAACTGTTGGCAATTAGCTTTCTTAAATGATCACTCTTAGAGGTGTTTGTGCAGACTTTGGGGCTCTAGAAGAGGTGGGAAGGTTGGAGGTTTCAGTCACACTGCTGACTGCCTGCGGGGATGAATTAACTTGCATCTCTTGTACACTGAAAAAGAAGGTTTATGTTTCAGGAACTACTCAGCTGTGGAGTAGATAATGAACCGAGCTATTGTAAAATAAATAACTAAAACCCAAACCCATTTAATGCTGATAAGCCTGCAGTTTGTGTTGTCAGGAAATGATTGCGCTCTTGCTGTAACTGCACAGAATCATGGAGTGATTTGGTTTGGAAGGGTCCAGAAAAGATCATCTGGTTCCAACCCCCTGCCATGGACAGGAACACTGATATATGAACCAAAAAAAGGTCCTTGGTTGCAAGAGCTGTATTTGCCAGAAAGGAACAAGGAGTCTGTTTATTGCTCCTGGATTAATTCTGAGGTTTTGGCTTATAGTAATAACAATAGGGACATGCCCCTTTCATTCTTGTTCATAAAAGAAAGAATATTGTCATTGGCAACATTTCAGCATTTCAGATACCTGGAGCTGAGTTGGTTTGAGCAGTAAGAGCTGATAAGCAGCTCTGAAGGTGTGCCAGGAAAAGATCTCCAACACCTCTCCCCCCTCTTCCTTCTGCTGTTCCAGCACTATCTCCATGCTAGATAAAGGCCTTCCCCCACAGATCGATTATCTTTGTCCCTGGAGAGAAGCAGCCAAACCCATTAATTATTCCCATTTCCTTTGCCAGGGAAAGCAAGTGCAGTAGTCAGAAAAGCCATCTATTTCAAAATTTATTTTTAATAAATTCCTCTATGGTATTATTTTAAGAGGTTATTTACTTAATGTTCTGTTTATTTCTGACTGACCTCTGCACTGTTTAGCTTCTTTAAAAACATTCATCAAAATATGCACAGCACTACTAAATGGATTTAATTCTTCCTTACCCTGCAGTTGTGCTCCCAGACCTGTGCTTGACATTAATGAACATTGCTGGGATCGTGCTGCCACACTGGTAGGGATTTACAGAGACGATTATTAGGTGATCAGGCAATCTTTTTTCTTTTTTTTTTCCTATTTACTTCTGAAATGGGAATTATTCATCAAGGTCAAGCATTACACAGAGAGGAATACAGTTGGTTGCTTTGTTTAATTGTTTTAAAAAAGAAAGAGAGAAACAAAGATGCATTTTCTTTAAGGCTTTTAGATGTCTTACGATATTTTCCTTAGAAAAACCTGTTCCTTTACTACTGCATTTTGATATTTTGAGTCTTCCTGATATGCCTGAGCCCTTGGTGGATGTAAGTAAAGAATGCAGTACATGATATTTTGCCATAGCTAAGTCTGAGATGTGATGTGAAGTAAGGTTTGTGTTTATTTCTGTCGAGAGGGAGAAGTGTGGCTGTAGTTGTTGTAATATGGTAATGCTGCCCTTTTACTGACCGTTGTATCAAACTTCTTTTCATGATCAGAATCAAAGCAAGCTTTGCAGTGACAGAATCTGCTGCTTTAGCTGAGAACCTTTAGCCTGCTGCCAACACTGCAGTCGAGGTGGAGGAGGTTGCAGAGCTGTGCAGTTGATATATCTACCCAGAGCTATTTTTTTAGTAGGAAAAAATAACTTTTTCTGATATATTTTTTCCCCTTTAACAGATACACTTGATTTATTCTGTCATAATTAAACTTATCTTTTGGTGGACCATGTTAAGCCCAAAGAGTGTACTCTGAGGCTTGACAGATGGCTGTGTGCAAGCAGTGCCTGTATGCTGTAATAAGTTAGGAGAAGAAGAATTAATCCCTTGTATTTCTTCTTGTTTTATTTACTTAATTTAATGGTGCTTTTAATGCTTAGTTCAAAATAAGACCAGGGTTGGGTTTGTTCAGCCTGGAGAAGAGAAGCTTTGAGGTGGCTGAATTGTGGCCTTCCAGTATCTGAAGGGAGCTGACAAGAAAGATGGAGAGAGACTCTTTACATAAGCCTGGAGTGACAGGACAAGGGGGAACGGCTTCAAACTGACAGGCAATAGGTTTAGATTGGCTATTTTTAAGAAATTTTTCCCTGTGAGGGTGGGCAGGCCCTGGCACAGGGTGCCCAGAGAAGCTGTGGCTGCCCCTGGATTCCTGGAAGTGTCCAAGGCTAGGTTGGATGGGGCTTGGAACAACCTGGGATGGTGGAAGGTGTCCCTGCCATGGCAGGAGGTGGAATGAGATGATCTTTAAGATCTCTTCCAACCCAAATCATTCCATGATTCTATGATAAAATCAGTTTGGCCAACAAAAATTGCCCGGTGAGATTCTCTGTTTCTTGCAAAATGTTAAGAATTGCTCTACTCTCCCTCATGAGACACCATTCATTTCTGTCCCTTTTCCTGTAGTAGATACTTCAAAGAGCCAGCAGCTGGTAGCCCTCCACAAAATCCGGTGAAAGCTGAATATTAAATCCCAAATGGCAGTTGAAGCTCCCAGAAACGAGGTCTGTGACCAGTGTCACTTCCCATCTCACCTGGGAGTGTTCTGACCCAGCCCCAGAGCTGGTGGCAAAGTTACCAAGAAGGTCTGGCTGAGCAAAAGCACCTGTAGGACATTACCTTGGTCCTGGATGGTGTCCTGCAGCACTTCTCACTGACTTTTCATCACTGAGTTTTAGGGAGATGAAGCTGTTGCTAAAATACCTGAGAAACAGGACAGTGTCAACCCCGCAGCCAGCTGCCGAGGTGTGCTGGTGGTTTATCTCCTAACCACAGGTTGCAAAGTTATAAAATTTTTTTTAAATTTCCAGTTGTATGGTGGTTTGACACCTTGCCATGCAAACTACAGCCAGAAGTTACTCAAGGCTGCACTTATTCCCATTGCCGAGAAAACTGTACTGAAATGAAGATTAATTCAGCCTCACAATGTTCATGTTTGAGGTGACATTATGCAGTGTTAGAGCCCCCTACTAGTCTGGAAACTCTTTGTAGAAGTAGATGCCAAGAGAGGTGTGTGGATAATGCACATGTGGTGTTTGTGATCTTCAGCAGAGATTGGTTTGCAATGTTGTGCAGAGGTCACACAGCCTGGCTGGGCTGAGTGTGTTCCTGGACGTGGTGCTGGGTGGGATTTAGAGTTTGCTGAAGGCTGAGTACAACTCAACATTGTTTTTCTTGCTGTCCTGCCTCCCTTGGGGGACATCCTGAGCGTGTCTGTGCCCCTTTGTTGCAGGAGGGGATGCACTTTGCTGCCTTCTGTGCTCAGCAAGGCAGGTGTGGGGAGCGGCTCTGCTCCCCCTGCCCACACAGCCATTCATTTTAATTAACAGGCAGCTACTCGCTGCCTGCTGCATGATTTGTATAAATGACTGACTTTAATTTGACCTCCTGGAGTGTGAAGGGATTTCAGCCTTCAGTTAAATGTTATAAGTTGCTGTCTTTCCTGGAGTGTGCGGGGAGTGGGGACTGATGAACCATTGCCACTGGAGAAACACCTGTTCGAGCTCAGGCACAGAGCTGGGTGTGACAGGGCTCAGCTTCTTCTCCATTAAAGCATAAAATGAAAATAATGATAGATTTATTGTGGTTATAAGGAACTATCTGGCATGAAGGCAGCCATTTATTACCTCTATTATACTTATAAGCCTGAACTTTTGATATAATTTTAGCAAAATACTCTCCTACTTAGATCCTCAGGATGTGTTCTTTGGAGACTTGGAGTACGTAATTTTTTAATGCTTTCTCAGCTCCTGCTTCCGGTGTGCCGCCCCTATGGAGATGTTTTACTGACTGATCCCATGGAAAGTGTCCTTGAGGGTAGCAGAGAAGGGCTGGAGTGCAATGCCAGCTCTGCAAAGGCAAGAGGAGGAACTTCAGACACGGACAATTCCTTAAGGCATTCCCCTCCTGTCACTCACTCAGGGTTAGGATAACCAGGATAACTTGGTTTGTGAAGGATCACAGAGGTAATTCAGTGAGCCAGGTGAGCTGGACATTTTGTAGTGAAGGAGCAGAGGTCACAAGGAGTTCCAGCTCCAGACTGGGAAGCCTCTGAGTTACACATGGACATGCTCAGGAACACATGGAATGTAGAAAAGACTTCTCACTGGTAGTTGCTAAAAGGAGAAGGACACTAAGATTGAAACCATAATTTCTGTTCTCTAGTAAAATATTGAATAGCTCATACAGCTTGGAAAATGAGAGGTAAAGAGGCATCCCTACGTGAACAGCCAGGATCTTGTATTTAATAATGATTCTGTTTGCATGTTGAGATAGTCCTGCCTTTGTCAGAAGGAAGGCTAAAATTCCAAGCTGATTTCCATTTTAAAGGAAGAGATAGAGGGCCTGGAAACTAAGTGGGGCTCTTGGGAGCTTACTGAAGGCAAGGAATTGAAAAGCTGATTCCAGAACAAATGAGAAGTTGTGACCTCACATCACTTAGAAACCATCGTGGTAGAAAAATACCAAATGTGGAAGGAATCTTTTTTCCTCACAGATGAGGAACTTAAAAGCCCAAACCCCCAAAGCATATTTTTTATTATGTTTTTATTTGCTATAAAGGTTGTGATAAATTTTTCAACTTACTTTCCTTTTTAAAAATTGGTTATTGCCTTTCCAATTTTGATGAGTGAGGGGAAAGTGTGAGAAATTTTTGATAAGTAATGGTTTTTGTTGCTCTTGGGACTGCACAGACATGGGAATGTGTTCCCGTGTTGAGCATGAAATACCGCCCTGTGCCATCACTCCTGATTTCTCAGTGGCCAAAACAGAGTAAGTTAACTAATGTGAAGATGGTTATGTTTTTAAATTTTCTTAATTGTTACTGAATGCTTTTCTCTGATTTCCTCTTGGGTTGGAATTCTGGGGAACTGGAAAGGAACCTGTGGTTATGCACCAGTGCCTGTGGTACATCAGGCAGTGTTTTGTTTTATTCTTCACTGGGGTGCATGTACATGGAGAATATTTTGGTGAAATATTTCCAACCTGAAAGTATTTTTCAAATATAATTTGAGTCTTTAATTTTAAAGCAATCAGAAATAGATGCAGTATATTCTTCCAAATCCCTCTGATACTCTTTGGTTTAATCAGGTAGAATTTTTGTCTTTTAGGGATATTCAATGTTCTGGGCTGCTTTGTTTTGACTTTTTAATCTGTAACTTCTCTCTTGGAGTGCTTCAGATTCAATGAGATTTAAATAATGTTTAGAACTGTACAGAGGAATGCGATTTTTGTGAACATTTGGATTTTCCTGTGGGTTTGTGCTTTGTACCTGGAATCTGATTGGCCACCTCCAGTCTGCAGAATTTGCCTTGCTGAGAGTTCTTCAGTTCATCTTCCTGGACTGTGTAAGAACTAATTGCATAAATATTTTTTTTTAAATTAAGAGCATCTAAACCAAATAGCTGCAAAACACGGTCCATCAGATAACCTTTTTTTAAAGGATTGTAAAATAGTATTTTTAAAAATGATTCTTCTGTCTGGTTTTGCCCCACATTCTTACATTGGGGGATATTTTGAAGACCTGGCATATTTCCCAGGTATTTTATTTAAATCTCAATAAAGGAGGTTTAAATTCCTTTCCACAGAATGTTTTAATTCTCTGTTACAATTCAGATGAGTTTTTTTTGGATATGGAGGATGCTGCAACCTCCTCTTCATCAATGTGAAAGAAAGTTTTCCTCCTTTTACAGATGAAAATGTATTTTGTGTGCTGGTTTTACTTAGGTATGAAATGTTAATTGGAGGTTCTAATTTGATGTACATATTTCTGATAGGCATTTGGGTGCTGTGGTGGGATGAATACTAAATAGGAAGCACACACAGGGGCCGATGCGAAGGCTTTTGATGCTGTTCTCGGTCACGGTTTTTTTCCCATTGGTTTTTGGAAATTATTTTTCATTCCATAGAGCATCACTGACTTGCCATTACTCCATAATTCTTGGAAGAAGCCTGGTGTTTCTGGAATGCTGGGGGAATATTGCCTCAGATTTGACAGAATGAGCAGTGACAGGGTTACAGGTGTTGCTGGTGATTTTCCTTCTGTGAACAATAGGGAATGATGCTTCTGACTAGAGAGATGCTGACAAGCACATAATTGGTGTATCTTTGCTTGTATTTCCAATCACACTGAAGAAAAAAGAGCCTTTTCACCCAGACTGTGCTATAGGTATTCACTTATTTAATGTGTGTTCGTGCAATAGTTCTGTAAAATTCAGCTTGTAACGTGAAAGTTTCCCACCATTTTGGTGGGATCGAAATGGGGATGGTGCCGAAGATAATATGTATGGAATTCTGTGGGGTTCATTAAAATCAGCTGTTTTGGGAGGTGTTTTTCCTGGGCTTCTGAAAGATATCATTTAATGACCTTTAAAGCCTGGCACTGTATTTTGCCGAGATTTCCTTAGTACTGTCTTTCGTTTTGTGCATTAACAAATTCTCTTACAAAAGTGTGAGAAAAGTGCCTGTAATATTTCCTACCCTTCCCAAATGTGTGTTCTAGTAGGTGATCCATGTGGGATTTTACAACCTCAACTCAAGCACTGGTATCATTGTCTGTGGATGTTACAGCTGATCTTACCCACACAATCAAGAGGTAAGAGGAAACCTCTGTACTTTGAGTTTTGCTTGGCTCGATTAGTTTTAAGTACTGAATTGATGTAAAGGCACCACGTGCACCTTCCCCCTCTCGCTTTTGCCAGAACCCATTTTCCCTCACAAGCTCAAGTCACTGCATGCTGGGACAGACTGTGGGCTTTGAAAATGTTTGGAGTTAGGTGGTGTTGAGCTGAAATATTTCAGGGTAAAAGGCCAGAAATATTTTATCCAGAAAATCATGAATGTAGAATTTTTTGCCAGCCTTCTGGCAAGGATTAGGGTTACAGGATTTAAATTGTGGAAACCACTTTTGCCTACGTTAATTTAAATAGTGCTTTTCCTCCCTTCATTATCAATGAAATTAGAGGGGCTTTGCTGCATTCAGTTCAGATACTTCTTTCTGTTTCACAGCCTGTCATTTCAAATTGTCAAATATTTACTTGTCTCGTGTTTGACTGTAGTGCCAGGCTTTGTGTGTAATTTGTGTTTGTGTAGGTTTGCACCTGATGCTTTGATGCTGTCAGGATGTGTGTAATGTGATCCCTGGCTTCCCCTGCTCCTGCCTCACCCTCTAACTGCACATCATCTGCTGTCACTCACTTGGCCTCGCTGGCAGCTGCAGGAGCATTGGGAATCATTCCCAAATACTATGCGCTGGTTTTGCTCTCTGTATGCTGTACCTTAAGAAAACTGTAATCTGGTCTGAACGCCCCCAGTTCAGGAGCAAAAACCACATTTACTTCTGTAAGAAAAGAAGAATTTTTAGCTTTTTCTTCATCAGGTTTTAAGACCCTGCCAGCTAATAATGTCTAATTTTGAGTTTTGCCATGTTATGGTGAAGGGAAATGTGCTCTGTGAAGTCAGTTTGCACCTTGCATCGACCACAGGAGTGAGTTTAAACATCTGAGCTATTGAATGAACAGCTTGGACTGCCTAGCTTGGTTTCTCCTGGACATCTTTGTCTGGATTTTTGGGAGGAGGATTTGGTTTTCAAGTGGCAAAATGAGATTTTGAGTGTTCCCTTTTTTTCCAGTCTGTAACTTCAAATCTCTCACTGATGCTTAGATGTTAAATGGTTGAGGGTGTAAATATTGGGATTCCTGTCCTTGGGCACCAAACCCTGTGTTCAGGCACTAAAAGGGGAGCCCATTTTTCTGAAGTTTTCTGTATCAGATCTCGCTGACCTCTTTATTTGCATAAAATGGGGAAATTGTGCCTTGCAATGACTGTGTATTTGTATTTGAACAACAATAGAATATAGATGGAGGTGTTAAAGGACCTTCTGACCCGAGTCCTAAACAAATATAATGATTCATAATTTGGCACAGCACTGGCTCTCTTTGGAGACAGTTCTATACCTGCAAGTTTATTACTTTTTGTTGTCCATTCTGAATCACTCGCCATCATCATCAGAAGGTTTATTAATTATTTTTAGGGGAGCTGAGGGTGCCTTCTGACTGTGTTTATTCTGAAATAAATGTGCTTAATTCAATAAAACTCTGAAATTTTAGAAGTTTTTTGAGTATGTCAGGGTTGAACTCAAGTGAAGTTACATGTGCCAGGGTGTGTTTGCACGTCCTGAGCCCCCCTGGCAGGGCTGTGTACTGCTTATAGGGAACAGGCCAGGATCTCTCACTGGATCCCTCCCCACCTCTCCTTTTTTTTGCTCCAGCTCAGATTTGGTAAGAACAGTGTTTGCAGTGTTTTCCATTCATTGTAAGATGTTAAAAGAATCAGTAGAATCACAGTCCTAGGGATCCTCACCAAAGGTGACTGCGAGGCTTCATTGGCAGACTCGGTCTTCTCAAAGATTTTCCTCATTGATTTTGATCTTCATTGGTTTTTGTCCCATGTTTCCATGTGTTGAACCACTTCTCTCATGAGCTTCCTCATTTCCAGTGGATTTCTGTTCAAAGGCAATGCCCACTTGTTGAGGCTCCCATTGAAACCATATGATCTATCTTCTGTTTGCTCTATATTTCCTTTTTGCCCTGTTTGCACAGTTTATCTCAGGATTCAGGAATTTTATCCTGTAAGTTATGAACTCCACACCAAACTGTGCTTGTGCATGATAACCATACACACAGAACCTTGCAGGCAACCTGGGAGTGTTGTGGCTGCTCAACCCTCAAGGCCAGGAGAAAGAATTTCTCTCAGCACCAAGGTGTGGTTACTGAGTAATGCAATGCCTTGGAGCAGGGGTGGAAGGATGGCACAGTCTGGATTTGTATTTCCAGCCCTTGCAGCTGTATTCACTGTGAGGTTCCAATGCAGTGATGTTCAAAAGGAAACAGCATTATCACAGCTCCTGCTGGGAAGCTGTAGGGGAAGATCATAAAGCATTATAGTTTGTAGTCAATCAAAGATGGTTTTTATCCTGAAAATCTGTTTAGAGGCATTTCTTTTTTTTCTTCTTGTTTCTGACAGTCTGGAAGAGAGAGTCCTAAAATATTTTATGTCCTTCTGGGAATTTCATGCAGCTGAAAATAATGATTGACAGAAAGGAGCAAAGTTGTGAGAAACACCATTTCATTGTGCCTGCCCCATGTCCTTAGGCTTGCTAAACTAATCCCTCTCCCTGGATTTGCATATGGTGATGATGGCTTGGGTTTCTATTTTCAGCCTTTGTAGTGTCACAACCTGGAACTGTGGCTTTTCCCACTGAATTTTCACTTCTGACCCCACACAAAATCCTTTGCTAACACAGGACACCCCTTTGTCACCTGTGCAGAAGAGACCAGGGGCACGGGGAGCTCCTGTGCTCAGCACCAGCTGCCACAACACCTGTACATCATTGATTGTTCTCTGTATGTAGAAATCTCTTCACGAGGTAGAAGCCAGGAACTCCTGAGTTGTTCCATAGCAGCATCCTTACCAATATATGGCATTTTTAAACTCTATATTCCAGAATATGAAACTTAAGCAATGGCTTTTTCTCTGTGAGACTCCTGCCAGTTATTGGTTAAAACCAGCTCCTGTATCCAGCCAAAAGGAACCAGAAAAGGCACATAGAACATGAATTAATCTATGGATTATTCCTTTATGTACTCTAGATAAATATTCTCTTTTTAAACCATTTTACATCAGGAAGAATTTAATGTAATTCAAATTATATATATTATAATCTAACTTGATAATAAATAGTGACTTTCTCCATAGAAATCCAGCTGCACAGACTAAAGGCTCTAAGAGATTTATAATTCTTTTGAAAAGAGATTTTCTTGTATGACTAAATGCTAAGTGTTAGTCTGATTCCACATTTGAAGTTGTCCTCTTAAAAAGTCTGCTGAGGTTGGACATCACTTTTTGCTGTGCACAGAAGTTGGAATGAGTTCTGGAAAAAATGAAAAAAATGCTGGCAAGGTTGGATTTTAAAAAAAACTATTATTTTTTTAATTGTGCATTTTAAAAGACCCTGTTTTTATAGTGATGTGTTATATTCAGTGCAGCTAAACTGAAGATACTTCCTGTAGCTCAGTTTCATTCCTTAGCAAAGAAGCCAGCAAAAATTAGCTGATATTCGAACCCTCTAAAGACAGGGTCCAAAACTTGACATAAATAAGAAATACTATTTATTTTAATAACTTTTCCAATGCTGGTATTTTAACTATTACATAGCACAGAAGATACTTAGACATTGGAACTGTGTTCCAATCCTTTGGAACCAAATTAATGTCGTAGTGGAGGTTGAGATCTGAGGTAGGTGGTTTGTGTGTAACATGAATTGAGGAGATGACACCACACTGCCAATGATAGAACAATTCGCCTTAGATTAACTGATAATTTAAAAATAATGGTCCGAACTGTCTGGATTTTGTGAAAACAGATGATTTTCCAGCTCCATGCACAGCAACAGCTCTGCTGGTTCTGGTTTTGCTGAGGATGAGACTCCAGCCTTTGTAGCAGCAGGGAGGATCTGAGAGATGTAAGAGAAAGGATTTAAAAATATTCTGTAGTATTTAGGAAATGATTTGCAACTCAAGTACAAGTGATAGAGGGCTCCAGGCTGTAAATTCAGAAGTCAGATGCATGTGTGCCAAAGTCAGGCAGGAAACAGATATCTCTGATTTTTGTCTCTGATAAGAAATAGTTTGAAGTGCCAAACTTTGCTTAAATAGGTTCAGCTCTGTCCCACTGCTGGGAAAGTTTAGAGAGTGGATCTGGAGCTTCCTGACAGCTCCACTTAGAGATGCTTTTGTAAATGAATTAACTGTGTTGCAATGGTGCTCTTGCCTGGAATTTCTGTCTGTTGGGCAGTTTATCTGAGCAAAGAATAAGGTCTGTGATATTAAAAGGTCTGTAAATACCATCTGCATTATTTTAAGTTTTCTTCTGTGTTTTTGTGGTTTTGTTTGGTTTTTTATTTTTCAACAGAGTAGTGATATGAGCAGGTGAGAACAGATTATTTATTGTTCTGACTCATCACTCTAAATAATTACAAACCTTCCTGAATTTTGATAGTATTAACTTTATTAATTTCAATACATAGCTCCTTGAATTTTCAGCTTGTAAGAATGTCAGAAAAAATAAATTCTGTCACTGTTGGCCATGAATAACTTGTGTTAATCATTAAATTTCTGTCTTGGCTTTATAAATTCAAGATACTTTTAGAAATACCTGAGTAAGGGTCTGTTTTTTGCACAGGTTGCTGGGAACCTTTTGCCCTAGGACCTAATGGGGAATTACTGCAAGATCCTCTAGGAAATAAATCAGATATTGCTAGAAACCTTGTGTGTGTATCAGCTTGTCAAAAGGAGAAACTGAAATCTCAAACAGTCAATGTAGTGTAAATAGCTGTAGACAATGTTTGCCAAAAGGCAAAATTAACATATTAGAGGCACTTAACTGACAGTGTGTTGTTCTGAGTTATAGTGATTTGCTTCAAAATTGGGTTCAACACTTTTGGTTCCCTACAAGCTGTTAATTAACTTGAGAAAACCGTGCTCCAATTAAAAATGCTGGAGATGGTAATTGGGACTTTTTTCCATGGGCACTGTCTGATCAAACGAGTTATTGCTGTCTTTAGGCCCATGAAGAAGGAGGTACCTCTTGTAGTGAGTGAAAGAAAAGAGCAGATGATTTGGACAAAGCTGAAGCATGGAATATCTTTCTTCTTAACCAGTCCAGAAAAGATTATCTAGAATCAGTTTCTTTATTCAATTTCAAAATAGTACTGGGTGCCTGAAAGTAAGAACATGCTAGAAAATATTTAGGTAATTTAGATGAATTCAACTTGGTCAGGCCCAGTGAAAACACGTTGTTTGCTATTTAAGGAATTCTTTAAAGTACTGTATGATTTACTGCCATTTGACACAGAGAATTTGTTAGGAGGAAGAATTCCCAGCGAGCTGGATGGAGTGGGTGGGTGGGAAGCAATATTGCTTTGCTTTGTAGGAGGGTAAAGAGGGCCTAACTGGGTATTTGGAAAGATTCAGAATAGATTTTTACAAGATGAGTTTGACAGGACATAGAGGACAGATTTCAGTAAAGAGTGGTCAGGTTTTACTGTATGGCCACCTCCAAAGGCTGGCTGGGGTACCAAAAGAGGGGAAACGCACAAATGAGGCTTCAGGAGAGCATTTGACATGGTCTGGTAGGACATTTTCAGAAGAAAAATCTGATTTAGGTGAAATGACTGCAAAACAATTGAGCGTTTTCAGGGGAACAGCCAGTTTGGAAGAATATTCAGAGTTCTCAGTTATTCAGTCTCTCGTTGGAATGGGTCGCTCAAGAATATCTTCAGGGCCTGAATCTTCTGTGTAATTTTTGTATTAACAGGCTGGCACTGGAATAGAAAAACACATGCAAAGTTTAGTGCTTTCAGGAGAGATGCATTCAGAAGCATTTTGCAGGGCAGTACGGGAATTAAAACTGCTGCTTACAAAGAGGTATGGAATTAATCAAAACCATTGAAAAACAAAAAGGAAATGTATTAATCACTATTACAAGTAAAAACCTAAAATAACAGATAACTGAGTAGGTGGGAAGGAATTGAGGTTAGGGTAGGGTGTAGGATTATAGCAGACTTTGAACGTGACGGTGTTGTGTTTTACAGAGTTTTTGATCTGGGATGTTTGGGGTTACCTCTGTAATATGCACCAGCTCTGAGCTCACCCTCAGAGCTCATGAAGGCCCACTTAGCTTCTAATTTGAGCACTTTGAAAAATGTCAGAGAAGGTAAAGCAAAGGAGAAATTGTGGTGAGTAGAGTGGATAAGGGAAAAATAAAACATTTGGGGAAAGGACTCTGTGAGGAAGAAAACCCTGAGAGAATTGGAAAACCATCAGCTCAGAACACGATTCTTTAATTACAAGGGATCTGAAAAGAGGATGGTGATCAGTTGCTCGCTGTGTTCCAAGAAGCAGAGCATGATAGGTCATCATCAGTAGAGTCTGTAAGGAAGATTTCAGCGGGGTTGATAGTGGGGGAAGAGGAGAGAGTTGAGCTGTGCTTGCAGTGGGTGGTCTGGGGGCTGGGCAGGATCGGGACTGGCACTGGGGCACAGCACCAGGCAGCTCCAAACTCTGGGGAAGGACTCAGGGTCCTCCCAGCCTGTCAGCTTTTTCTAGGTGAGCAAACCTCACCTTGCACTTCCTGTGTGGCCCCTTTAGCTCCCACAGTTTTTGAGGAGGGCTTTGAGGGAAGATGAAGGGAATATTCCCTGAGGAATGGAAGCCATCTGTTCCCTGGTGTGCAAAGATGGGTCCCCACAAATATGGGCACCATGTTCCTTGTAAAGTCTCTGCACGGGCATAACAGGAAACCCTCAGGCATGCTCTGAATTTTACCCACTGGGATCCAGAATGTCCTTTGCAGATTTGAGAAGTGCTGTTGCATCCAACAGTTGTATTATTTTACTTTCAAAATTCAAAATGAGCCAACGTGATGAGACAGCAAATCCACGTGAAGTTTCTCTGGGTCTGTTCACACTGCTGAGGCTCTGGTGTTGCCTTGAAAGGTCAGAGGACTGAGTGCTGATATTGCCTTAGATTTAAATGGATTGTTTCCAGATATTGGAATAACCAAAGGTGGCTCTGACGCTTTCCTCAGATCTTCATAGCTTGGGAGTTAAGCACTAAATAACACTCAGACCTCTTCTGTCATCTGAAAGCTCAACAACTTCACATGACTTCTAACCCGTATGCCTCACCTGCATATTTTGAAGTTGAATTGTTTGAAGCTGTCAGGAGATGATGAATTTATGATCTCTGTTGGGGGAAGGGGAGGAATATAATTATGTACCACTTAACAGAAAGAAGCCGCATTACACAGCATCAAAGTAAACTGCAATGCCTTTTGGTGATGAAAATGAGTCTGAGTAATAAAAAAAGGTTATGTACTTAAAAAAAGAGCAAGCCGAGGACTTATTTTTAATGTAAGTCTTTTCAAATGACGTCTATTAACAGCTTAATAACAAGTTCACAATCTTGGTTGGACTCAGCACGTTCCATTTGCTGCTCTCCCTCATGCAAAGCAGCAAAGCCAGGTTTTCCTGCAGCGTATTTCAGAAAGCCACACAGTTCTCGTGATCTGAACATTTTTGTATTTAAATCATTCAGGAATGTTTAATCTAAATAAATATGCCATTCTTTTCATTAGCCTACACTCATATATTTGTATGATCTGTGTTTAAGCAACTGCTTAAATGGCTGCTTGCTGCTATATACTAATAATGTCAAACAAAAATTAATTAGACAGCTTAATGACCCAAAGTAAACTATTTATTTCAAGTTACCCTTATGTTTACTACTTTCACATTTGAAAATCTCTCATATGACTGTGACTTGGCCTCTTGCCTTTGCATGTTGTGCTTTAGGACAAAGTGAAAAATCTGTTTTCAGAGATCTTGTTAAATGAAGCATAATCCTGCTCGCGTGCTGCATCTAAAGCAAAGGGACTCATGGGGAAAGAGAGGCACAGGGAGAAGAGAGAGCAAATGAGTCCCCTGTATTTGGAGCTGTTCTTTGGGATTTCAGTTTGGAGCAGTGACAAAGGTGATGATTGGCAAAACATTAACAAATAGCAAATTCTTATTTTGTGCTCAGCAAATTATCTTGAAGAGACACTTAGAAATGTGAAGAAAACACAGCAGCCCTTTGGAAGGGCACCCTTGGTGTTAAGAGGGTGGATGGGTGGGACAGATTGATTGTAATTCTCTCAATATCTTTGCATTCCTGAGAAGGAACAGCACCGTGAGAGCTGCCTGGTGGCCTTTTGCTCCTGAGGCTTTTGTAATACCTGAAATAGTTCCCAGCAGATTCTTGTACAAATCCTTCAGACAATGGTTTCTTGAGTGCTTTGCTTGACCTTCACCTGTGGAGAATATTAAGCAGTGAGAAGACCAATGCTTGAAACTTGGAGGACTCAATTTCAGCTCTATTTATGTTTTTACGTGGTTCAATGCTAAGAGTTGAGAGTTCAACCTACATAAATGAAATGTGCTACTGTCTCTTTGCAGTAGTTAAAAGTATAGATGAAAAATGCATTTCTGCAAGTGGATTGCCTTTGTCCTTTGGAATTCTCTGAGGCAGCAATCCTGAAATGTTTTATATTTATAGGGGTTTTTTTTCCATTTGGAATTTTCAGCGCTTTCCAAAGGAGGGAGCTCAGGGAAACATTCAGTGTCTGGCAAGGATGGAGGTTAACATTTTAAAAAAAAACCTCACAACAAACCAAATGAAGAAAAATTAAAAATGAAATCAGCGTTCTGGGTTTGTTGTGGATACAAATAGGAATTGCCAGCAATCTTGGAGCTGTTTAAATGTATATAATGTCAATATGTATCAGAAAGGAATAAATCCCTTCCATATATTTGATGTACATCAATCCTGTGAGGCAGAAATGTTCTCATGTGTCTGTGTGTTCTGGAAGGAGGCACTTCCCCCACTAATAATAAAGGTGTGTGGGGGATCTTTCAGGCTGATTTAGGTTCTGGGATAGGTTCGCCATATAAGTTACCACCTGTTCCTGTTAGTGGCACATTCCTCCTAAAGAGGTTGTCAGAAATAAATTGCTGAGAGTGCTGATAGAAGAAGGAAATAAAAATAATTGATAAACAGTGCTAGATCACTTAGTAAGCAGATTTACAGCTGTTTTTAAGCGTTTGTAATTTTATCTAAACAAAAACCATTGGTCGTTGTCATCTGAATTCTTCTGAGGGAAGAGAGAAGCTTTTACAAGGTGCTCCTGAAGCAAGACAGACTTAGGAAGTGACTCTTTGCTTTACACAACATTTCATTTTTCTCTGTGAGAAAAGATCAGGAATCTGCTGCTCAGCTAAAGGGGATTGGAATTTTGTGGTTCCGTTGCTTTTCACCTCGCTGGGATGTCACTGTAAGAATGGTAGAAATTATCTATTCTGTCAAAATCTTTCTGATGCATGTGTGGGTTGTATTTACTCTTAGTTAATGACGTTGCTATTTCTTAACTGTAGTATTTGTTAGAAACAGTATGTATTGAAAAAAATCCAGGGCTTGGATGTGTGTGTGGTCAGCATTATTCAAAATTAACGTTCTCTAGCATTTGCTATCCCGTAACGTTTCCCGTTTGAACTTGTCCTAGTTGGTCTAAATCACATAACCTTAAAAACTCCCTGTTTTGGTTAAAACAAATAATAATAATGAAAGCAGCTATTCTGGGTATTCCTTTTCAAAATTTTCTGATCTTTTTTTGGAATATTGAAAGACTGCTGTTCTCCCTAGTAGTTCTCTGAAAGCAATTGCAATGGTTAGCTTAACATTTGGAGTTTTCTTTCATACAGCCCAGGACTAACTTCTGAGTGACTTTGCCAGCTAGAATAGAAAGCTTATAAAAAAGGCTTTTTAGGAATGGTTTCATAAAATATGCAAGTGAATATTGCAGTTTTATTTTTCAACTCATCCTTTCTAAGACAAAGCTTTTACTTTCTCTCCTGAAGCTTTGGTTATCGGTGTTTGTGGGTGAACATGTGGTCTAAATATTTTGTATGTGTATATACACATAGATTATTTTTCCTTTATTCATCGCAAAATATTTGTGGCTCTTCTTAAACTCTGTTTGGAGAGGCTCCTCTTTTCCCACAATTCCAAAGATCACTTTTGCAAAGAAGTCAATATTGGCCTCAAAAACTTCCTGATACTTCCTTTGTTCCAGTGTCTGAGACCTATAAATATTTTTGAATCAGACATCAAAACCCATAAAAATTTAAAAGTGGCTTCTTATCTGCAGATAAAATTTTACCTACAAATAAAATGTAAAGTTGAAAGAAAATTTCCCAATAGGGCTATTTTAATAATTAGTTTTTAGAGATTTTGCAATATATTTGTTGGTTATGTTAAGTAAAAATTCATCTCAACTTTCAGGTTACACACACTGTGTTTAAGCCAGACTCTGTGCCATGCTATGTTCAAAACAAAGATTTTGCATTTATCTGAATGAAAAAAAAATAGCTTAGGCTGCAGTACGGCTGATATTTCCTCAACACTTGCACAATCTTTTTATTGATTCTTTGTAATTTCCTACTTAGGCTTTTTTTTTTCCTTGCAAGAACAAAAAGGACACAAATTTAATAGTCTTATTTGTTGGATTTGGGGTAAAAATGTACTTTTAATTACAACTATGCTTGGAGGGTCCTGTTGGCTCAGGTCTGCAAGTTTTAATGGGCATTACTGACAGGAATGGGTCTGTTTTTCACCTGTGGGCAACTAAAGAGCATTTGTGTCTGAGACACTTAGAGACAGGATTTGACCATAGTGGTGTTCCCCGAACTGTACCTTTGGAGAGTTGAACGCTACTGAATTTGTAGAGTTCAATTAGAAATTGGTATTTAGACATTGTTTTCTGGTTAATTTATTGTATGAGCCACGGAGGCAGCAGAAAACATAATTTCTGCTTCTGCATTACCTGTTTTCCCCACTCTCCGAGGTACATTTTGCACATTAACATCTTTCCTTGACTCAGTGCAGGGAGATGGAAAGCGTCTGTCCCAACCTAAATAACTCTGTAACTCTACAGGGCTTTTCTGTGAAGTGAGAGAAACCTGGTCTCACTGGGAACATTCAGAAGGCATTAATAACCTTTTTTCACTCCCAGTGAATGTGTGAAAGAGAATGGGAAGGGGAAAGGATATTTAGGAAGGGTTTGTGGATAAAATGTGAGCTTGTATCAGCTTTGCTTAGCAGGCTGAGAGACTGAGTCAAGCCTGGAAACTTGAATGTGCCCTCGTACTTTATTTTACTTTTTCTGGTTTCTTGGCCTGTGAGTTGAGGTCAAGGATCCAAGGAAAAAACACCACAGGTTGACCTAAAGGTCAATGCAGAGATTTGTGCCAACCTTTCTGTGAAAGCTGTGGTGTGAGCATCGTACCTACGTACGAGGCAGAGCACAATTACTATTTGCAGAGTTTCCAAGCAAAACAAATGCACTCCTCTAGCTTGGATAATAGTGGGAAAGCAGCTTCACCTCTGCTGTACAGCATTAAATACTGGCCTTTCATAAAGTACTAATAGTGATGTTCTTTCCTGAACATGGATTTACAGGTCTGGGGTAGAATCATTGCATCAGGAGGGGTTCTCTTCCTCTGGGGCTGCTGCTCTGCCTGCAGGATGGGGAGCCTTGAAGGCCTTTCACTGCTGCCCATGTTTTCACTGCTTACTGCTTGCATGCTTTTGTTTCCTTTAGAGCAGAAATATTTGCCTTATAAGCAACACTTTGAAGCACCAGTAAGGATTATGGTCTCATTTTCTCAAATGGTGTTTTCATGCACGATACCACTGATGAGTGTTATGTTGAGTGTTGCTTAAAATTAGTCTTAATTAAATTTACTTTCTATTCTGCATTTGCTATAGAGTCCCTCAAATCTAGCCAGTAGGACTTGACAATGGTAGAGATAGTTGCTTCTACTTCTGATTTGCTTATTTTTTCATTATTAGCTTGCAAAACCATGATTGTGAAAAGCTGATAAAGCTGGTTTTTTTCAGTGATGGCAGTGGGATTATAATCTGAAATTACTGCTGCCTTGAGTAGTTCTGAAAGTCACTTTGGTTGAAATTGATTTCTTACTCCTGATGGTGTTACCAAGTTCAACCCTCAGTGTCCATTGAAGGGTTTTTTTGAAGGAATTGTACTTGCCTGCCTTTGGTTGTGTCAGCGTTTCCACGGGAAGGTAACGCTGCACAGAAACCTTGAGACAGTTGGAGCTGAACTGAGACACAGGCACTGAAGGGTTTCCAGAAGGTGAAACTTTGCTTTGTTTCATTAACACAGGGGACAAGAACAGGAAATCACAAAGAGGTAAGGAGGTATAGAAGTCAAAGAGAGAGAAGGAGTTCATGTTGTTGTAATCCTAGTAACGTTAATTAATGCAGCTGAAATATTTTGCAGGTAGAATTCAAGTTTCATATTTAAAGAAAGGTGATGAACAACATCCTGGAAAAGAGGGGGTGTGGATAATTACGTTGTTGGTATCCTTGGAAGGAAGAAATCAAATATCAGTAGTAAATACTAATCCTCTCTATTCAGTGATGGAATAGGAAAACCGTTCATCCCAAATGAGAGGTGGAATTGCAGCAGAAATCATCCTGCAAAGAGAGACAGGGGTTTGTTGTGAGCTTGTGCTTTGTCTCAGCCATAGCTGCGATAATGGGGACGTTTTGTCTGATACCACCATGGTGGGAAAGTTATTGGGAGGGGACAGTGAGGAGAAAGTTTTTGCTTTCTTGTTTTGAGAATGTTGTTCCAAGGCTTAATCACAGATGGATTCTCTCTCTGTATGATGGAATATTCCTCAGAAGTTTTGCAGTGAACGTGGATTAATGAGTTCACGATAGCTTAGCAAAGTGTGTGCCCTCAGGAGGAAGGGGGAAGTGGTACTTGCATATGTTGTGAAAAACATATGCAACTAAA
This sequence comes from Corvus kubaryi, assembly GCF_017639235.1. NCBI lineage: Eukaryota > Metazoa > Chordata > Aves > Passeriformes > Corvidae > Corvus > Corvus kubaryi. Next base: position 3,013,311 of record NW_024581089.1, on the reverse strand, counting down.
TTTAGCTCGTACTAGCAGATTCTACTTATTTTGAAGATTGTGGGATACTTCCAACCTTGGATGAAAAAGGGCATGGGAAGATTTTTTTTATTTCTATTTGGGCTCTTGCATCTCTTTCTCCTTTTTCCTTCCCCCAAGGAAAAAAAGCCTCTGAACAGAAGACAAATTATTTCTCTGCCTACACTTGTATCTTAGTAGTCTGATTTTAGCACTATGTCGTCATGCTGCAAGATTAATTGGCATATGCTGGTTTTTGTTTTTAGCCTTCTCCAGTTTTGTACAGTAGCTAATGCTTCTCCCACAAATCTTAGATTTAACTGTGAAGGCTTATCTTATTATCCAAAACAATTTCTTCCCTCTCCTTTTGAAATGGAGGAACATTAGCAACCGCTGTTTATTGGGGGCAATATATATTTTGTGTATTTGGTACTAATACTACTGGATAAAACCAGCACTGGATAGCTTAATATTTATCTGCTAGCACTTTAGGACTGTTATTAACCCTTTCTAGTGGGTGTGCTGAGCTGTGAGTGCTCTGAGTGCAAATATGGTGGCAAACTGACCTCTTCAGTTCTATTTTCAGAAATTATATTTTCCTCCCTCTCTCATTTTGGGGAGGTTGAACACTAACACTGGATGTGGCATGAACCTTGCTTTGATCTGGCTACAAAAGCATTGACTGCTTTCCCCTTTGAGGGGAAGAAAACCCCCACTGATATTATAATTGCGTGTCTCAGCAGCAGCTGAAAGGAAAAAATACTTGTACCCTATATTCCAAAGTATATAACTTCTTCTCACAAAAGATACTTCCTCTCCCTGCAGATCATGCTTTGCATGTGGTGTGCTGCTGCCTTTCTGTCTCAAGCTGAACAAATACTAGTTAGTTGAAATAGATTTTAAGGATTCTAATTGTTTATAATCTTCTTATGGAGTCAGTGACTATAATATATTCAAATTCAGGGATTGTACCTTGGATTTTCAAGCAGTAAAATAAGGTTTTTTACTTGCTGCTCTGAAGCTTTAGAAGATATTCAGAGAATTCCCTTTTAACACTGCACTTCATAAAGCTGTTGGTATTTCTTCCTTGACAGCAGGTACCCTTAGGTGTTGAATCCAAAGATTTTTGGCATCCAGAGGCAAAAGGATTTATAAGACAATCCTAAGAAGGTCACTAATGAACACTGAGTTGCTGCTTTTAGAGGTGACTGTCTCAGCTGCTTTTAAAGCTTGTCCTTTGTCTTTGGAGGACCTCATTTTACAACAGAACTGCTGAAGGTTGAGTCAAGTTTGTTCAGAGCTGTATCCCCTGGAAACATATTGGCAAGCATGATTTAGCACTGCTTGTCTTAATCCTGTACATTCCTGGCCACGGCAGGGCTGCACATTCTGTAAGCTTTCTTCCATGCTGTACTTTGGCTTCGCACACTTTAAATGCTCAAAGGCATTAAAAAGATGATCCGAAAAAGGAGTTTTTTTCTTTTTCTGTATTGTAAATATAAACCTCAAAAATCTCAAAAAGTGGCTATTACATAATATGAGACTATAGTTTCTGAAGTAGCTTAAGAATCAACCTGAAATGTGAAAAATATATGAAGTGACACAACTCTTTTCAGCACCACTGGACCACTAGAAGTATTTAGGGCTGTTCATGCCAACAGTCCAGGCACATAAAATGGGTGTGCAGATAAGCTTGGTGCAACGACTGCTTCATTTAGGTAAAAGACCTCTTCATAACCACTCTTTTCTCATAAAGGCAAGCTTCTGGACAGATTCAAAAGCTTCCAAAGGAATTATTATTATTATTATTATTATTATTATTCAGTAGGTCTGCAGAGATGAAGAGGACACTTATATTTTAAAACCCCCACAAAAAGCCGGACTCTGACTTAGAAGATGACCTGGGTTTCATTGAGGTTAGGCCTGGGCCACACTGGATGTGATTACGTCTCCAGTCCATTTCTTCCAGGAAGAAATGGACCATATACCTCAATAATTTAGAGAAAATTTCCTACAGTAGAGTTCTGCAGAAAACTGAAAATAATTCCTTAGGCAATTCTCCAGCACAGACCTGGATGCTTTTGGGAGGTCCTAGAGTGGACGTGAGCGTTACACTCTTGTATTTTGTGATACTTACACCAGTATTTATGGGACTACCATAATATTGTGACATGTTGTCTCAATAGCTCTGAGAAATGGGGGAATCACTCCTGTCTACAGAGACAAAATGAGTCATTCAATCACTTGAGAAATTGGGAGATCTTGTGGAGCAGGGTAGAGTCATTCCCTGTGCCGGGGGGGCTGCAGCACTGAGGGGACACACAGCAGCATGAGCAACACAACATAGGACTCTGAATGCAGCTGGCCTATTTCTGCTGTGTTTTAGCCCATAATCTTGTTTTCTTTTTCATCAAGTAAAAAAAAGAGTTCAATAAAATTATTATTGTATTGTCTAAAAGTCTGAGTTGGTGAAAGGAAATATTCCAAACAGTATTCTCTTCCTGAGAGAGAATCTGTAATTTTACAATTGGGATGGAGTGAGCAGAGGGAGAGTGGCTGTTCCTAACTCATCTAAAATGTTATTTAAGGTGGTTGGTTTTGATTATTTATTTCTCTTAATTACCAAAGTTTTATTAAATGAATAAAAGTAAAAATAGTTCTATTGTTACTCCTTCCATGGAAAAACATCCTGATTGAGTACCACCACCCTTCTTCATTTCTTCCTTATGGCAGTGCTGGCTTTGGGAAAGCAGGGCCAGGAAGGAAGCAGGGAGCCCAAATTGCTGGGGAATGAGCACTCACAATAGAATCTGTGTAAAATCCAGTTCCTAACAGTACCCAGTGTTCCCCCCAGATACTGCAGTCCAGAATGAAGCCCTCACATCTTCACTGCTTGCAGCTGTTGCTCAAATGTCAAAACATTCTCCAAAGGATGTTTTGTTACAGAAAATGTGGGTTTCTGCCCATGAAAAATTGATTTCTCAGAGTTTCACTAAATACAGTTTTCTGAGAGAAATTTCCATTTTTTTTTTTTTTTTTTTTTTTTAAAAATGTTGTCCTTGGTATTTCAGACCACCTTAGTCTGGGAAGAAGAAGTTGAGAGGTCTTTTAAGGATAGGAACCCCTTTGTGGCAAAAGTTGTGTGATGGAGGAGCTCCTGGTCTGTGAGCAGAATCTTGAGCAGGTATTGGAGCAGGGTACTGAACCCTTCAGCACAATCCTTGGCCACTTGCTGTGGGCTTTTAGTCTTGGCCACTTCAGAAGAACTGCAGTTCCATCCAAATGCACTGTCTTGTTTCAAGGGAGGAGTCAAACACTGTGTTCAGTATCCCTGTTTGGATTTGAACCCAGAGGTCCCACACATCACACGGAGGCATTTCGGATTATTACTGCTATAGGCAAGTGTGTCTGTTATTGTAACTGTATGTAAATTAGAGTGAAAATAGACTGAGTATCTGAAAATCTCTGTAAAATCCTGTTTTCTATATGGGGATGTTTTCCAGAAAGGAAGCATTTTTATTAATTTAAAATCAAAGGAATACACTAAAAAATTACATTATGGAGTGTCAGGGATGGCAACACCAGTTTTCTTCTCTTTTAGAACAGATAAGTAAATGCAGTTGTATTTCTGTTTTATTGTTGCTTTCTGTTGTCTTATCGGAATGTCAATATTATGTATAAGGGGAAAGTATAAATGCTACTCCAAATAGTAAATGCTTTAGTAAATCATATTTGCTTCAGTGGGAGATCCATTTAATCCCTACAAAGAGAGAAAGGATCTTTGTTTTGAGATGTGTTGCAGTTTTTTGCATCAACAGTAGCTTCCAGTTGAGGTTAGAAATCCTAGAATAGTTTGGATTGAAAGGGAACTTAAAGTTCATTTTATTCCACCCCGTGCCATGGGCAGGGACACCTTCCACTATCCCTGGTGGCTCCAAGCCCCATCCAACCTGGCCTTGGACACTTGCATGGATCCAGGGGTGCACCCACAGCTTCTCTGGGCACTCTGTGCCAGGGCCTCCCCACCCTCACAGGGAAAAATTCCTTCCCAGTATCCCATCCATCCCTCTGGCAGTGGAAACCATTCCCTGTGTCCTGTCCCTCCGTCCCTTGTCCCACGTCTCTCTCCAGCTCTCCTGGAGCCCCTTTGGGCATTGGAAGGGGCTCTGAGCTCTCCCTGGAGCCTTCTCTTCTCCAGGTTGGACACCCCCAGCTCTCCCAGCCTGGCTCCAGAGAAGAGGGGCTCCAGCTACTTGAGCATCTTTGTGGACGTTCCATGGACCCCCTCCAACAGCTCCATGCCCTGCTTTTGTTTGGAGCCCCAGAGCTGGACACAGTGCTCCAGATGGGGTCTCGCTGACACCAATTACCCCGATAGGAACTAATCACTCTGGCACTTCATGCTTGCCAGAATCAAGACTAATCTTTTAAAATCCTTGTTCCAGCAAAATGTTATGTGTCATAATGGTTTATACTCCACTTGACATCCCTTCCCTAATGGAAAAGCTGTTAGAGACTGAAGTAAATAGTTTGGGATAGGGTGGATCAAGTTTTTCTTCCAATAATTACTCAGCCTGTTTCCCTGTGCTCCTGCTTGGGTGGTGCATGAGAGGAGGCTGGGGAGGAGCAGTGAGCCCAGGTTTAGTCTCTGTTTGGAGGTTGTTCTGTGAAGCTTGATTTGTATAAAATACACAGTATGGAAGCACTCTGCCGCCCTGAGCTTGGCAAATAATCAGTTTTTTTACAGTGAGTGAAAAGCTGAGCTATTTCCATGGCTGCAGCAGGGACAGCAATACCTGCATTGATTCCTCCTGCAAAAACATAATCAATGGTGTTAATGAAAGTTAATTAATTTGTTTCTGAAATTACTTAGTTTCTTTCAGCAGCAAGGGATAATGATTGGAGGTTGCAATAACACTTTCCCTAGCAGGGTCTGGGGGGCGGAATCTGAGTTTGTAATTTTTATTTTAGAAAGAACGTATTTTGGCGTGGCTCTGCTGTGTGGGTGTTGTGCAACATCAAAGCCAGGGAACCAGGGCTTCTGTGCTGAGAAGTCAGTAGGTCAGTGACAGTACACTTCTCTTAATCTTTTAATCATGAGGTAGCTAAGAAAGAGAATCTAATGTTTTTATGACTCAGAATGCAGACCAGTGTCACCTTCTCAAGAGCATTAACTTGCAATGCTGTCAGTCCTTTGGGAAGTTTTTGTGTATTAACAGAACTACTTCTGTTTTGGGCTCCAACACCCACCTTGCAGTTGTAGCTGGGAGGTTCATTGGCAGCTGCAGGCTGGGTACACAAAATGCACAGCACATGATCCGTGAGCATTGGTGAAAAATTCTGTTGGCTCCAGGTTGTGTAAGAATTCTGCAAGAGCTGCAGAGGAAGAACCACAGCTGGCCAGAATTGCACAACAAATTCATTCTTTTTATGGTTTTTAATTTGGTGGCAGGAATGGTGGAGACTTGTGACAAAACATTTTTGGATGAAAAATCCAAATTCATTGTGATCCCAAGTGTTTGTGGAAATGTATCCTTTTGAAATTGTAATAAACCACCCATTGGAAACTGCTCGTTTCCTGCTGGCTCAGCTTTGGCTTGGCAGTGGCACACAGAGCCTCCATGACATTGCTGTGATCCCAGCCTGGCAGCTTTGGTTGGAACTGCCAGGACAGGGCTCCCTGCTTCCCAGCAGGACCTCCCAAAGACTGAGCCTCCTCTGCTTTCACCCTGCCACGTTTGGTCCTTTTGGAAAGCCAGGTGTGTCCAGAAGCCACTGGTGACTCTTGGAAACCAAGCTTTGATTGCTATATATTTCAAAAACTATCGTGATTTCTTCTCCTGTGGGAAGTTTTGCAATATCTGTTTTTCAGAATTTCTTGCTAAATAAATTGTTTGTTCCTTCTTTTGCAAATCCTGTCAATAAATGAGGGAGGGGAGTGACAACTCTTGTGCTCTCAGGGCTGACTTAGTTATGTTAATTTTTTGTCTCTCTTCATTATTCAGTCACATGCACAGCTTTGTTTTGGGTGGAAGGATGGCTGGAGCAGGAGTGACCTGTGAGGCCACTCACAGTGACACAAGGCAGTGGGCAGGTGACAGCTCCGTTCTTGGCCCTGAATCACAATAATTTCACCTCATTACTTGCAGACTGTGTGACAGAATTCATTATTTTGCAAGGGGTTTAACTCCATGAAAAGGTTCTAAAGCCAGAATCATGTGGGCTAGACTTATGTCCCTTGCCAATGACATTTTTACCATATAGAAATTTCATTCAGAGAACTCAAACCCATTGGTACTTGTGCAGAAACACCCCTTTATCCCGGACTGATGTGTTTCTGGAATTTTTTTGGTGAGTTTTTCAAATGCTCACCTGCTCAGGGCGTCCAGCACTTTCTGCTGTTTTAACTTGATTTTGCACCAGGCTCAGTATAGCGGAGTGAGCGTCACTGCTCTGAATATTTGATGTCATTGCTGGAGAAGTCCCAGCTGGAAGGTGCTCCTTTAGTGGCTTTTGTTTGGACTTTGTTTTTTTTTTTAATAAAGAGACAAACAAGGGTGAATGTGACCTGCTCTGAGTAAAGCAAGAAGCTGAGGTTTTAGGAAAACTTTTGTGGTTATATGAACATTTTAAAGTTTCTAAGCTTTTCAGTGCTTTAGAAATTATGAGTTCCAAAGTTTTTTTTAGCACTTGAAGTAATATTTTTACCAGGTGAAGAGTTTCATTTATGTGAAAATATTGTACAGTCTTGTTTCTTTTAGGTTTTCCCCTATGGAAACAGGCACAGGAATGTGTCAAAATGCAGTTACCAAATATATGTGCCTGACTGTAGAACTCAGATAAGGAACCTTTATCTTGAGTGTAATTATTGTTGATGTTGTTGAACAGAAATTGCAAAGTGTCCCAAGGTATGTAGAGGTAAAGAGAGTTTAATATTTAGGCTTTAATTGCTTTTTCTAAATTCTGTAGTGTTGTCAGCCTGTTACTTTCCTTCATTATTACATGTTCCAGCAGTTATAATTCTGTTTGTGACTGTTTCTTTCAATCTTTTACTAGATTTCTTTTTCAATTTTATTTTGGCAAATTAGACCTTACCAGCTTCTTTAAAATGATCATAGAAGTGCTTGGGTATTAGACTTGGTTATGTATTTTGAAAAAGAGCAGAGGCTGATGAAGGAAAAATTAATGTGAGTGTCCTGAACATAGTTCAGTGGTGCTTGATTTGGAAATACCTTTCCTGGTGAATCAGCCTTTTTGTTGCTTTTGTTTGGATTCTTTTTTGTTGTTCTTGTTTAAAAGCCTTGGTGACTTCAGTCAGTTTGAGAACAGTTTTAAAAGCAGTTCCACATCAGTTTTCATTTCCACCTTTAACATTGAAGTGTTACGCATCTGTACTACAGATGTAACATCGAGGTTTTGACCCAGGGAAGAAACCAGCAGAGATGATAAATCTTTGAAGAGCTCTCATACAACAGGTGGTTTCTCTAGGACCTCTCTCTCAGAACTGCTTTTACCTGTCTGGTGTAGAGCACCTCTGTACTTAGCAGGCAGGTTTGAAATTTCACAGATATCTGTAGCTCCCAAATGTCTTCTAAGAAAAGCAATAATTATTATTATTAGTATTATTATTATAAGAGGAAACATGAAGGCTTTTTCCTTTGAAGTGTGTAACCCTTTCTATACGATCTGATACCCTACGTCAGTGGAACGGTTGTACTCATTTAGAAAATGTCTTTGTTGAGGCAGCTCTTTGGAGTTTAATAATACTTCAAGGTGGATCTGATCTGTCAGCCTCAGCCCTTGTGCCCTGTTATTTCACAGGCGTCTCAAGGAACCCTGAGATGAAGTGAGAGCATTGAATGCTATTGGGTCTTTAAAACAGTGTAAAAGAGCTTTCCTTTTCCTCTAGAACTATTTAATTTTTTGCTGTACTATTTGCAGACCATATTGACTTAAACCCCAAACCAGACAAAAGCAAACCAAACAAAGCAAGCCCACTGCTTTTTATGGCAAAATAACCTTCAGCAGAAGTTCAAACAGGAATTTGTTGTTGGTGCTGAGGGGGGTGCAGCTCTGTTCTTCTAAGGGAGCTTTCTGTCACACCCTTAAGGATGAAAGCAGAAAACCCCCAATTTTGTTGCCACTGCAGTTTTTTGCTATCCTATACCGCTTTTTGTGTGGCATCACTGACTATTTACAGCCATGTGCATAAATTGAAGGCAGCCCCTGGGTAGTTCTTCAGGTTGTCCCAGGTCTGGCTCATGCTCCACCACCTGCTCTGCAGCACCAGTCTTGGCTCCTGCTTCTGCAGACACTTGCAGCTCTTTTGGAAGAAGGGTGGGTTGTGTGTGTGTGTGAAAGGCACAGCCCAACTTTTTAACTTGCCTCCTTGAAACTAAAAAGTGAGTGGGGCCAAAAGGGCCTGTCTGTCATTTGTTGTTCCATACAGGGGTTGCTGTCATGGCAAAATTCAAACTGAAAAATTCCTGGCCAGCTCGATTGCTTGGTGTCTGTGCACAGCTGGGGTGGTTATTGCTGTATGTTGACAGCAGTTGAGTAGCTGATTTTTTGGCTACTGAGAGATTTGGCTTTCATTACTGTGCTGCTCCATTGTGCTTTGGAAGTCAATTATCCAAACTGTCACCCAGCTGGAGAGGGGATGGGGCCATTGGAATCAGCGCCGCCTGAAATAATTTAGCTCAGGTGAACTTTAAACCCCGTGGCTTGGAGAAGACAGGGAGCGCCTGTTGTATTCTGTGGGGAGCATGCAATGATTTAGCAACTTGTGTCAGAGACAAAGCAAAGGCTTTTGCCAGGCACTGGCAAAAGTAATGAAAGGCTGAGTTCACTCACTCCTGCTTCTTTGCTGTGTCTGTCCTGCTCTGGAGGTTTCTTTGCCAGAGCCATTTTCAGCCTGGCATTCCTTCTCCCAGATGTTGTCCTGGTGGTCCATGTGAATGACAAAAGTCACCTATTTTATGGACCCATTTGGAAGCCTAGCTGATGTATGAGCAAATCTGAACCAGGGTGAGATCCGCACAAATACTCATCTCTAACAGTCTCTTCACTCCTGCTGTTATATCAATGCACTATTTCCTCAAAACACGTTTTTATTTAGCTTACAGCTAAGTTTAATATTTTCCCTCAGAGAGCCGAGGATTGGTTGTTCCATGTGGGTAATTCCATAGCATTGCCATTTCATTTTCCTTACAGTTGTGTAACAGCTAAGATATTGTGACATTTATAATCAGCAAGAATTCAGAACTGCTTTAGGGCACCGGGCTTTTTTTTTTCCTCCCCCCGAGTAAAGTGAGGTGATTTTTTTTCTTTACTACATTTTCCCTGATTTTTGAAAGAGAAGAAACATTAATGTTTGAGAAACAGCACTCATTTTTTCAGCAGAAAGCACTGCTTGAAAAATATGAACCAGGTTACAGCAATGAGTTATCCTCTTAGTCATGGATGAGAAGCTGCTCTCCCCCAGATCAAGCTTTTTGATGTAGAAGATCATCCAAGGCCTTGTGATGTTCAGCACAGCACATCTTCACCCAACAAGTGAGGTATCTCTTCCTGCAGTCAAAGTATTTTGGCTGATCAAACTTCCCTGGGCCTCAGAGCTGCGTGACAGTTGCTGCAGTGAGAGGGATGTTGCTCATGGAGAGGAAGCTGCTGTCAAACTTGGAAGAGAAAGGATTCTGGCAGTAGTAGGACCATGCAGTTCAGGAACGATGGTGCTGGAGAAACAGAAGGGAAACTTTCAAAAATTTCATTTTGGCCTTTATCCCCAGAAAAGTGTGAAGGAGAAAATTTGCTTTCCGCCCACCACGTGTGGCATCCTGGTAGCAGAGAGTTTGTCAGCATGGCAAGGAAATGTTCATGCAATCCTGCTGAACAGTGTGGTTGGCATGGCAAGAAATGCCAATAACGTGACACTTGTGGCACAGCCTTACAAAGCCATCACAGGGTGGTAGTAATGAAGTCATCCCAAGAAGATGTTTCCCCATATATGCTTGCATTTTTGTTTTCTAATTCTCCCATTCCTCAAAGTTAGAGGCAAATAAAAGTAGCTATCCCATTAGTAATTTAAAAATAAGCTTTTAAACTGGTTTTTTTTGGTGTTTCCATGATAATGTTTTAGTGGCAGTTTGGTGGGTTAAACAATTTGTGTTCTAGAAAGCAGAGTTTGTAATTAGAGTCACTAAAAGTAGTTTGTTCTGGTTTTAATTTTAAAATTATTTCAAGGGTCATTAAAGGATTTAAGGCAAAACCATGAATTCTTTCCTCAGTCATATATTTCTTGAGGTCAATTATGTTGTCTGATCATAGATTTTGTCCTGCCCAGGTCTGGTTAGACACTCGACAATACCAGTCATTGGATAATAAGGCACTTCCAGTTCCTTTAGCTGAATTCTTAACAGAATAAGATGTTTATGATCTGAATCTCCTATTCCTCTCATTTTTAGGTGTTCAACTTTTCAGTCCTTTCCTTTCCCCATTCTACCACCTGTTTCTTCTCCTTTCTCAATATTAGGATTTTGCCAGAGCACCATCAGAGCTGCAGCAGATTCCAGCTTGGTGGGATTGAAGTTGCAGGTCAAGTGTATAAATCAGATATTCAAACCCAGGAATGATGTGCTCCAGGATGATGCCTAGGGAATATTTATATCTGTATTTATCACAGCTACTCATGCAAGTGTTGGTCAATAACACACAGATTTCAGCTCATTTTATCTCAGGTTTGATGCCAAACTAGCAAAGAAAAATGTTCTTGCTCCTCTCCTCTTTCTTTCTCTTTTCACTTCATTGAAAATGTTGGCCACAATGAAGATGTCACCCCAGAGGCTGTACCTGCACTATGGTGCTCTGAAGCAACAGCAGCTCCCTATTATTAGACAATAATTCAAGGGAAGCTATCACTGTGGGTCATTTCCATACATTAGATATATTTAAGAGCATATACATATTTAATTTGCATAATAAATACTAATATAAAATTCTCCTTTTCTGAGCTCAAGTGTGTTGAATGTTAATGGAGCTGCCTTTGCAGTGTGCTGAGGGAGGGGAGAACTGGGGCCTGCTTGCTTTGATTTGTTGTGAAGCAAAACCCTCCAGCAAAAGCCTTTGACTTCCTGTGTGTCACTGCTGAAACCTTTCAGGAAGAATGCACTTTTCCTAAGCCAGCAACAGCTTTATTTCTAGAGCCTGTCCTGTTGGGATGTTTGTGACGTCAGACCAGGAGCTGGGTTCTGCATATTTTTAAGTGTGATAAGGAAAAATTTAATTGATGCTTTATTAAAATCTTAGCTGCTAAAACCCTTCAAAAAATGACGCTGGTCTAAAACATTTCCTGAATTATCTCCAGGCTTTGAGAAGTACTTAAATTTTCCTTGTTGTAAGACCTACGGTGGGAAACTGACAGTTGGCTTTTAAACTGTCATTGTATGCTACACTCCTAGTGAGGCAGGGGTGTGTTTTGTAGTTTAAAAGGTGATTCTGGTGATTAAAAAAATAAATAATTTTTTTCTTAATTAGATGCCAAAGTCTCCCACCAAGATATTTTTGGTATAATCTCTCAAGTAATTGATGTGTCCTCAATTAATGTGTAAGTAACACAGCCAACTAGTTACCACACCAGCAGAATTTTAAAATGATGTTAAGTGGCATTAGACCCAAATATTTACCCTCTCTCCTCTGGAATCTTTTATAAGATCAATAATGAGCAGTGTAAGTACTGAATGGCTCTGGTGGGCAAAGCAGTAAATTTCACATTGCCTCTAAACGTTGCTTTGTGATCTGCGAACGTCCATCAGAGATCTCTTGGGTAAAAAAGCTCCTTAGTGAGACATGGAAGAATGTAAAGTAGAGGGAAGCAGAAGAACTCGTTTTGGTTTTTATTTGTAAAATATAGGTACATTGGATTATACCCTCCAACAGGTGGGTGCGATGAAAAACATCATTGCAGGCGTTCTCTGCGCTGTCTTTCAATGTATCAGCCTTGCTTCAAATAGAACAATGTCATTTATCTTCCAGATAAATGGAAGATAACAAAGCACTGAACAAAGCTGTGGGAGCTGCAATAGCAGAGGCTGAAGGGAATAGTTGAGGCCTTGCTCCTTTTATATGATAAATTAGTCTCAGGAACGTTCCCTCAGGTGTGGAAGCTTTCACAAATCCTTATAAAAAAAAGTGCCTCTTCCTAGGAAATTCCTAAGATCTGAGCAGGGACTCCAGATACAGACACTTGTGTGTTTTCCTGGTGGATCTTGTCTCTTGAAGTATCCTGATTCATGTCCATAGGGAGTCTGTGTCCTTAAAACAGGACTTGGGCTGTTGTTGGGGAGCAGAGACCTAGAAATGAGGTAAAACCTGGCTCAGGTTTGTGCCTTGCACAGTGGGGCTTTAGCTCCCTTTGGGACCCAGCCTCCAGCTCTCTCTTTTCACAGCTTTAGTGACTTTTCCCTTGAGACTTTGAGAGTTAGGAGAAGAAGGGTTAACTTGCAGAGGATATTACAGACACATGCCCTATTTGTAGGTGCTATTATGAGAGTAAGGCTGAGCTGTGATGAATTAGGTAATTCCCTCTCACAGAAGAGGAATGAATTCTTAACAGCTGAGAATTGGAAGGCATCCTTACTTAACAGGCAGAGGGAAAATGGGGTCCCCAAAAGGCCCTGTTAGAGTCCCTGCCTTGTTATGCTGTTTTCTGGAGGTGGGAAGCAGGTGAGAGTCTGATTGAGAAGCTTTTTGTGAACTTAACCATAGCTGAGAAAGTTGAATTATGGCATTCCATCTTCCTCATGACTCTGGCTTTCTGACCTTGGCTTACTTTTAAAGACAAATAATTATTGAGCCACCAGAATCCTTCTTAGAAATTGTTTCATGTTCCCCTCATGAGGACCTCCCCACAGGCAGATTGTTTTGTACTGATTTATAAACCACTGCAGACCACATGAGCCTGCACATCTCACCTGCTCATTTAGCAATGGAGGAGATGGTTGGAGGTGGAGCTGGATGTGGGATAAATCCTTAACTGATGTGTCTCTCCTGGGGAAACTGGTCTGCAAGAAAAAGTTACTTCCTTTGTAAATATTGATGTATTACTATTGGAACAGGCCCTGGGAGGTAATACAGATGTGGTAGAAGTGCTGGAGGGGACAGGACAGAAAAAGCATTTAAAAGCTGATTGGGAGCCTTGTTTTTGTACTATTTGGTGTGACAAGCAAACCTTTTCTTTGGCCATTTCTTAGGAAGAATGAGTCTCAGAAGACAGGCAAGTAAGAGTCAGGAAAAGTCTTTTGCAGCCCTTCAAAACTTCAAGTTTATTTTTATCCCCACCTGGGACTCCCTATGCAAAACTGGTGACTTCTGCCTACTGGGGTCTTGCTCTTGTATTCCTTCTTCTGAAAGTTCTGGAGCCTCTGTAGGAAATGCATCTTTTTTGTCTTGTGCATGGTTTGTACATTTTTAGGTGCTGACACAGTATAATTAAAATTGAAGAAGGTAGGGAAGGCATTTAGAAACAGTAATTACTGGTATGTCAGTAACAAAATTAGTGGGAAGTGAGTATGAAAAGATAAATCATCCTTCTGTGAGCAGCTTTAGTAGATGTCTGTGCCTATGGGCTTAAAATGTTGTGTTTGAGCTGCAGGACCACAGATGTACCTGTAGCTGCCACTAATGATAAAACGTCTCTTATCTCAGGGAGGGAATTAGCTGACCTTTCCTTTGCATATTAAATACTCATAAATTAATTGATCACACATTGATATGCTGGTGCTTATCATGCAAGTCCAGTGTGGGTGGTTACATCACAAGAGGCGTGGGCCATGAAAGCATCTGTGAAGGTCTGCTCTGGGCTCCCAGCACAAGAGCCCTTCAGCTCTGCTGAATATGTATGAGCCTCACTTGCTTGTTAGCCCTAAGCCTGCAGGGCTGTTTGAAGGTTTTGGCAGAACTTGGTTTTCCAGGATCAAAGAAACCTGAGCCTAGGCTTAGCTCTGCTCTGGATGCTGGTCCTGCAGCGTTGCAAAGGAAAACAACGCTGCTTGCTTTCAGGCTCTATAAACCTGCCTGTTTTAGCTGAGTTTCAAAATCAGTTAACAGTCAAGTAGTGCAGGAAAATAAATGAAGGGTTTTTTTACCTTTTGTCGTTGTTTGCTATTTATTTTAAAGGAAGATGTTGTACATTGTCTACTTGGTTTTCTTTCTTCCTTTTTTTGTTTTGTTTAAATGGAGCTGCTTGGATCTCTGTCAGGTGTGTCAAGATAAGCATGTAGGTAGTTACTGTGCCCTGATCATTCAGCTTTGGCAATCAAATCTGCAGAACTTAAAAATTCCTGCTTTGATTTCAAAACCACTTCCAACTAGCGTTAGTAAACTACATGTTTAAATGTACATTTAAGTTTAAAAAAAGCTTTATAAAGACATAAAATGCTCCACAAAAATGTGTACTTTGAATTTTGAGGTCATTACAATTCCTGACTGCCTCAACATTCCCACTGCAGAGTGAGTCAAGCCTGTACCTCGGGACAAACTCTCCAGGCAGGTGAGCAGCACTCTGAGAAACAAGAGTTGCAAACATGTTCCAGTCCAAATTCTGACTGTGTGAATTCAAATTGGACACTGAAGAGGCTTCAAACCCTGAGAAAGATCTGATCAGCATAATAAAATCTTGGGAGCTGCAGCTCATTTTGCCTCTTTCTGCTGTTGGAACCAGAGCTGACATGAACCTCGTTTGCACTGAAGGATCCAAAGGGAAATATTGGATTCTGACCCTGCAATGAGTTTTGCGTGGGCTCATTACCATTTAGACAGATGGGATACATTAGAGTTTCCATTTCTTGTTTCACTGTAGTAATAAATGGTAGCTTTTTTAATAGTTTATGTTCATGAAACACTATAATTTTTATTACACTTCAGTGAGATTTGCAAGCTGCCATTGAAATGAAAACCAAAAAAAAAAAAAAAGCAAGTGATTGTAAAGCTGAAAGAAGATTTTAACAATATTCAGCTCAAGTTATCTAAGATAATGTTTAATTTTGCCATTTCCCTTTCCCTGTTCAGCAACTTTTCCCAGGAGCTTGTGCTACTACTTTGTCTTTGGGCTGTGTGCAAACCACCCAGGCTTCGCGTGTTCCTCTGTGTGTGAGGGCAGTGATACATGCAAATGTTGGTGTGCCAGAAGGAATTCTGAGATTTCAGGTGGTCTCTTCTTACCTTTGTCTTCTTCCCCACCTAATAAATTCCCTTGTGCAGTTCCTGCATTTCAGGGCCGGGTGAGCGAGCTGCTGATTGTGTGCCAGCTGCTGTCAGTGGCAGTGCGGTGTGAGGGCTGATTGCTCCATTGTGGTGCTGAGCGCTCCTGAGCAGGGGGCTGCAGGCACACAGCAGAGCCTGAGTCTCATCTGAACCTCCCCACAGGCACATCAGCCCTCCTTTGTTCTCTGGGTTTGATTTAAACCTCTCTGCTCTGCACTAAAGGTGCAGCAGGAATAATAACTTGAGTGAATCAGTCCATAAAGCTGAAGAGTATTGATCTGTGTCCTATAGAATTAGAAATTACTGGCTTGGAGAACAGTTTTCTGCCCTGAGAATCCCTGCTTTGTCTTCGTGTAAGAGGGTTAAAGTTGTAAAGTCTTACCATGATAAACGAGAGTTTCCTTCTACAACTCCCTGCCAGGAGGTTGCAGCCAGGTGGGGGGTCGGGCTCTTCTCCCAAATAACAAGCGATAGAACAAGAGGAAATGGCCTCAAGTTGCACCAGGGGAGGTTGATATTGGGTATTAGGAAAGATTTCTTTGCTGAAAGGGTGGTCAGGCATTGGAGCAGGCTGCCCAGGGCAGTGCTTGAATCATCCTGGGAGTTCAGGAGCTGTGTGTGGATGTGGCACTTGGGGACAAGGGTTAGTGGTGAACATGGCAGTGCCGCATTAACGGGTGGACTCGGTGATCTTGGAAGTATTTTCCAACAATTCTATAAATTCTGTTGGCTCCTTATCCCAAGCCTCTATGTCTGGAAAAATCAGACTATTTATTTCTATACTCTCTCAGTGAACAGCTCCTGTCACAAACAGCAGGTGTTGAGGAAGCTGCTCCCCACAGCTGTGCTGTGCGGCCACTCGAGCGAGAGCTTTTGTGTCCTGCCCCCCTGTCACTGCTCCTGAGTTCCACTGGGGGTGAAAACCTGGCGGTTGGGTTTGGCTATATTATATTTACATTGGTTCTAAAACCACAACATATTGTAATGAATGATAAAAAGCATCTTCAGATGCTCCAGAGAAGCTGAGGATGTAACATTTATTATTACGTTACACGAATTAAATACGTGGACTGTAAGGAAGCAGTTCTCTTTAAAATAAAAAAAAGAAAAAAAGGAGGAATTCTTCTTTCACTTCTAAGGGAAAATGTCTGCTTCATACAGAGTATTCCTTTGTAACAGGGTCCTGGTTATAGGATATTACAATAAAATACACATTTTCCATTTGGCAGTAATGAGTATGGGTCACTTTGGAAATCCCTGAAAGCTTTTTATTTTGCTAGTTTAAGGGGAATAAAAGCAAGTGAATGAAAAGGTGAAGACCAAGGCTACTGTGAAGCTTCTTACTAATTTGAAATGGTCATTTTGAGACAGTTGAAAATGGACTTACTTAAAAACTCCAAACAATCACCTTCTTCCCTGCTCATCCAAAAATTAGCCATTTTGTCTGTGTTTTAGTGAAGCTCAGTCTCAAGCAGTGAGAGTAAGAAGTGAGAGTGGAGTGTAGCAAGACAAAATGTCCACTATTAGGCTAGATACGTAAGCACCTAAAATGGCAGTGGAGAAATTTTAAGTAAAGTTAATGCATCCTTGCTTTGAAATGTGGAGCATTCTTATGTATGACTCTGGTGGGAGATTTGATATGTTCTTTTGGCCTGTAGAAATAGGACTGGTGAAGAAATATGCCTTTATGTCAGAATACCTGGGCCCTTGTTAACCCTTTTACTCCTTAAACTGATGTCGGAGATTTATCTGGAGACAAGGGCCATGTGTCCTCAGTGGGAAATAATCAAACTGTCTGACAGAAATGTTTTGAGTCCAATGGTTGAATGGACCATGATTAGCTTGGTCCCCTATGGATGGAAAACTTTACAGCCTTTTATATGCTGGAAATAAATCCAGCCTTTTTCGTAAGTGTATATTTAGTGTGCCACTATAAATGTATCAAGTAGTAAATATAATGTGCTATTCATATGAGAAATATTTGTGGGAATGTGTTCCTTGGAGCCCTTGGCACTTAACATAATATAGGAGGTACTGTTTGGGAGTAAGATTTACTGCTAAGGAAACATGTAATTATGAAAGTCTGCTAAGATTGAAAATATTACAAATTTTGTTGCTTTTCACCATGGCAATTTGTACTTATGGTTTTCTCTTAAACAACTGGAGCAGTTTTGTGCTTTTCTGATTGTGGTTTAGGTTTTTTTTTTTAAAGTTATACCCCAAAACCAAACAGAGAAGCTGTCAGGAGACCTAACTGTGTCCTTCCAGTACCTGAAGGAGCCGAGAAGGATGGGGCCTGGAGTGACAGGATAAGGGAGAATGGCTTCCCACTGCCAGAGGGTGGGGTTAGGTGGGATATTGGGAAGGAATTGTTCCCTGTGAGGGTGGGGAGGCCCTGGCACAGGGTGCCCAGAGAAGCTGTGGCTGCCCCTGGATCCCTGGCAGTGTCCAAGGCCAGGCTGGATGGGGCTTGGAGCACCCTGGAATAGAGGAAGGTGTCCCTGCCCATGGCAGGAGGTGGAACTTGAGGGCACTTGGTGATCTTTAAGGTCCCTTCCAAGCCAAAACATTCTACGAGTCCACCCTGCTGCTGATCTGAATTTATTGTCTGAGGGCAGATCATGGCTGTTGAACGCTGCTGTTGTTTGGCCTGGCTGTGGAAGCAGAATCCACCAGCAGCATCCTGCTCTTGGGCAACTTTATTTTGTGAAACTGGTCCCGACTAAGGATGATGCATAGAGATGTTTCCCAGTTACCAGTGGAAATGATAATGGAGTTACAGAAAAGTAAATGACTTTTGGTGGAAGTGAAGAAAGGCTGTGCATTGCCTTTCAGCTGCAGCTTGCAGAGGTGTTACAAATGCCTGCAAAAGCAGCTCTTTGGGGTCTCTTTGTAGCCCTATTAGAGGTTGAAGAAATGGCTTTTCTAGGAGTACTGGAGGTGTCTGAGGAGTCATCTTCAGTTCAGGCAGTAAATCAAGCCAGACTGCAAAACAAAACCAAACCTTGCTTATGTTGCACATCACAGGGATTAGAGGGACCTGTGAGTGGAGCTTTGCTCATGGCTCATTAACTGAAGGAATGGTGACAGCAGTGGGGAGAGGCCTTGAATTGTTGTCTGGAGGGATCCATATGGGGAAACCTGGGATCATAATGATGCCATTACTTATAAATAATGGGCAATGCCCAGTCATACCTACATAAGCTGTCTGCAGGGGCCCTAGGCTGAGTTTTGGTGACAACTCTTGGTTCCAGTTTATCTTACTTGCTGCAAGCCTGATACATTTCTACCTTTGCTGCAGTTGCTGAAAAATAGTTCTGATGTTTTGCCAGCTTGTATTTGTTGTCTCATTTCTCCATGTTGTGAAGACTAATAATGATGTTTTACATTGCTTTCCAGCTTCTTTAATTTGGCATGTGGGTGCTTGTTGTGTAAAGTTAAATATTTGGCATCAAGGGGAATTTGCAGTAATCTTAAAGCATTTTAATCATATAATCATCACTGAGATGATAAATTTCTCTGAGCACCCTGTGCAAGCCCTTGTAAGATTCTGTGAATGCTGAGGCTTCTGAGGATCTGGATGTTGATGGCCTCAAATGAGGGCCAAAAATGCCTCAAAAATGTAATATGTCATTTACAATTCATTATATCACATCTCACAGTGTGATATATCTGCATTTATTCTGTGAATGACACATTTTACCAAAAAAGGTTATTCAAGGCCTCCAAATCACTTTATGAATAGCATTTTTGCATGTATTTGCATTTAATATGTCTAATCTCTGGTACAACAGAAATCATGTTACATTTGCTGTAGATGATGGCAGGGGTTTTATTCCCTTGGATCCCTCTCCCATTCTTCTCTTGTCAACATGCATGCTTTATCAGAACAAGAAGACAAATATATTACAGAGTTAGGACATTTAAAACAGGAAAATGTGATGCTTGTGTTTCCTCAAGGGCTTGTTCATGTGCTTGGAAATTATCTTGAACAATGGTTTATGGTGCTCTGTACCCTAAACTGGAGTTTCCCTGCACAGAAAAGACAGTCAGTAAACCCCAAAGACTCTAATCCATAGTAAGGCAAACTAGTGTTGTTTCCTCTGCACAGACAGTCAGTAAAACCAAGAATCTCTAATCCATAACAAGGGAGCTTTTTTTTTTTTTTTTAACTGAGATATTTTAGAGAGGTAAAAACCCCTTGTCAGAGGAAATTTAAGCTGAAATATGTTCTAATGGTTGGGAAAATAGTGGTGACTGATAGGTATGGTGAGAAAGGTGATTAGTGGGAAACTAAGGTAGCAGAATCATTTTTTGTGCTACTACTCTGAGGAATAAGGTTTGTTCCCATTTTTCTCTCCTTTTGCAATGTAGCAACCCCCCCATCTAATGTCCCCCCTCAGAGGGAAAGCAGCACACTTGTCCTACTTTTGGCTCCCGGAACACGTGGGGAACACCTCCAGAGAGCAGAATGTGTTTTGAGGGCAGCCAGGGAGGAGCTGGAGCAGGATGGAAGGTGCTGCAGCTGCCCTGCTCCTGCATCCTGGGGCTCAGTGGGCTGGGAGCAGCTCCAGGGCTGCCAAGAGCTGTCTGTGGCAGCTGCTGGGTCCCCAGAGGGAGATCCTGACAGTGCCACTGCCATGGGAAGAGCGGAGACGTCACAGCAGGGCCTGGCCAGGAGAACCCAGTTTATCCAGGCAGAGTTTTTCTGGATCTGTGTGTGGGTGGCTTCCTGCTGGAGCCTGAAGAGCTGTCAGCGTTGCCTTTTTGTGACAATGGTGTGGGGGAAAGCTGTGCAGGAGAAGGCTTCAGAGCTAAGAAATGGTTTAAAATACTTCTCCTTCACACTGTGCTGAAAGAGCCCTGCTTTGCCTTTAGAGAGGTTCTAATACCTGGTTTCTAAAGAGAGGGTTTGGTGGTGTGCTCCAGGGAATTCTTCTATGACAATCTTGCAGGGAATAATTTGACGTGACTTAAAATCCCAGAAACAAACCAATATTCTTCCAAACAGCTCCTGTAAGCATTTTTTTCATAGGTCCATCCACTGAAGGTAAAAGGATCTGTTTAGGAATGGAGTTACCTGTCAACCACAAGGAAGTTTTTTCACTGTTCATTGTATTTCTTTTTCAGTAATTTATTATATTTGAATTGATAAAATGTCCTGGTTGCTTTTGAATAAAAAGAATTCACCTTGAACCACTTCTGGATGTGCTATGGGAATAATTTCAGTATGCTAGTTAATCAAAGAAAATTTAAATTAACCTTTTTTTTAATGTGTGTAACTGACTGGACTATACTAGCAAGATACCTTGCAGTAGTTCAAGTTGTAGCATTTGTAATTGATAAAAATTTGCAATGAATTATTACTGTGTATGGTTACTATACGTGATGGGAAAACCAGCTATCACAATTACATTGAAGTTAGTTTGGGAAAAGCATCTTTGCACAAATCACCTTGCCTGGAAGTGCTGTCACCACGCTCTGCTGGTGCTTTGGAAGACCTTAATAGAGAAAATGAATGAATTTGCAGGTAGAACTTCATCAGAAAAGCAGTTTGACCACAGCTGTGTGAGCAGGGGGGTGTTAAACCCTCTCCCAAATCCAGGATGTTGGGGTGCACTTGTACTCATCCTTCAAGGCAGGGATATGAATAAAATGCAAAGGAAGAGCATTAAAGCCTTCTGGGAAATCCTGGGGATGCTGCTCATTCTCTGAATTCCCAGTGAGATGCTCATGGTTGTGCTTGGGATCTGCCTGCCTGGCAAACTGCTGTAATTTGTGTTTTATAGCTTTTTCCTGTGAGAGGGTTTTTAGCTGAGCTGCAGGTCAGCCCTTGGCAGGCCCTGCCCATGGATGTGACCTTTCCACTGCAGGATGCAAGCTCTGCTACCCAGTAAAATGAGATGGGAACAGAACCAGAGCCCTTTTTCTTTTTGGGCTTGACTCAAAGGGAACACACAGTTTTCTCTGGTGGGTGAGGGAGATTTTCTCTTGAATGAAGTTATTTTCTTGTGTGCATCACCTGAGAATGTTCCTGGTGATGAAAGAGCAGAAACAAGCACAAAAAGGAAAATCCTGTTGTTCTTTAATACCTGAAAAAGCAACAGCACAACGCCAAGTCCCTCATGGCACGGCCCATGCAGTCGGAATTGTGGGTGGCTGTGTGAACCTGTGCTGGAACAGCGAGCAGAGCAAGAGTTGAAACCTCTTTCTCTGCATTACTGAAAAGGTTAACAGCCTCACTACACAGGGGGGTTAATTTAAGGCTGATTCATCTTTCTTACACAAAGCCTTGCAGTACTGCAAGCTTCTGAGATATGGCCAAGTTCAGCACCTAAGCACACACTGAACTGTAGTGTTAAACTCAGTGCAGTCCTTTTCACTAGAAGAATGTTGCAGGAATTTTCCTTCCTGTGTACACAGCAGCATTCCTTTGTTGCAGTGTCATAAATGCATTTACAGTAAATTGTAGCTAACCAAATTTTCAATACATATTTTGTTTTTTCCTTGGGAGGGGACAGGAGTGATGCATTGCTCAGCAAATCTTTGAAGCTTCTGGAGAAATGTACTTTGATCAGCATCATTCAGGGAGGGGAACTTCTTTCCCCCTCATTAATTTTCTCTTAAATGTGGATTTTAATGAAAAACCTTGAAAAATGCTTTTGGCTTTTTTTTTCTTTTGCCTTCAGTCGGTCATTTATATTCTGCACAGACTAGAATAGCACTGTGGGGGGAGCACTTAAATACGGAGTAGATATTTGTCATCTGTCACACTCTGAAATTAAACTTTTGATATGGAGTTATTGCCTTAGAAATAACTTCAAAAAATTTACATGCAGAAAAAAGTACATGGTGGGGGAAGCTGTTGAACCAGTTATTGCATAACACTGTGTTAAATCCTCTGTCACCGAGCAGCCTTTAAAAATATTTCTTCATGAATAAATTAAAAAAATACATTCATACAATGCACATTTTCATGACCACTTAGGTGGATTTTTTTTTCTATTAACAAAATCACAGAGAGGAGGGTGAGATTTCCAGAGCTGCTGCAGAGATTTCTAATTAGAAATTGATATCAAGTTTTGTTCAGTGCTTTGAAAATTCTTGTAGTACATTTGCATACATTAGGGAGAGAATGGGGCCAGGTTCATTAGACAGTTGAGGAATTAAAGCTCATCAGTACCAGAGGCAAGTGGTACAGGAAGGAAGTTGGGAGGAATATTTTATATTTCATAATGGCTACAGTGGAAAGAGTATTTGGACGCTGGCATGGTCCCTCTGCTTTGTGGGAAGATGTTGAAGGATTATAAATGAGATGAAACAGCTTTTCCACAGGGTTAGGATAATGGAACTGTTCCTGGCTGGTGAGTTTAAGACCACTGAGGGAGAATGATGGACTCCACCTTCCCAGAGCCAGTTTTATTTCAAAATGCTGCCTAAAAGCAAATACCTGTTGGTGGCTCTGCTCATTAAACCTGTCATTTACTGGGACAAGTGAGCAACTTGTATTTTTGCCTTGATCAGGTCCTTTACTTTGGGGTTTTGCTCATCCCCCACAGGGAGCCTCTGCCATGGTGCTGGAGGCTTGGAGGCACTGCCATTCCCTAAAGCAGGCCACAGCAATCCCATTTCCTGGGACTCTGCAGGACAGATCTCCTGTCTGCTGCAGGGACAGGAATGAGGGATCGCTCCCTGGGAATGCCAGAAAAGCAGTGTTTTTTAGTTCTCGACTCGTGCTTTCAGATATAGGAAAATATGTGGTTTTTCCTAGTAACCCCCCCTGTTTTTCCAACATGATTTACGTTTTTTCAGATTTTTAAAAGAGTTGAATCTGACTTGGTTTTGAAGTGGTTTTTATGGGGTGTTTATTGCACAGCCCTAAGCTGTCCAAAAGTGTTATTGGATCACTGAACTTATCTCTGGGAGAAAACATTCACATATCTACATTGAATATAGCTGTAAAGCTCTGTAACATCACATAGTTGTTATTATCTGAGGATTCTTCTAGTCCAGATAATCTCCTAGAATCAGAAAGCCAAATTATTAAAGGAATTGGTAATAACTGTAGTTTATGAAGTGCTGGGAAATATAAATTGCAAAGGAGTTTGCAGATAAGCAGGGTCATAATTGTATCATATTCTTTGATATTCAAGTTCTGCTACAAATCCAGCCCCATTTGTTAGCAATAAAAGGGAATATTTAGAAAATATATGTCTAATATGACTGAGGGAAAGATATTACTGTGCTTTTTGAGCTACTGCATTTTCTTATAACCAAAACAATTTCAGAAGAACAAAAGTCCAGTCCCCTGGGATATGAGCAGTGTGCAGGCAAGTGAAGGTTGGGCATCACCCAGAGTCTTTTGAAATACACAACGTTGATTCCAGCACTTAAAATCTTAAATCCCTGTTTCATTATTTATTTTAAAGCTGAATACCTCCAGGGAACAAAATGTTTATTGTCTGAAAGACCCTTACATGTTGGTTTTTTTTCCTGTTTTAAATCTATAATAGATGGCCTTTGGATAAAATAGACAAACCAGCACGTCTTAAGCCACTAACCATACCAAAGACAGTGCAGATCAGCATCTAAATCACACTGTACCTAAAGGAATTGGAACACCAAGTTCATCTGGATCTGTTGTACAATTCGGGTAGAGTTGCTCATTGATGCATTTTATGTTAAATTAACGTACAGAATAGTCATTGTCTGAACTGCTTGAGGATTGAAGGCAGTGAAGTTTCTTAGGTGGTGAATGCCTTTTTTTATCATTCAAACTCTGCACCTCTAAAATAAAGACAAGGTAAAGAAATACGGAAAGAGGGGAAAACCCCACCCAAGAGAAAACCCCAAGCCAAAACTCAGTCCCAAACCTCTTTTTGCCCCTTTCCTCCATCAAAGTAACACTTTCATTGACCAAACCTCCCCCGAGGAGTCCCCAGCACATGGTGCTGTGTCAGTCAGGACTCCTGTGTGACACTGAGGCACTGCCAGCTGTGCTGGGACATTGCACAGGAACACTTTTGTCATCAGCTCTGCTGTTCTCTCATTCCCAGCAGCTCAGGTTGTTGGTGAAGGGAGGGCATCAGTCACCTCAGGTCTGCAAACAGAGCAAATGGGATGATTTTAAATACCTGTCTAGAACTTTCATGACCAAGCAGAAAAGCTGTGTTGTCTGTTTGGTGCCCACAACCCCTTGCTCACTCCAAGAGTATCTGGGATGTCACTTTTGTTTTAACGTCAATAATTTTGATAAAAGAAGCACCAGGTTTGCATGTTTCAAAACCTGAGCACTGTGGGGCAGTGTTTTTAGCTCCCATTTCCAGTGAGGACATGACTGAGAGACAGAAGAACCTCTTTAGAAGAACATCTTTGACTCATTTAGTAGAACAAGGGAAGCCATCACTTGCTGATTTTCAGCTCGCCGCCTGATGAGAGCTGACAGTGGATGTGGCACAGCCACAGAGAGGCTTTGCTGCCTGCCTGCCTGACAAACAGAGCTGACACGTTGGCTGTCAGGTTTGTTTTGTAATGGTGTAATTACAGAAACTGAGATCCTGGGGAATTATAGGGAGAGGGAGATGCATTTCACACTGTGAGCTGAACGTGGAATAATACTGCACTCATGAAAGGTGGGAGCAGTTGAAGGTGTAGTAGAGGTCTGTATCACTGTTGTAGGGGGGTTTAGGGGAAGACAAAGCCCTCAAAATGACCATTTAATTAAAAAAAGCAGCTATTTCTCCTCCTTCTGTGGTGATGCATTTTCCAAGTATCAGTGTGGGTTCTCTCCTGTT
Organism: Corvus kubaryi; assembly: GCF_017639235.1. Lineage (NCBI taxonomy): Eukaryota > Metazoa > Chordata > Aves > Passeriformes > Corvidae > Corvus > Corvus kubaryi. The sequence continues at coordinate 2,988,262 of NW_024581089.1, read as the reverse complement.
GTCCTCTGTCTGGCTCTCAAGTGCTGTGATTCTATTTCTCCACCAGCTTGAATTGCAGATGGACAGTTCATTGTGGGCTTTTTGCTAATGCCACATTATTCCATATTCAGACACTAGTAACCTCTGTCCTGGGATGCCACAGCCAAGTGGAGCAGGGTTTTGATGTCTCTCCCACTGCACAGGATGGAAACATGGCCAGCAGGACACTTTTCCTCCACACAGCTGACTTTTATTTATCCCTGCTTCACCCAAAGCTCTGCCGCCTTTTATATTAACAAAGTGCTATGCTTGATTCAAAATCTCTATTCATGGTAATTTCAATAAATTCAATTTGTTTTGTTTGTCTTAAGAAATGGTACTGTACAGCAGCAGGATTTGAGGACATTTAGAAAGTAGAAAGAAGTCCAGGGTCTGTGCAGTGAACACTTTACTGGAATTTGTTGTACATTGAAAAGCACAAACAACTTAGACCTGACCAATCAACAGTTTTAATTTTGGCTTGTTCAGTGCCATGCCAAATACTCTTGCTCACTAAAATTTAACAAAATCATAAAGATCTTATGGGGATCATTCTCAATACTTCCATAAGTGTGTTGATGGATGACATATTTTTCAGCATGATCCTCATGAATTTGTGCATCAAGATAACAATCTGTCATCCCATTTGCAAATCCCATTTAAGGTATCTTTTGTGAGCTACAGAATCACAGAATAGTTTGGGTTGGAAGGGACCTTCAAGACCCTCCAGTTCCAGGCCCCTGCCATGGGCAGGGACACCTTCTTTGTCCATTGGCTGAAAAGGAGCAAATCAAATAAAAGAAATAATGGAAAATCTTAACTATCTGACTGCAAGGGTGCACATACTGAGTAGTGGAAAATCCTGCAAGTGGAAAAGCTCTTTTTAGGTGTTGGAATAATTGTACGTTGCTCGAAACACGCCTAGAACAGTTTAAACAGTTATTAAAGAGTGTTGCCAGATTTTATCACTGCAGTCATGCATATAGATCAGTGATCCCTGAGCAGCACTGCAAAATGTGTGAATGAGGTGCACTTGCTAAAAATAACCCTACTGAGTGCTGCTCCTAATTGCCTCGGAATCCTGGGGAACCGAGATGATTTCAGCAGCACAAAATTGACTTAAAACGTTTAACTGCAGCATTACACAAGGTTTTTGAGAGATGATAAAATATTTGCTAGACCTTGGCCATCAGGGTTTAAAAAATAAAGCAATCACCCTCAGATTAAACCTGAAGCTGTTGTAGCTCTGTTCTTGTCCTGCTTGTAAGAAGTGGTGATGGGTTCTGGTTGTGTGGAAAACCCCTGGTTAGGGCTGCAGCTCTGGGCTGGAGGTGGCTGGAACTGCTCTGCCTTACCTTGTAAAGCCACTTCAGCAGCCCCAAATGTAAAGAGAAGAGTCTGTGAATTTGTTTTTAAAGAAAATACCAAGTTCTGAGGATGTTTGGCAACAGCTGAGCATCCCAGAGCTTACTGACAGACAGAATCATGATCCTATTCTTTCCCTCCCCTTTTAGAATTTCTTGTAATACTTAATCAAGTTTCCCCTGTGCCTTTGTACCCCAAACAGAATCTATTTTCATAGGAAATGGGTTTCTTGATGAAGAGCCTGCCATTGCCACCTCTGTGACTCTTCCAGGTTTTTAGGATATTGGAAAAATGGGAACTCATCCTCTGTTATAATTCCATCCTCAGCTGGGGAAGGTGAAACCTTTACCTTGTCAAAACCAGTCTTAAGAATCAATAATTGTCTTTTCTTTCCAGCAAATTCTTTGATTATCCATTTCTTTATGGTTTTTCATATTTTTAAGCAGCTGCAGCAAATGACTGATTTGCAGGCACTCTGAATTTCTGCTCCAGCAAGGGTTTAAGCTGTTTAGGGAAATGAATGAAGAACAAAGGTTTTTATTTAACTATAAATTTTGTATGAGTTTAATTTTTTTCATGAGTGACCGGCTTTCTTACATCAAACCCCTTCACAGGGAATTTTAGAGCAATATGCAGTACCTTTGACAACTATAATTTTCTAAAACTCTGGGAAAACCAGATGAAAGAGTAAATAAATATTGGTCTGGCTGAGGTTAATAATCCCTGATAAAAGTAAAAATGCATTTTAAAAGTAGCATTGATTGCTCCTGGACTCTGGTTTTGTTATCCTTCCCAGGCTGAAAATGTTGAGTCTTTATAGAGTCAGAGAAATATATTGAGAATACTGATGAGACATTTATTTTAATTTATCACCCCAGTGTTTGAGCACTTTTATGTTATCCTCTGAATTTATACTCAAAATCAGTCCCACAGAAGTGGGAGAACTTTACTGCTGAGGCAAAGGGAGGCAGGAGGTTTAAGGACACACCTGTACTGCTGGGCAATGACAGTTTTTACAACCTAGGCCTCCAAGAGTAGGTGCTGGAACTGGGGTTGAGTCAGAACAGAGCCAAGTGCTCCCATCCCTGACTGCATCGAGTCCTGCTGGGAGTCCCCTTCTCACTCATTTGACTGACTTTGCACCATTTCCATCCCCTCTGGTAGAGATGTTGTGACTTGCTGTGCTCCAAAGCTCTGGCATTTTGGTATTTCCCCCTGCTGTGTCCCCTTGTTTGCTGTTAGTTTGATTCCTGGAGTTGCCCACCGATTTGTGGGATTGGTATCCGATGCGTGGATTGCATTGTCAGCTCCTGGAGAAGATGGACTTGCTTTTTTGCTCAGCTCCAGCACTGTGGGTGCAATTCAGACTGAGAGCTCTGGTGTTCAGCTGTTTTCATGTATTTCCACAATGGGGAATCTCTGGAATAAATGTGCTAAAGAGATGTTGGTAGCCCAGGTGGTGGAACAAGATGTTTGGCTTGGAACTCCTGCAAGCACTTCTGTTACCTTGGGATGGGAGAGAGGTATTTTTATCACTTGTAGTGCTTACATGGCACTTCAATCAAGTGGGCTAGGCTTATTTTCTTTTTTTTTTTTTTGGCCAGATTTCAATTTAATTCACGATGTGTCACCTCCCTAACTCAGCTTTGGCTCTCAAAGAAGTGGTGTTGTCCTTTTAATTTCTGGCTGAGCAGTTGCACAGCAGAACCTGGAGAATCCAGGAACTGTTTTTTGGCTCTTAATAGCACAATGTCCATTCTGTTTGTGCATCCCTCTGTGATGCTCCAAAGTGCTTTGAGGAGTCAGAACAGAAGTTGCTGTTGAATCTCTCTGTCCTGAAGCTCTTGGAGGGCTGGCACTGCTGTGTTCCTGCATAAATCTGCTGGTTTAGGGGACATTCCCTGAGCAGCGTGAGGGGTTGTGTTTAACAGGCTGATTGCTTGGCAAGCTGTGTCTTGACGAATGTGCTGCACACAGGATTCTGTCTCTGCTGACTTAAAATCCAGAAGGGGTTGAAGTAGATTCTTTGTGGAAAACTTAATCCTGGCATTAGATTTGTGAACCAGGAAGATACCTGGTGTGTTTGTCCTGATGTGATTCTTGGAAGAGACGTTTGTTTTTGTCCCCAAAAGGAAGTGCCCTGATTTCATGTACCCTGATTCATGCAAATATTTATTCAGTAAACATTTTCCCTTCAAGGTATTTGATTCTGAGAAAAATTGAGGTTATCAGTTCTGTTGAATACTTGTAGACCTGAAAGCTACAACAAAATAATTATAAGTGGCAACAAGTATGATAGCTTTTGTGTGCATTATTAGTTTGATTTTTCCAGAATGAGGCAATATTTCATGCTTCAGTTCTGTTGGAACGTGTGTTATAGTTTATTTTTTGGAGGTGTGTTAGGCTTTATTTTTTTAAGAGTCCCTTTAAAATTTTCTATGGAGTATTTTCTGTTCTATAAATTTATTATGGAGTAACATAGAAGATATGAGCTTAATTTTATTAATTGTGCAACGAGCCCATTTGGATCTAAAGGAAACCAGCTGCTTTTTAATGACTGAACTGCCTTTTTCTTTGATTTTGCATTCATTATATCCAGTCATAATTTAATTTTCCCAAATGCAAACTGGTTTTTTCTTTGTTTTTATCAGGTCTTGCATGCTGTGACACAAAGATCTCATCGCCTGGTGCACTATGTTCATGGTAAGCCTGATTTCCTCCTGTCATCCCCATCATTGTTCCAGGGGTTATTATATCAAGGGGATATTATGTCCTTTTAACAATCAATCATTTGAAATGATCATAAACACATGCACACGAGTTTAGTCTTTGTTTTTTCTGAATTAGGACAAATCTCCAGTTTTACACAACATCCAGTGCAAACTGAGTTTTAAGAACCTGTAAATGATCTGATAATGGCCTTAAAGTTTCAGTGGTCATGGTCAAAATTGCAGACAGGGCAGGATGGGGTCAATTTTGTAGTTTTAAGTAATGCAGTGGCATCAGAATTCCTGACAGGTCCCCAAATGAGGAGATCTACAGACAGCAACACAAAAGGCCCAGCCTGGGTCCAGTGAATCCCTCCTTGTCCTGGCTCCAAATCCTCAGGCTCTTTAGCTATGCTAAGGAATTCTCTGTGGCTGCCAACTTTTTGGCACTTCTTAAAATAACTCAGTTAAATATATTTCATAAACTCATTTTGTATAGGCAAAAGAAGCCCCTGTGCTTCTCCTCAGCAGCACATCTTCCTTCTCTTTCTTTTCTCCTCCAAATATTAGTAAATTACCCCTTTTATTACGATATGAAAATAAACCAGCTTTTGGGATTAGGCCTCACATTTATCAAATGATTTCCTACTGTGTTCTGCTTTTTTTTGTTTTGAGGGGCTAAGTAGCAAACACCTTCTGTATTTCTGGGTTTACTGATACATATTGTTAAATTGATTATTTTCCCTCATGCTTTTTACTGGAAATAGCTGGAATCCTCATGTGGTTCCACTGTTCTTTTTTTTTCTTTTTTCCCCCATTTTCACTGTTTTTCTCCTAAGTTCTCCCTTACCTGCTGCAGGATGTTTGAGCTGCTTGATGCCCTCCACCTCTGAGAGCAGAAGTTAATAAACAGCTTTCCCTCGCTGATGGGATTAGGGATGTCAGAGGAGCGGCCAAGGCTTTAGGGGATAGGGATTTTTAATCCTCTTCCCTGGTTCACCTCAGTCGAGTCAGCCGTTGGAAGTTGGCCTTGTGGAGCTGTCAGGGTAATCAATAGCTGCGTTCAGCTGAGCTTCCTGGCATTTCTGACAGTCATAAATATGCTGCAGCTTCCTGAAGGAAAGTGTTCAATCCTAGGATATCCATTGGCGTTTCCATAATCATCCCCACTTCCCAGGGGGAGTCCTTTGGCTTGCAGGGTCTCCAGCAGCCCCTGGGGAAGGGTTCTGGGCATCTTTGAGATGGTGACCAAGGACGAGCCCTTGCTCGGTTGCACATCACTTTTAATTACTCAGCGCTCTGCAATGAGAGATGATGCAAAAACAAAAGCTTAACATCTGTCAGGTCTTTTAATGCCAACATTTCTTAATTTTTTTCCATTTTTTGTGTTTTTTCTACGCTTTTCTGACATTCCAGTGGCTTTTCCCCAGTCTCCTCTCTAACATGGTGATATTTGGAGGAGTTCTGCAGGTGCTTGCTGGAGGTTTGGAAAGGCTGTGAGGATCTTAGCACTGACTCTGAATTTAATTAATCTGGGAGCCCCAGAGACACAGTTAATGGCTCCATTAATAACTTCACTTTCTCATATTCTCAGGTTTAAAATATTAGACCAATATTTTGAGGTAGGATAGGAGCGTCCTTCATTTTGGGGTCCATCTAGCAGGGACCCCCTGCAAGCTCTGCAGATGTTCTCTGAAGCACAGGTTCCTAATTTTTCTTGCCACAGGGCATAAGGCCCCAAGCTTGGTATTGCTCAGCTAAAATATTTTTTACAACAAATACAATAAAGCGTTGTCATCTCAAGGGCTTACAGTTAAATTTTACTAATGCAAATTGCTTTTGAGTCAGGCAAGTCTGACAGTGTTGTTGTTTGTCTTTCAAAAATACATTTTATCAAGGCTAGCACAAAGCCCCAGATGAATTGAACTATAACTTTGTCTGATTTTGATGGAAACAGAACATTTTATGATGTTCAATCTTTCTGTAAGGATTTTGAGAGGGAGAAAATTATGATTAATACAGAGTATTAAAAATTCTGCTCACAAAATAATTTGTGAAAAGGAATTGCAAATCTAGTGGCAAAAAATCTTTATAGCCAGATAAAACTGCTTGGGGCTTCCTTTTGTTTCTAATTTATATTCACAATAATAAATGAGGCTGAAGTAGCAATCAGAGAGATCAATTAAAAGTATCAGTACAACTGGTTTTAAAAAAGAAAATCTGTTACTAGTCCATACTTTTGAAAATACTGCAGCACAAGTTTTGTGTTTGGATTCTTTTGGCAAAGAGTTCTGTCCTGTGTGAAGGGAATCAAGGGTAAGCCACACATCTACATCATAAATACACGGTTAATCCTTTATTATCTAACATATATTCACTCGAGGTGATGCTGAACTTTTCACAGTAGTTTTACCAGGTTGCAGCTTCCAATGTGGTTTAAACCCACGGCGCTATGGTTGTGCAGACCTGGTGTCTTTGGAGAGCTCCATGGCACCCCGAATTGGAGCTGGCATTATCATTCCCCTCCTGGTGCATGGCTGATGTGATTAATGTGGTGTGGGGACTGGGATGACTTTGACTCGTTCTTCATCTTTTGTCTGCTGTAAATTTTTATTGGAATTTTCTTGAAGAATGCAGTTTATGTTGCTGAATACAGAGGGAATAAAGCATTGGTAAGGCAGGGAGTGGTTCCTCTACTGCATATTCCCCTTGCTTTGTCCCTTCCTTGGACCCCAGGAAGGCTTCTTGTGGCAGGATAGGGCTTAGAATTGACCTTTTAAGAAATGCTGTGTATAAATAAGAGTTTTCGAACCTCTGCAGAGATGGGGCTTTGGATTGCAGGTGTTCATAATTAGATTAATTTGCAAAGTAGATCAAGCCAATGAAGGAGGTATGGAAAACTGATGGAGGGCTTATCAAATTAGCTAAGTAGAGCAATTAATCAGACAGGCCTTAACTGTTTGGTTTCTATTTTTTAATTATCATCTGGAGCAGTTTGCTTTTGGCTTGCATTAAAGAAGGCATTGAGTGCAAGGCTGTGTTTGGGGAGACACTTCCCTCGTTGTCTCCTTGTCACCTTGTCACCTCTGTGTCTCTGGGAGTGGCAGCAACGTGGCACCACTCAGGGATCCACTGGCATTCCCAAGGCACAGAGCAGCCTCCTGTAAATAAAATTTTAAAAAAGTGTTTAGCATTCTCTGTGAAAATACCAACAAAAAAGTACCAACAGTGGACTTGGGATTTTATCTAAACGGTAACTCATCAGTGAAAGTGATCAACAGGCAGCTCCTCAGGAACTTCTGGTTGCAGTGTGGTAACAATTACCCTGGAGGTATTTAAAAGCACCTTAGAATGGTGGCTTTAACAAGTTGTTTTTCATTTCTAATTAAGTCCATTCAGTTTGGGCGGTGCTACACATATTGATACTGATTGAAAGTTTTTGCTTTTCTGGCTCCATTTGTAAATGATCTGGTATTTTTAGTTTGACTTTTCTGGCCTTTCTCTGCAGGAATAAAAAGAAGGTTCCATAAGATTATCCCAAGAATACTTTTCCTTGTTTAATTTCACAGTAAACCTCTCTGGTAGCTGTCAGATTTGGCCCTGAGAAATTGGCCTGAAGCCCCAGAACTTTGACATGGAATAGTGAGCAGAGACCTCTCTCCAGACATGACCCTCCCAGTTCTCTTTTCCTTCTATTCAAGAGGTCAAATAACTCATTTTCCCACATCCACAATGAATCCTAAAGCACGTCAGAAAATGGGGAAGAATGGAAATTAGCACTTCTTCCTCCAAAGCTGAAGAAAGATGATCTGATGAGAACAAGACCTTCCTCCAGATGTCTCTAAATACTGAACTGCCTCTTGTGTAGAGGTTAAGTATAGGTTTAAGATCATTCTTTTTGCCTTCCTTTAAAAAATACCCAATGAACATTCTGGCACATTAACTTTGGGCATTTATATTTAGGAATCTTATCACAACTTAAAATGCTGCTGTAAAACTGGTTTCTCCTCTCTGTAAGTCCTCAGCCATTTTATCTTAAATATCCAGAAATGAAAATCTTAACCAGGGTTATCAACTTAGGTCAAGCTTTGAAATCCCTTTTAAACATTTTGAGTGATATTTTTCATGCCCTTAACACTGAATACTTCAAACCCCCAAATGTCCTGTGCTTAAGAGTTCTTTTGAAAACTACAGAATCCTTGAACAACTGAAGATTAAGAGGAGGCTTTTGGGTAACTATTTCAGGTTTTTTTGTAGATTGATCATCACATTTGCCTTAGGAAGAGAAAGGATAGATCTAAAAGCTGATGCCTGAGATGTGTAAGCTGCATTTTCTTTTATATCTCTGGAAAAGTAGTCTCTGATTTTTCTGATGAATTTCTGTCTCTTGCCTTGATTTTTGAATCACTGAAAATAAGATACAACTTCAGTTTTAAGCAATATGGGAAACTGCTAAAAAGCCTGTAAATAGGAGTAATTAACACCCACCTCCAATGTTTCCTTTTTCTGCTTGTTTAAATACAGAATTTCTAGGTCTAAAAGCATGTGAAAATAATTCAGGCAACATATATGTGCTTTCAACGTGCTTCAATCCAATCAGTTTTTCCTTGGGAAGGCTGGAGGGCTGTCCTGAACATGATCTAAATTACTCTGGTAGTGGTTTAAACCCAGGAACTCTTTCATGTGTTTATTTGGAGCCTCTGAACCAGTCCAGGCTACCTGGATGTGACGGATAAGGGGATCAATAGAGAGGGAGGAATGATGGATGAGTTGTAAAGCTGAGCATTACTCCTGAAGAGCTTGTGCTTGTACAAAACCCTGAAGTGCAGACTCGAGGAGGGCATTTTGCTTTGTGGAGGCTTGAATTTGTTGGTTCTTTTATCACTCTGTCAAACATAAGCTGACTGTTTCTCTCTTAAAATACAGCCTTTGTGGGAAAATGTCTGTTTCTTGTGGTGGTGTCAAGGCCTAAACCCACAAATAAGACATGATCATAGTTAATAAACCATAAATACTGGTGAGATGGAAGTTCTGTTTCTGCATTCACAGTCTGGAGGGGCTCAGTTCGTTGCACCACTTTGTGAAAAATAAGCAGCATTTCCCAAGCATGAGGATGGAGCAGCTTCCACACCTCTGAGGCATCAGGAACCCTGACAGCACAGTTAAACACCTGACAGGAAATGTCACTGAGAAATGGAGACACAAGCTCAGAAATACCTGTTAAATGTTTGTGATGGCTTCACTCCTGGTGACATCAGTACTTACAGCTCTGATCCAAGGGAGCACCAGACCCTGAGCTGTGCTGTGGGAGGGGCAGACCAGAGCCAGAGGCAGCTCCCAGCAGGTTTTTGGGAAGGAGATGAGCAGAGCTCTCTGGATGGAGCTGGGCTGTGTTGGTGCAGGTTTGGCCACAGGGGCTGGTGCCTCTTGCAGGCGAGAGGGGGCTCTGTCAGCTCAGACACTGTCGGTGTGGGGGAGTCAGAGGTGTCTCCTGTCTGTGAACCAACACAAGGCTTGCTTGGACATCAGGTGGCTCTCAGCATGGTTAAGTGCTCTGGAACTATCAGACTTCTCCAAGTCTTCCCCCTGGACGTGTGAGGCAGCTCACTGACTGCTATTCCACAGGGCACTGTAGCTTTCTCTTTGATGCAGAAGGAGCCTGGTCATGAATTTGAAACTACTTCTGCCCTTTGAATTTCTTCCCAATGATGTAATAAAATGTTTAAAATATCAGCTTGAAGAAAAGACTTGAGAGCCATAGGAATCGGGAGAGAAATCCTATTATGCAATACTAATTACATTTATGATCTTTTCATTTCATTGACTCTCTACGTTCCACTGGTGGCAATGTTCTTCTGCCATTCCAAGTAGTAAAGCTGGAATAGAGGTGGTGCATTAATGGCAGTCAGGAGTTATAACCCTTCTGTCTCATTTCCCATCGCACGTAAGCCATTATTTGCAATTTTGTTTAATGCTCATAATATAAGTTTGGTATAACTGTTTATTATCCCATGGTCTTGTATTTGTCAACTCGTTTTCACAATAGCTTGTGCATCACACAAAGGATGTATTTTGCTCAGGATGCTTAATCCAAGGTCATTGTTATTTTTGGTGTGGTAGTTGGGTTTTTTTCTTCCCCATAAAGTGTATTAATTTTCTTTGAGAACCTTGATGTCCTGCTGTAGTGAGTAAAAATAGGTGGAATAAAGTCCCCTTTTTTAATGGTCTGAGGTTCACAGTATGAATACATCTATCTTAAAATTTTTTTAAACTTACTGTTTTCTATCAAGTAAGAATGCTTTTACATTTGCCTAAACACTGCATCAATATTTCCAGCAAAATAATTCTTTTCCTCAAATTTCCTATTTAATAAAATACAGCCTCTTTGAAGTCCACAGACCTCACCATCTGTTACTCAATTTTCACTCCATAAAATTTTGCTGACATCTGTTTAATCAAATATATTTTTACAGTCATGGAGAAATTTAGTTCAAACTTGGTATTATCCTGTTCCTAGATGCCAAACAGAAAATATGAAAATAATGAACAGGAACTTATGGAAGAGGAGAAGGGAAACATTAAAGTGGAGTCTGTTACCACTTAGGGCACCCCTTAGACCTGGAAGCGATGCTCCTGATGGTCCTGAGGGTCTCCACAGGCTGTGGAGCTCAGTGTTCCCTCAGCTCCTGCTCTCTCCAGCTTCCCTCAGCTCCTGCTTTCTCCATCTTGGCCAAACCTGGCTGTTCCCTGTGGCCAGAGTTTTGGAGCAGCTGCTAGGCTTGGGTCAGGAAAGCCAGGACTAAGCTGATGGGGTTTCACCAGCCTGTCTTCATTCCATGCCCCCACTGTCCCCATTCTTGTGCTTTCTTCCTTTATCCTGGGGAGGTAACTCCCCCAGGAGCTGTTGGGACTCCTCTCCCGAGCAGGCAGGACACTTGTACAGAGTTTAGGAAGTCACACAGGGAGGGGAGGCAGTTGCTCCTCTTGGATCCATCTCTGCAGGTTCTCCAGGGGTTGTGCTCTCTGGATTCATTGTTTCCCATCAAATGTCATCGTGCTGAGGTTTGTGGGTGCTGTCACTGTCACTGGAGGGGATGCTGTTGGTATTAGTGGGCCCTTCCTTTCAGGCTGGCTTTCCAAAGGAAATGAGGCATCTGCAATTCCTGGCTGTCAATCTGTTGATTTGGTTATCTGTCAAGCTTGATTAGGAGATTTCCATCAGGACTGTGCTCTGACAGACCCTTCCCATCTCCCATATGGCATTCAAAATGAACATCTTTTAAAAACATTAATTTATAACATTTGATAACCAAATAGCACTTTGTTCCTGTTGGTTATCACCACTTTTTGCAGTTCTCTCGGTTTGTTGAGGTATGAGATGTTGTAGCACATGTCCTGGATTTTGGAAAAGCTGATGTTGTGGATTTTCTCTTATTTATTTTCTCTGTTGGTGCATAGACAACTTCCAGAATGATTGAGCTGTTTACTGCAGATTCATATTGTTTTGCTTGGAAACTGAATTGATATTTACAACTGAGTAATAAATTTAGAATATTGGTTTTTAATTGAATCTGCAGCAGAATATGCTGATTAACTTGAATTTAATGATGAAGAGCAATGATTTTGAATTTTTCATGGAAATCCCATTATATGCACATGTAGTATTTATTAAATTGAAATTATCTCATATTTTAAAATAATATTTTGTTCCCTTTCACAAAGAAGAAAGGCAGGTTGTTGATGTTGATTTTACTGATTAGGTGGACAAAATCAATTGGGATGAAACATGAGTATCATTTTATAATACTTAGAGCTCTTTCCTAATTCTTTATCCTCCAAGACACTATTTATCTACCTTGAAGCTTTCTTTATTTGGGGTCATTTATTAAGGCATGCTTGAAAGAAAAAACATCTGGAAGCATTCTTTGGTTTGTTTAAAACCTTCAGTTTATTTGGAAGGAAAACTTCTCAGCTGGTCTTTCCAAAGCCTTGAAAGCAAAGCTGGGATGCCAATGCTTATTTCTTTGGGGTTTTTTGATGGCAGATTACAAGAGGGGAGTTTGTTTACTGGCCATTTTCTAGATTGTTTATGGTAATGAGCATACTGTACAAGTTTAAACTCAAATTGTAAGCAGAAGAGGTTTTGGCTGGATGTTAAAACTCGAGCACACTCTTTGTTTTGTGGCCGATAAAATCAGATTGCCGTCGTATTTGCTTATAATGAGATCAGCACGCTAAAGAAAACCAACCTCTCTCTTAGCATGATCTGTGTGTGCTGCTTGCTCAGAAAACATAAATGGAGGGAACTGGGATTGATTTTGGATGCTTGTGTTGCTGTGAAGGTTTGGTAGGGCTGGAAATGCAAACCCTGCAGTGCAGCAGTGCTTTCCAGCCTCGGACGAGTATCCGAGTGTGGGGTCACCTGGCAGCCCCACCCAGCCTCTGCTGTATGTCAGGGAGACAAACTCTCCAATTTTTTTTTTCTTTTTGCTCAACTCTATCTTTTGCTGATATTTAGAACCAAGCAAATTAAGCTGAGCCATGACAGGAAAATCTGCTGGGCATCAGGTATGAACTCAGGCTTCCAACTGACAAAGAAACAGAGCAATAACATTTCCCAGTCTTGCTGCTGTCCCCAGCACAGGCACTTGGGAGGGTCCTGGAACGTTTCTCCCATGACAGAATGGGTGGGTGCAGGAGCTGTTCCCGAGGTGCAGCTGATCACTGTCACCCTCAGCAGATTCCTGCTGCTGCTGGAGTTACCGAGGGAGAGCTCGGGTGTGCTGCATTGCAGGGGCAGGAATTGGGTTCTGCTCCAGTTCTGCTCTGCTCTAACTCCAGTTCACCCCAATTCTTCCCTTACTCTGTTCTACTCCACTTCTTGCTCTACCCTAATTCCAGTTCTTGTTCTATTCTAAGATCACAAAGAAATCTTGGAGTTAGATGTTCCATGCTGGTAACCTTCTACCTGGGGCAGGAGAAAATGGAATAAGAATCACAAGGAAAAGCAGCTGATTTGGGGATGGGATTTTTGGTTTGTTGGGTTGGTTTTTTGTTTTTTTTTTTTTAGCTTGACAATAGAAGAAGCTGTCCTGTAGAACCTTTTAGAGGGTCAAGTAGTGGAGCTATCCATAGGAGAAGTCCAAGCAGGACAATGAGCCCCTGGCACCATCCCTTGTCTCAGTGACATGCAGTGGGACCAGGTGTTTATTCAGTGTTCCATGGTGAAGCACTTAAAGATTATTTTAAGACAAGGCTCCTGGTATAGAGAACTTTTTAATACAGTTTGAGGTAGCAATACATGGAATGTCCCCAGTTCTTGCATTTCCAAAATGCCAGCTGAGAAGCATAAGCAGATAAGGGAAAAGTAGAATATCTCAATAATAAACGCTTGGATTTATTTTCGGATAGTTTGAGGGAGATGGCAAACAAGCAGAAGGAACACCATGATCCGGCAATCCTGACTGTAAAAACTTTTAGCTTAGAAAGATAAATTCCCATTTCCTTAAGAATATGGGCTATCACAATGAGAGGATAAGATATATCATGAATTAAAACCTAATTAGAAATTAGAAATAAAGTGGGGGAATTAAATGGCCTATTACTAATGCTGCAAAAGTGCTTTTAGGATGCCCTGGGGATCATCAAGGCTTTAATGGTGATTTGTTAGTGAACTGCTGAATTTAAGAAAAAACTTCAAGTTGCACTGGGAATCTCTTCCTGCCACTGCAGAATTTTCTCTGAAACAGTGCATTTTCAAGGTTTTTGTTTTCAGATATTCATAACAGACATTTTAATAATTGCTTTTATAATTTAACTCATTATTCCTGCTTTTGATCTTGGGCCAATTTTTAAACATGCCCTCTGCATTTTGTATTCACGTAACCTGTTTTTTAATTAAAGTCTATTTTCCCTGCTTTTTTCTTAATTAAGAGCCTGTTTTTTGACTTGGTGAGTTTGGGGTTAAAAATGTGTAACAATCTGCTTCCCATGGCACCCATGCAAAGAAGGAATATAGTCAGGACCACACAGTGATGGGAGAAGTAAATGACTGTGAGAAACTGTTTCCTGCATGCTGCTGTCACTACAATTTCATTTTATTTTGATTGTTGCTTTGCCGTGACATCAGCGATCTCACTGTGAGCTTTGGTCGTAATTTGGCTTGAACTTCATTAGGCAGAGGGAAATGCCCTTGCCCTGGTGGAGAGATCCCACCTTGCTGAAAGAGTGCAATGCTGAGTGTTTCTGTGACACAGCTGAGCCCAGAGGTGGCAGTCTGGGACTTCCTGGGGCAGTTCTCCTGTGGTCCTGTGGTCAAGCCACGACACTTCCTTAGGAGGCTCTTGGAACCAGTTTTATTGGAGGAAAGCAATGGTAACACAGTGCCAAAATTGCTGGCTAACAGAAGTATGTTTTCTTCCCCCCTCAAGTTTAAAAACAAACCCAGTGTCTGGATTTCCACACTCCATGGTTTGCCAGGTTCTGGAATTGTCTTCAAGTAGTGCCTCCAACATAAGACCTGCTGGAGCAAGTCCAGGGGAGGCCACGATGTTGGTAAGGGAACTGGAGCACCTTCCCTAAAGAGACAGGCTGGGAGAGTTGGGGCTGTTCAGCCTGGAGCAGAGAAGGTTGTGTGGACATCTCACAGCACCTTGCAGGGTCTGAAGGGGCTACAGGGAACCGGAGAGGGACTCTTTGTCAGGAACTGGAGTCACAGGACAGGGAGTGATGGGTACAAATTGAAAGAGGGGAAATTTAGGTTAGATATTAGGAAGAAATTCTTCCCTATGAGGCCCTGGCACAGGGTGCCCAGAGAAGCTGTGGCTGCCCCTGCATCCCTGGCAGTGTCCAAGGCCAGGTTGGATGGGGTGTGGAGCAGCCTGGGATAGAGGCAGGTGTCCCTGGCTATGGCAGGGGTGGCACTGGATGGCTCTAAGTTCCTTCCAACCCAAACCATTCCATGATTCCAAACAGAAAGAGGAGCTCTGAGTGGGGTTTGTTTCCTCCTGAGTCTGTTACTGTGACAGGTCTGTGCTCAAGTGCTCGTGGGGTGAACCCCAGAGGGTGGCTGAACACTGTGGTGATACAACCTCCCCACAAGAGAAACCAGGCATGGCTCTCTTGTGATGCACTAACTTTGGAGTGTTAAAGAATTTGGAGAAGAAAATGGCTTATCTGCAGGCAGAAAATAGCATTTAGTACTGGTTTTACTGAAGTTAGCAAATTTCACCTCAAAATGGCACAATGACCCTGCTGCATTTGCTTTGTTGGGCTGTTTGAAGAACCACGTGAAAAACCAGGTAGCAAAAATGTGCAGAGAGGATAAGGAAGATAAATTATAAGAAGAAATTAAAAAAATATAACTGTCTCTGGACTTGGTCTATTTCTAAAATATAAAAGTTTGCAGAATGGTCTCACCTTTTTTTGGTTTTTTTAAATTTTCCACTCCAGCTTTGGCCTCAACTTCTTGTCTGATTTGACACACATCACACGATAGTTTAAAATACAATAATTATTTTCAGATGCGTTAACTTTTATGGAAAGATACTTCCAATTTTTATGTTTCATGGCTGATTTTAAAACTTTGTGTTGAAAGTGAAGTTTAAAATATATGCAAAAATATTAAGTGTCCTTTCTCTTTCTAAAGTTAATCCAAGGTAAAGTTAATGGAAGGTATTCACTTTACACTTAGGTGTGGAAGAGAATGGGAACAGTTTTATTTTTTTCTATAAGTAGTAACTTCATGGGATTATAGTGTCATTTTTCTTGATAATACATAAGTGCTTTTACTCCTACATGTACTTTCACAAAATGTAAATTTAGTGAGTCACAGTCAAACTACAAAGGCACTGGGAGTTTGAAAGATTATTTTGCTTTATGCAGCAGAAACCGTTATTTGGTATCAAGCCTCCAAACTTTTAAATCATCAAAGTTACAAAAGTATTGCAGTAATTATAGTAAATACTGTGAATAAGCTACTCAGTTGATACCTAAATTTAGTTTATGCAGAGAATTAATAGACATTTTTGTTTTACATTTGTAGAATAATTTTAATTAGAAGCAATTAAGTAAAATTACGTTACTCCCAAGTAAATTGCTGCTTTCCAAATTTCTTTAAATCTCCTTATATTCCATTAGTATGTGAAAGCTTACAATAATTAAAGTTTGACTTGTTTATATTCCATAGGAAGAGCTAGAAAGGAGCTCAGGGAACCTTTCCATGTGGAAGGGTTTTACCAGATTGCAGACTGCTCTGATTCCTCTTATTTGGAGCATTTTTGCTCCAAAGCATTTGGTACTGCCACTCTTGGAGCCAGGAGAGAGAATTAAATGGACAACTGATGAAGCTCTACTTCTAAATCTCTGATGATGCTTCTGGTGGTGGCGTTGTCTCAATGTTTTATGTGTCTGATATTTCAGCTGGAGCAAATATCTGAACCAAAAAAGGCTCCTCCAAATGTCTGCACGGGAAAGGTTCCCGCTGCAATTTTTACAGCATGGTTATAGCAGTGCCTATGTTATATCCCACATTAAATTCCTTCCTTTTCCATTACCATTTTAGCAGCTCGCTTTTGCCATAAATACTTGTAGGAACAGCCCAGGGACAAAGCAGTTCCTCTAAAGCCTCTTCCTGTGCCTTGTGACTCAGCCATAGATCCTTAACAGAAGGGCAGGATTTTGTTCCGGAGCAGCATCCGTGCATATGAACAATGAACATAAAATAGTAGGTGGGGTACTTGGAATTCACTTTTATGGCCTGAACCATTGGAAAGAAATGAATTGGTTCTCCAAAAGCTGTGGAGAGGAGGAGGCAACTCCTGCTGCCAGTAGTAATTACAGCTCAAACAGGTTCTTGCCAGTCACATGAGGAAGGGAGCTGGCCCAAATGTGTTGGCCACCAGTCTTAGGAGTGCAAGAAAATGTTGTTTTGGCACATCTTGAATTGCATTTCCCTCTCCCTGAGTGGGGATTGGCAAATGAGCTTGTACATAGCAGGCCTTGAGATGAGCAACAGCATTTAATGCATGCTTCAACTTCTTTTCTGGATAAGTTTTCAAGATTTTAGAGACAAAAATTAGGTTTTCACATGAAGTTTTGTTTTTCTAATGGAATTGTCACTGCTATGCTATCTTCTAAATCTTTAGGGAGCAGACAAAATCAAATATGTGTTCTTTTCAAAATATTCTCTGCAGATGCCTGCATGGATCAGCAGTGGTGTTAAGATCCAAGTGCTGGGAGATCCAGCATGGAAAATGAATATCGCACGTGTGATTGTAAATATCATTAAGTTGGCCATAAAATTATATTTTCAGAATCATTATTATGGTTTTCTTTTTGTTTCATTTTTTTCTTTCCTTCTTTGTGATCCTTGAACATCCAAAGCCAAGAAAGAAAAGAAACAAAAGTAAGAAGAAAAAAAAAGAAGAAACAAGTTGGCAGCTTTTTAAAAATTGTATAGAGTAAGAACGTTTGAGCTACATTTTGAGAGAATTTAGGTGTTTTTTCATGTCTCCTTTTGCATTCTCACAGTGGGTCATGGTACCTTTCTTGGAGCTGATCCATGTGATATTTTTAAAATTAGTGGCAGTAAATTGTCAGCTGTCAAGTGCTCTTTAGTCTGTAACAGCTTTGGAGGTGTGGTCCTGAGGCCACCTTGCTTTTAAGACAGGATAACCTGGAAGGAGAGTGTGTAAAATGATAGTAAATTAACACACACCTGGCCTTTCTTTTGCTTCTATGTCTTCCTGAATTTGCCTTGGCTACTCTGTTCCACACCTAACTCAAATATATATTCTTATATATAGATATATTCCTACTTGTCCCCGCCTGTTTTGCCATGTAATATCCTGCAACCGATACAAAGGAATTTAGAATTATGAAAGCCGATGATGTCTTCTGGTGGGATCATCATCTCTCTATTAAAAGAGAATTTTCTGACTAGCTGAAAACATGGCATTTAGTTCTTGCTATGTTCAGGCTGTGACAGGTCCACCAGCTGTTTTATTATAGTTTGGTTTTGAGGCTGGTAATTAAAATAAGTAAAATCCAGCTATGATAGCTGGTAGTAAATCTATTGAAGTATCTTGAAGGCAGTAGGCAGACATATATTAAAGTGCTATGAACAATGCAGGTATTTCTCCAGTGTAGAAATGGGCACAAAATGGCTGGTTTTGCATCATGTCCTAAAGAACACCCATTTTTCCATGATGAGCTTTGACTTAAGAAGATCCAAGTGGGGATGATGTTGCTATAGGAATTCCAGTGTGGAAGTTTGCTGTGGTTCCTTTTCAGTCTCTCCTGGCCAGGTGAAATGGGTGCCCACCTTCCTGACAGAAAGGCAAATTTCCCAGTCCAGGAAAAGCAGCCAAACCTGCTGGGTATTTTTGTGGTTTGTGCCACAATCCCCGTAACAAGTTCAGTAGTGGAAAAAGTCCTTTTATTGTACAGCAATATTGAATATTCTCATTTATTTGAGGAAATAGAGGTGTTAGGAATTTGCATCTCCTGCTCTGGTGATGCAGGGTCACTACATTAAAGACAAAAGTCGTCTCACCACAGCTCTATACAGCACTTCCCAATATCCTCTTTTTTTCTGCCTCTTGGGAATGGCTTGTGCCAAGCTGCATAAAAGCAGCAGTTCCATATATCTGCCCTCACTACAAAGTACATGAAAAAGGAGGTTTATTATTGGGACTATAAATTCAAAAATCTTTCTAATACGATTGTGGATGTCCTTTGTGTCATGTATTTCATGTACCTGAGTGCATTTTGATATTGTAGTGAAATATGTTATATTTGAGACTGTTAGAGAATCAAATGCTTATTTTAGTCACTTGACAGCAGTATTTTTTCACCTACTAGCAGCTAAAAAGTCCATTGCTCAGGATTTATTCTTTGAAAATTATTTTTCTGTTCTTTAGTAATAGAACATTTTCCATGGAAACTTAGACTTTCTTTTGTAGCTTAAGGATTAGAACCAAAAAATACTATTTTAAATTGATGACTTTTATTCTTATTACCTCTCTTCTTGTCAAGTTAAATGCATTATGTAGGAAATACAAGTAAAATTGAAAATGCCTAGATATGTTTTATTCCATATTACTTTCTGTTGCATTTGGTGCATGTTACATAAGAGGACATTAAACAGACTGTCTATATTCACTTTCAAAGTGTGAAGAAAATGATGGATAAACATCTCTGCCGATGAAAATTTCAGCAGCTTTTGTGTACTGGAATGTAATGCCAACCTAATTACCTCTATTTTAAAAACACATAAATTAAGCACTGTAACATAGGATATGGCAGACTAGTTAATGAGGGGTTTTTTTTTGTTTTGTTTTCAATATTTACATTTTCTTTCCATAGTTTTGATAAAATTTCCTCAAGCTTTATGTGAAATCATCTTAGGCTGGTGGTGCTGGTAACTCAGGTTAACTTTAACTTCCAGCTCCCACCCTTGAGTTCTTAACAGTGTTCAATTTTCATTTAATCATAAACAAAACAAAACCTGCCTATCAAGCATCCTTTTTGAGTAAGATGAAACAAATTTCAGACTTTTTTTTTTTAATAAGAAATAATTTTTTAAACTTAAACCATGATGCTGCTGGAGCTCGTCCATCAGTGGCTGTCACAGTCCTGCCACCCAGGCAGTGCCGAGTTGTTACGAGCTGAGGGATTGTTTGAAAGAGGAAAAATCTGGGTAGTGCCCATTCCTCTGCTTAACAGGTGAGCATGGAACACCTTCACTTTTCAGGCTCGTTTTGAATGCCCAGCAATAAGTGAACTTGGGAAGTCACAGGTCTTTGCTGAGCTTTGCTCTCAGGAAGGAAGGTTGGGGTTGTGGAGCCCTCAGTGAGCAGAGGCTGGAGGTCACGACTCTGCTGTGCCCTGGCACCCAGCAGGCCCTGCCCGTGTGCCAGCCCTGGGAGCACAGGGGGAACACACACAGGGGTGAGGTGGTTCTGGTGTTTGCAGAAGTTTTTCTGATAATTGCACAGATTGGTTCCCTGTTAATAATCGCTTTTGTAAACAGCTCATTGTGTGCCAAGGGAACTTGACTGTATTTGGAAACATTTCTGGGGAAATTCCAGCCGCTCACAAAATCATTGTAATCAAAGTGTGTGATAGTGGCAATTAGAAATCAGAGACTTTTGGGAGAATCAAAGGAAATCTGTGATGAGAGGCCTGTCTTCACTGCGAGGATGCTCATTCTGAGTCTCATCTTTTAGCATTTGCTTAAAGACCTGTCCAGAATTTCACTGTTTTCATCACTCTGTCACCTGTAGTAGTTTCTGAACAAGGATCCTCTGAACTAAAGGCTCCCCATACCTATTTCATAGTCAAGGTTATCCTTGAAAGTTCTCTTTTTACTGCTTTCTTTTAGACTTCAGCCAGGAAACGAATGTTCAAGAAAAATTCATTTCAGAACGATGGAGGGCAAATCTGTAAATAACCACAGACTTCATAAGTCAAGGCATGTATAAGGCTAGTCAGAAAGATTTAGGGAAATGAGACAAACTGGTTTAAATTTTCTTTATGATGATCCTGCAGAACAGTCTATAAGAATAGTACAAAATTGAACTCCCAACAAAATAGAAGCTCACAAACCCACATTGTAGACTAATCTGCGTTATTTTATATCTGTAATTATTGGCAACTTAATCTGTTGCACTATTTGTAGATAAATACCTCTCTTTGATTTGTTCAGTCAGTGCTTGTCTCAATTGATGGTCTAATGAAATTCCAAGATAAAATGGTACTTGATGCCCATGGCGTGGAACTTGCTGTGGTGCAGTTTCTTTTATGTTCACATTATGGAGGAAAAAAAAAAAAGAAAAATAAATATCCTCCTACGATCACTCAGCATTTAGGGAGGCAGCTCAAGTTCCATTTTCCATATTTCATCCAAATCCATGTAGATTTCTTGAATCTATGGAGGCTGCAGTTATCTTCCCAAAAGGGAGAAGCTGCACTTAATTAGTTGATGATATTCTGATGTCTCTAATAAACAAACCATTGTGGTTCACTCCTGGTTTTGTGTGTAACTGGGGATGTGTGACTCTATATTTGTATTCTGTTTTTCTATTAAGCACCATGTGTTTGTTCAGGAATAACAGACATTAATACTTTCACCAAACTTTTATTTTTTATTATTTCAGGGTTTATATGTGTGTATAGACCTCCTGTGAATTTTAGCATTCTTAGAGCTTGATTATTATCTTCACACTCCTGTGTAAGAATCACTCATGCAATTCCATGCCTGCCCTGTCAAAGGCAAACCTCCTTGGAAACGTTCTCACCCTGATTCTGGTGACCTCTTTTCTTGTAGGGAAGAGAGAAATGCAAGCTTTTCCCTTGAAGAACTCCGCATACAAAAATTTTTTAATTCACGCATTCTCTCAGCTGGCTCTTGAAATTTGAACTAAAGAGAAATCACAGAACTGTTTGGGAACCTTAAATCCCATCTCATTCCACATCCTGCCCTGGGCAGGGACACCTGCTGCTATCCGGGGTGCTCCAAGCCCTTTCCAGCCTGGCCCTGGACGCTGCCAGGGATCCAGGGGCAGCCACAGCTTCTCTGGGCACCCTGTGCCAGGGCCTGCCCACCCTCACAGGGGAGAAGTCTAAAAAAAATGTAAAATCAGTATTGTGCAAATGCTGTTCCTTCTTCCCTGAGGTGCTGAGGGTTTGGGCAAGACTCGTGTTGCTCAATGAACATTAACACTGGAGCAAACCAGCCCTTTCCTACTCTGTTTAGTCAGTAAATCACTGATGGGAAAACTAAAGAATTGCTCCCAAATTCCTTGGATAAGGGGGTGTGAATGCTTCTAGAGACAGTCTCCAAAATCTGTGTGCATTTTTATGTAACCACACAAAAGGGCACACGTGCATTCACAAACACATGCAAATAGAAATGGAGTGTGTGCTGGTATCTAGAAATGGTGATAAATGATGCTAAAAATTGTTAGCACTTTGTCCTTTCCAGCACTAGGTAAGCTTGTTGAATTAGTCTGGAATTTTTTCTCCTTGAGTATTAAAGTATCACAATTTAAAGGTGTTCAGTGCAGCTTAATTTGTTGAGGGGGTTGTGTTTGAGAGTTTTTTTCTGTTTAATACCACTACTGATAAATATTCTCATGTGTCCATAGTGGTGGAAAGGAAGAAAACATTAAGTGACTTAAGACTAGTGACACTTCTACTGTATCATCACAATTTCAAGAAATCTGTACGTCTCAATGGCGAATTATAAACTCCAATCCGTATCAGAGAGTCTATTTCAATGTTCATCCCAGCGTTTCAATGTGCATCCCAGGATTTTCCCTGCTGCTGGATCATTACAGAGTGCTTTGCCATCTGAGTTAGGGAAATCCTGACTACTTGGTGAAGAAACAAATCCAGATAGGAATTTGTGATTAAGGATTAGCTGAAATGTTCTGGGCTTTACAGAAAAAAAACGTATTTCCAATTTTTAGAGTATGAGGAAGCTTTTTTGATCATAGAACTCTTTATGTCAGAATTCTGAAGGACTTTTTTTCTCTTCCTGCTCTTACGTTAGCACTGATGGGCGATTAGGAAAGGGGCAAGGAGAGCAGAAGAGGCTGGAGGAGGTTGGCTTGGCATTCAGAACCTGGGCAGCACCGGGAAAAGTCTGTGATCCTTTGTCTCCAACACTTCCCCCTCCTCTTCCCTAGTTTCTCAGAAGAAGGACAGTTGCTGATTTTTTTTTTTTTTTTTTTTTTAAAGAATCTCCTGCTGAGATAAATTTTTCCCTCCCCTTGGTGCTAGGCATAAACTATGCCTCTTTCTATCTTCAGCTTCCCATCTGTTAGCAGAAAGTGATGAGTCTGAGGAAAACTGCTCTGGAAAGTAGGGTAGCTTCCCTCACGAGGAGGTGCTGGGAAGGCTTGACAAGTTCGTTGTGACCATTTGCCTTCTTTGTCCTCATTGCTAATAATGAGCAAATGGCTCGGTTTTAACTCGTGCAAAGTATTTGTCTTTTAATTCCCTTTGCTGGGCCTAAAATAAATTGAGTTTGTTGGGTTTTCTGTTGCATATGGATGATTTCTTGCTGAGTTTCCAAAGAGGAAATAGTCTCATGAAGAGAAGTGTTGAGAAGGTGATTCATTCCCAAAACCCAGATTCCTTCTCCCGCCTTGGTGCTTCTGAGTGGGGGTAGGAGGGGAAAATGCAAAGCGAGGAGCTGAAGTGACTGAGGAGGAGCTGCAAAGATTTGGCAGTTGCTCCCCTTGCAAACATTCAGATCAAATCTCTTGGCATATCTTTGCATTCATCCCTTTTCTCCCCCCCACTTCAATAATTCTTGAATCCTTGGGCCAGTGTGAGTCTATTTGGCAGGCAGGTAGAGACAGAAAACAGGGAGTCCCTGCCAGCAGGGAAAGCAGATGACCAGGCAGAGGGGAAGAAAGCCCTAAGAAAAAGGCTGATGATCCCTGCTGAATACCAAAAAGCTGCTGGGGAATAAGATCTCCTGAAATGTCACTAATTTGGGAAGAAAGCTCCATTTTAATCTTGCGTACAATTAGACAGCAGAGAAGCAAGCAAGGCTGCATTAGCTCAGCCAGTCACAGAGGGGGTTTTTTGATTTCTTCCTCTCTCCATTGTGTAACCATTCATGGTCCCTTCTTCGTGGCTTCTCATTACTGGCATTCTTGTCTGGCTGAACTTTTAACTTAGCTTGACTTAATTTATTTGAACTCTTGCTGCTGTTGCAGCAGAATGCAGAGCTGTGTGTCCTCAGGAGCAGGAGCCATGGAAGGTCTGTAGCTTTCCTAATAATTAGAAAATCTTGACAATATTGGAAATCAGAATTTTATTTATTTTTGCATTGAAAGCTTGGATGTAGTCTTGTATTCTCCTACATCTTTTCTTATTTCAGGTCTTGTTATCTTATCCATGGGCTCTAGAGTACACACTGGCCTTTAATTGCAAAAGCTTGTTTCCTGTACCAATTTGGATTCCTTTAAGAGTCCTAATAATTCTTTTGTCTATCAGGGAGCAACTTTTTCTTCTTCTGTAGTTTCCACTTAATGTTTTTTAATAATAATGAAAAAATGAAGCCTTGCTATTTTTCATTATTTAACACAGATATCTTATAATTCTTTTGACAAACCTAATTTGATTTTGTTTTGTATTAAAAATTGTTTAGCCCCAATACATGGCTTAATTTAAAAAAACCCTGTAGGCTTTTTAAAATGGATTAATTATTTTTAATTAATTAAAGAAACAGAAAGCCATGTTTTTATACTCACATTTCTAAAAACACTGGTAGCAGCCATGAATTATCCATGTTTGGTGGTTGCTTTCCTTGCTCTTGTATTTACACCATTATTTTCCTGGTGACAGGATGGTATTGCCTGCATTTGGCTTATATCCATTAAACAAACACCCAATTTCCCACTTATTGGTATCTTTTGACATCCAGACATTTTCTGAATTGCATCATGTCGTGGAGTTTGTAGGTTTGTTCACACGAGGGAAATGTCTGTTGCTTGACAAGCTGTTTGTCTTTGTTCCATCCTCAATTTCCCAAACTCTCCTGGTGCTTTGTTTTCCATATTCTGGTTTATTGTTTTGTCATGGTGTTTAATGAACATGGAAACAGTTGTCTGAAATGTTTCTGAGTTTTCTATTCTACCTTTTTAGGGAATATAATCCTTCCTCGTATCTGATCTTGCTTGAATTTTAATTCTATTTAGCAGCTCACTTACAACAACTGTTAAGATGTTGCAGTGACTATAAAGAAGCTTTAGACATTTTGTGAAGCCCTCTCTCTTGATTAACTTTCATTTACATTTAGCATTTGTAAAATAGATCAAGTTTAGGGGGGTTTTGCAGTGGGGACCCTGCACTGTGACAGGTAATGGAGTGCAGGACATCAGATGCTGGTACCTGGTGTTTAGAATAAGAAATACAGGAATTTTTTGAAGTGGTAATCAGTGCTTATTTGCACCTAAATACCTCCAGTATCCAGTATTGGGTTCCTAAGGCCTATTGGAAGCTGCTGGTGTTTGAATTCCTAAATGCAAGTGTGACTGTGCTTCTCCTGGCTGCATTTATAAGAATATCCTCCAGCTCAGTTTCACCTCTACAGTAATCCTCTGTTCCTTGCTATGTGTTTAGATAATTTAAAACTCTCATGTGCTGGGTTTCTCAGCTCTGTGAATGCTGTTACACCATCAGCCTGCTCACCAGGACACCTCTTAGCAGGACATCAGCTGCTCCAGCAGGAGCTGCCCAAGGCTTTACCCCTTTCTTTATGGATGTCTCTGCCATGTGGTGTTTGGGCTCCTGCAGGTTTTTGAGAGCCCTGGGATCGTTTCCATTCAGGTCCCTAAATACAGCCCTGAGGAAAAGCCTCGGGTTGTGCTGCAGTTGAATTGGGCACTCTGGAGACAAATACCTGTGTCTGGCCGTCAGCTCCACCCTGGGTTTCTTTCTGTACTGGCACAGAGTTCTCACCTCGCTGTCAGACACAAACCTGCTTCACATCGCTTCTACGCTTGCTTTACATTTTCTTACTTTGTGTTTTATTTCTCAGGTTATACCCAGTGCTAGAGAATACAAAAGATTTGGTTTTATCAGGCATCAGGACATAAGACTTAATCCAGTTTCAGGTCTTTAAATATTTGATATACTGTTTGAAACAGTCTTCTGGAAGTGCAATATTCACCTACCATGCAGGCTTGGGGTCATGTGAGGTTCTTACTGCCTTTTGTTATGTTTTTCATAATTTCACTGCAACTTTGTCACCTATGTCCCAAAGCCAACTCGCAGCAACCCTGTGTTCCACTTACATAAACTTCATTTTTAAATTTAATGAAACTTGACTTCCTGCCCAGAGAGAAATCTTTGATGCACTCTGACCTGCCTGCATTTCTATTACCTGTCTGTGAAATCATTGTTTAATAAATAGTAGTAAATAAAAAAGAAAATCTTTGTTGAGAATATTTGCTCAGCGAGCAGGGAAATCACTTTTGACAGCTAGAATATGCATTGGACCTTAAGGCAAACAAACAAACAAAAATGAATATATACAGAAGGACTTTTCCTTTCTTCCCAGTACTGTAAGGGAGCTCTATGGGGGAAAGTACAGATGAAAAATACAATTAGATGGCAAGATGCTTTGTGTGGCCTAAAGCACATGTACGATTTACTCATAAGAAAAAGTCAATTTAATTATGTTTATGGAAAGCCAAGCATGGGAGAGAGAATGAATCCATACAGTGGCCAAAAGAAATTTCTGTGTCTAATCCCGAGTGGTAATTGGTTTCCTTTTCCTAAATGGTCACTGGGAGTTCCTATTTTATTTTACAACTTTCTCTTATTCACAAGGCTCAGAATTAGGAAGTCTGCAGGCTCCAAATCCCATTTGCAGTGCTTGTTTTTTCCCCTTTGTTCCTTTCCTTCTTCCTGCCCCCTTCTGCTTACCTAACTGCAGCTCTGTCCTAGCCAGGTAGTCTGGCCAAAATAGCTGCAGCCATCTGGAGCAGCCACTGGGAACCTCTCGGTGACTTCCTCTCATTGCAAATGTCAGCTTGAATCTTCTCTCCCTTGCTTGCTGCTCCTTAATTTTCTGTTCATTTTGCTATTCATTATTCAACAAGGTGGCTGAGGTGTTTGATTGTGGTGATGTACAGTGTGCATGAAAAATGCTGTGCAGGAGAGAGCTCTGTTCTTCCCCCTCTGTCTTCCCCGTTATCCTAATCCACATCAGGGTCTGCTTGCTACTGATATGGCATCTCTGCTGTGAGAACCGTCACGATGGCAATTATATTTAAATTCAATATGAGTGCAGAGCCGTCAAAATTTTCTTTTAAAAGATGCACAGAAAATAAAATTCAGACAAGCCATTATTTTTCAATTAAGATAATTTTTTTTGCATCATTCCCAACACGTTTTTGTGTTTTCAGATGTTTGGTGGATTGCTTTATTTCCTGATAAGCAAACCAAACCTTGCTTTCTTTCCATGATGGTTATTCCTGCCACTTGCAATTAGATGGGAATGTTATATCAGTTTTGTTCTGGTTTTAAATAAGCTATGCTTATATTTGTAGAGTTGTTTGAAATCATTCTCTCGGACCTTGATAAGAGAAAATTAGGAGCACATTAAAAAATAATCCTTGCATTAAGTTAGTTTAACAATGATTTTAAGACAATCTTCTGAGTAAAAATACAAATGTTTTAGGTTGCTCTTCTGGTGAGTGCTGGGGCTGGGGCAGAGCCTGACTTGTGGTTGTGGATGGTCAGAGCTGACAGCACGAGGCTGTTGGGCTGCATTTGGCCGGGCAGGGTTGGATGAGGACTAACTCCACACAGCTCTGCCAGCAAAGCTGAGCCCGAGGTTCCTTGGGGGCAGCAGGGACAGAGCACTGCAGTGTTTGGTTGCTTTAATGGTCTGAAGAGCAAAGTGGGTTTTATTACTAGACCTGTTCTCCTGAGCATTTGCATGATCTCTAAGTTGGAAATTAATAATACATAATATGTGCTTTAGAAATTCTCATTTTATTGAAAATTGAGGAGTAATGTGATTGTCTCATCTTCCTTTTAGGTATTTGTCCTGTCCTTTTGAGTTCTCTGCAATTTGGCAGCATTCACACAATCCATCCAATGCCTCAGACTGTAGCTGTAGCTGTCTGTCATTTTCCAAGAAGAATTTTCAGGGTGCAATGCAGATCCATCATTTACAAAGGGCTATTTCTATTCCAGCCTTCACTCTTGTGTGAAATCCATCTTCTCTGGGTCAAAACTTTGAGAGCAGAATGGAGTGAGGGACAATAAATGGTGATGAGAGAAGGTTACTGGTGAACGGAATTTAGGTTCCTCGGGCAAATCTTGGAATTGAGATGTTCCTGCCCAGGAGGGGAGTTTATAGAACCACAGAATGCTGGAATGGGGCAGGGACACCTTCCATTTGGTGCTCCAAGCCCCACCCAACCTTGGACACTTCCAGCAATGGGGCAGCCAGAGCTTCTCTGGGCAGTCTGTGCCAGGGCATCACCACCCTCACAGGGAACAATTTCAATTTCATTTCACTTTTCTCTGCTACCCAAATGGCTGCTTGGTGTCTGGGTACCTTCACCAGACAAGAATTTCTTCATGACCTTCCCATCTTTTCTTCCCAGCTATAAGTCCTTTGCAGAGAAATATAGGCCTGACCACTCACGGTCAAAACTTCCTCTGTAAAAAAATGGGGTTGCTTAAAGAATTAGGAGCGAGTCCTTGAACTGCTTTTGGAATTGCCTGTGAGAGACTCAATATCCCCCTGCTGTGGGACAGGATGGACACCTTGGAGAAGGCAGGGAGTCCCAGTTTGTACCACCTTGAGCTGGTGTATTGTGCTCACCCTGCACCCAGCCATGCTGAACTGATGAACACAGCAATCACTGTGCCCAGAGAGAGCTGGCCAAGCAGCTGCAATTTCCCAGCAATCTGGAAGTGAGAGGGGAAAGCCACAACCTGTTTGTGGCTGGTCTTGCTGTACCAAGTGGATGTTCCATGTGCCAGCTGGAGATAAACTTAACCTGATCATTTGGGGATCTTCTGTCTGCTGCCTGCACGCAGAGCTGCCACTGAGCACAGCCCTGGGCTGTGTCCTGCCTGGGGGAAGTGAGACACCTCACACTGCTCTCTCAGTGCTTGCATGTACCTTTTAAAAATCTTTTCCTTCTGGAACAAGGTCAGGAGGGTTATTTTTTCATATGCCCCATTATGAGATTTCTTCGCCTCATTTACAGCAAGCCCTTGAGGAGTTAAGCAGATCAGGAAATCCTGTAGGATAGAGAAGGTGTTTTTTTAATTTTAGGTGCTAATTTTGAAGGAATAGACATTTGGGCAAGTATTATTACTTGTACAGAGGCTCTTTCAAGTACTAGAAGTCTGGAACTACCTCTGTTTCAGAGGCAAGTAAAATTTGCCTTTTTTTTCCTGAGCCAGATTTAATTAATTGGAAAGAAATGAACCAGTTATTTATGACTGATTAAGATGGGCTTAGGAAGGCGATTTTGAACCTCAGTAATTCTGAGAGGGGAATTGGATGGCATTTTGCATGAAATATCTAAATTATTATTGGTGATTACAATATCCAAGTCAGGCTGATGAGCTTTGTGCAAGGCCATCATGTAGCAATCTGCAGCAGCTCACTGAGCAGTTTGTACTTTATTGGTGACTTTGGGTAATAGTGTGAGGGAAAGAAGGGTTGCAGAGTTGCAGAGCACACAGAAATGGCTGTAAAGAGGGAGGAGACAATGAAAACTGCCTTGGTCACAACGAAGCTTTGCAGAGAACCCTTTAAACTCCTCATCTATCACATTTATTCCCAGACACTTGTGCTGCAGTGCCCAGGATGTGCTGCTTTAGACACTCACAGTGACAAAGTCTGGAAAGGCACCACAGCCATGGTGACTCTGGACTCACTCTGTGAGGATGAGTGGGCTCTCGGCTCTTTGGGAGGGTGCTTAGGGCTGGGAGAGTGCCCTGCTTTTCCAGGGAAATGGTGTCAAACACTTCCTGCAATCCACAGTGCAAATCAACTCGTGTGGGACTCTCTCCTCCAAGTGGCCTTTTCAGTTAACTTGACTGGAGTTGGAGGGACATGAGCAGTTTTGAACTGGGTGCCTGCTTGTTCTTATATACATGGAGAGTCTGTCCTCTCTCTTTAGCTGCTCTGGGTGTTATTGAGCGATTTATCTTATTTATTTTGTTTTTATGTATTTGCTAGATAAGAAGAAAAAAGCGTTGCACCTGATATTTTCAAATCAGACAGCAAAGAGTAAATATTTAATGTTATAAACAAGTATAAATACTGAATATAATGGGTTTGGATTTTTCCTTACAATTTTTGACTGCAGTTACTCAGATGCCCTCCTGGGAGCTTCAGGATGGATGGTGCTGCAGAATGGTGCTGCTCCTTCCCAGCCCAAAAATACATATTTTAATGTGTCACTTCTGAAATGATAATGTATAAGAATAGCTGCTGACAAACATACCCCTTTTATTTCCCACAGTAACGAGTTGTTCCATTGGTTTCATATTTATCTTCTCAATTTCTGAAAATAACGAAAAATACTCTTGCAATCTAATTTACCTGTGGTAGAAGACACTGCTGAGAGCACCTGTCTTTCTCCCGCCACTGAGCACTTGCTGGGAGGGTTCATGCATCAGCTTTTCCTCCTGAAGAGTTTTCTCTCTTTTACTTTTCTGTCAATGTGCAGCATCCCTGCCTCCCAAAAGACGAGTGTCACTGTGCCCTGAGGAGCGTGGGTGTGCCATTGTGCTTCCTGCGATTCACAGCTGCAGGAACATTCTTGCTACCGAGCCATTGTCTTATTTTCCCACCTGCTCTTTCCTTATTTGCCATAAATCCCAGAATTACACTGGTCCAAGGCTGGGTTAGCAACTCAGGGCAGGGCTTTAAACACCACCTTGTGCACATGGTTCTGGTGTTTACCTGTCTAAGCCTTTTAAAACCCCTGAGCTTCCCAGGCTTGGGAGGGACCTTAAAGCTCATCCAGCCCCACCCCTGCCATGGGCAGGGACACCTTCCACTATCCCAGATTGCTCCAAGCCCCATCCAACCTGGCCTTGGGCACTTCCAGGGATCCAGGAGCAGGCGTAGCTTCTCTGGGCACCATGTGCCAGGGCTCCCCACCCAACAAGCCCTGTTGTCTCCTGCCTGCTGTGGGTGGTTTTGTTCCTCCTCCAGAAGCAACTCCCAGCTTTCACTGGCTGGAGAGCTGAGACTCCTAACAGGCCTGTGTTGGTCTCCCCTTTGGTGCAGTGAGAAGTGTTAAACTCACAGAGTTTGGGTCGTTTCCTTGGGTAAGTCTCGCCTGTTAATGCTCGTGCATAGAAATTCCTGAATTAGTACATTCTAGCATCATCACAAATCAGTTCCGCTCCAGTCCCGCCGAGCATGAAGGCTAATCCAGATCCAAAAGCAAGTAAATGCCAAGAAAAACCCTGACATTTACAACAGAACCTTCTATACAAATTGTTTATTTCATCCAAGCATGGAGCTGGATTAAAAATTACTTAAAAGTCGTGTTGCAGCTGGTTACTCAAATAATGCCTTGGTAACGTTGACAAGGACTAGGGTGCTCAAACAATGCCTGGGGACAGGTGGCCCCTGCTGCTTGATGGGCTTCTTAAAATCACTTAAAATTGCAAGTTTGCATAAGGAATTTGAGATTAAGTGCACTGGCAGCAACTAATGGATCTGTTTTACACATCTTTGTGTGAGGTAAAGGCCGAATCCCAACCTCCCTCGTCTTTCCTTGGGCTTTTGGCATCTGTTAGGAGCTCAGAAACAGCACTTTGTTTCTTTTGTCTTTATCATTTTTCTCTCAAACAGTTTTCCTCCAGGATTTTACTTCCATTATTTCCATATATATTTGAAATTTTTGCCTTCCAGCTGAAATCTTTACAGTGCCTAAATCAAAATGGCCCCATTATAAACTTACAGTCAGTTTGGTAATGTAACAACTGAATAGTATTATATAAACATGTTTCTTGCAAGAAAATTTGTTTTGAGTGAAACCATATGCACATGTTAATGGGAAATATTTTTCACACTTCTGATTTTTTGCCATTCTTTGTATTTGTCTCAATACTTATTAATAGCATCCTTCTGAAACTTCTCTGGTGAGACTCTACAGCAGATTTTTTAAAGCTGTAACTGTATCATTTTAAATGTCTTGGATGTGATTCCAAACAGAGCTGTATGAGAATAAAATATGTAGTCCCTGATTGATTCTATAGCTATAATTATATGTAGGGACTGATATTACATGAACCACTGGAGCAAAGCTCCCTCGATAGATAAACTATCACTCACTGTTATATGTGTAAATCAATCCATAAGGACTTCTCACTGTGGAGCTTCTGCTGGGGAACTTGATATAATGATCTTTATTTGAGTTCTTATTGTGTTCTTTGGAGAGGTTGCAGTACTCATTTGGACATTTTCCCACCTTTTTCCTAAGTAAAGCAGTTGCAATACTTTTGGGGAGGTTGAAGTTGTGAATGTTGACAGGTTTGAGGTAACCTCCATTACTTTCCAACACGACACTCCATTTTGTTTATCCTGTAAATCATGTCTCCGAGGAAGATCTGCTTGGCAAGCAATGCTTCCCGGTGCTTGGTGTCTCACACCTCAATTTTCTGGGAAATTTAGTGCGGATGATTGTTTAGCTGTCAGCATCGGCTGTCCGCTTGATTTAAAACATACTGCTTCATCATCAAGAGATTTGTGTCCGGCCTACAGGCAGTGGATTGTGGATTAGGATGGGTTGGGGGAGACCTTAAAGATCACCTCACTCCACACCTCTGCCATGGACAGGGACACCTTCCACCATCCCAGGTTGCTCCAAGCCCTGTCCAGCCTGGCCTCGGACACTTCCAGGGATGGGGCAGCCACAGCTTCTCTGGGCCAGGGCCTTACCCTCCCCACAAGGAAGAATTCCTTCCTAATAACCCATCTAACCCTGCCCTCTGCCAGTGGAAAGCCATTCCCACTTGTGCTGTCACTCCAGGCCTCATCCAAAGTCCCTCCCCACCTTTCCTGGAGCCCCCTTTGGCACTGAAAGGGGCTCCAAGGTCTCCTCCTCAGCCAGTCTCCACAGGAGAGGTGACAAACATTTGACTGTTTTTTGCTCTGTGTGGTTGTGTGAAAATGGGAGGAAAGTTGTCCCATGTAAGGCCATGTTTTATGTCACTGTTTCATCCCAGGCTCACCTCTCTGGGGAGGGGATCAGCTCAGAGCTCCCCCATTTGAGCAGTAACTTTAGGGTTTGTTTTTTCAGGTGTTGTGTTGTGGGGAGCCTGTGTTGAAATTCATCTCCTGCCTTAACATCCAGTTGCAGCTGGAAAGGTCTTTTCGCTCTTCTCCATGGCTGGCCCTCCTCATTTGACCAGGAAGAGCATTGCCCCTTCCCTTGGCTCTGCCGTGTTGCTGCGGCTCCTTTTCCATTTCACATTCCCCGGAGAGCTCTGCCAGTGCCCAGTGCAGTGAGAGCTGAGCTCTGCTTCCCATATTTTCACCAGCTTTTTCTGAGAAGCAGAGGCCTTGTGTATTATCTCATAGTGCCTTAGTTTTCATGTGACTCCCTTTCTGGGAGGCAGTTTGGAAAGCCTACAAATATCGATGGGATTTTAATATATGCAAATATATGGATTTTGCCTCATCCACGTGCACGTAGCAGGTCGTGAGCTATGACTTCCCTTTACCAAAAAGGAAAACTGAATTTCCTGCTTTTTTATCAATAAAATAGATTTATCTATGTGTTTATCACTAGGTGCAATAATTTCTTTTTATTTTCCTGGTACAGGTGCTAGGATTGCTCATCTATATTACTCCTATATCTGCTATAACTTGAAAAAAGAGAAAATAATGACCCCCCCACCTCTCTCTGCTGCTCTAGTCATCCGCACTGGATAAATATTCCCTGTCTCCTGTTCAGTGGCAGCTGCTGCCTCTGTACAGCAGCTTCTTCTGGACCAAGTTTGCTCGTTGTGTGTTACACACAAACTTATTTTCATAAAATCATTACTGAAACCCAAAATGTGGCCTCAAGCCTTAAAATATCTTTAGTTTTCCTGGGTTTAATCTTCTGGATTTTACACTTTTGATACCTAACAGATTTATTTTTCCCAAGTCCTCCTCCTTCTCCTGTATTTCTTTTTAATCCTGCTTTTCCATGCAACACTCCTTTGCATTTTATTTTTTTCCACGAGTTTCTGCCCAGATGGAGAGTTTTATATGTTCTTAGCTGCCAGGTTTTATTGTGCAGGGTTTTTAACAGCAAGGTCAGTCCACGGGAAGTTCTGTTATTCCTAATGAAGGATAGGTGGCACTCTTGTTATTTTTGTTTGCTTCCTGAAATAAATCAGCTGTATGTACTCTCTCCGATTTCTTTTTATAGAGTAAGTGCTTTAGAGAGTGTTCTTGAACATGAAGAGGATTTGATTTTATTATTTTTTTTTAATATGAACATGTACTTCAGTTGCCTGAGTCTGTGGCTGGATCACAGTACTCTCTAGGAAGAGAAAATGTTATTTTTATGAAGTCCTTAAGGAAGAGTGCTCACCTATATGGCACTGCCTCATTTTACATATACATTTTTGGGATTTTTTTTTTTCTATTTTCTTAGTATTTCATAAGGCAAAGAAGAAAGCCAACAAAGCCTTTAATGTAATTGAAACTGCAGTGATTAATACCTTTATACTTTGTATTTTCTTGTTAGTTTTGGATTTGAAGCATAGGCTTAAGCTGGCATGGTAATCCTAGCACTGCACGTTAGCAAGTTCTAAACAGTCCAGAGAGCCTTTATTCCTTAAAGCAGGGAAGTCAATCTGTCTTGCCCTAATTCCATCAATTCATTGTAAAATTGGATACGTTTGTGACTTTGAGTGTTTTATGCTCTAAAAACCCTGAAACACCGTACAATTCATGCTGGTAGAGGTATGACGTGCTCGGGCTTTTCTGGAGCTCTAGAGGAAGATTCAGCTCAGCTCCCTGGAATGTTTTCCCTCCTCAGGAACACGGTTCCATGGAGGGGTTTTACCCTCCATGCTCGATTACCGCAATCGGATCAATGCCGTCGCTCCCGTGGGCTGACAGGCTCATCTGGCTGAGGCCAAATGCTCTGGTGACCTCAGCCCTGGTCCTTGTCAATCAATTGATTCTGTTCCAGCTCTTCCCAGAAAGGTGCCCCATGGCTGAAAGGATGAGCAGAGATTAGAAAAGTTTCCATCCTGCCTCTGTGCAAGAGTGTGAATCTCTTCCACGTGAACATGTAAGTATTCAATATTTTGTGGCACGTTCTGGCCATGGAAACAATCTCTGTGATGGGTCAGGGCTTGTCCAGGGCCACAGTCCGTTTCCTGGGAATTTCTCAGCTGAAGCCCTCTAAGCAGAGCCAAGCTCTGAAGCTCCTGTAGGGCTGCTTTTGTCTTGTGGTTCAAATAAAAGATTAAATAGGTAACGTGGAAAGAAAAGGAGACGTTGATTCCAGCCAAAAATCCCTCAAAAAACCCCCTGTGTTGATTTCATTGAAATTTCATAATAGGTGTTACTCCCTAAGCATGGCATAATGTGCTTTGTGGGTTTTAATATATTTTTTTCAAGATTTAATTTTACTTAGCTACAGTTTAGGTTTCTGGACTTGACTATGCTGGGATGGTATGGGCTTAGATGAAAGCAAATCTCTCTTGAAAGAGTTTCCAATCTAATTTAGGTTTTAGGTATCTTCACTTAAAAATATTTAGTTAGTGTATATTCACTGGGGAAATATAGGGCTTGATTTTAATTTGCATGATGATTGGATTATGGAATTAAAACTTGATTGAGCAAGTTATTTTGTTTTATTGGATGAAGGAACATAACTCGGGAGATTATTTTGCAGTTTATATTTTTGGTGCCATCTCATGTAACACAGGCCCATGTATTACTCATCCCTCCCTTCTCCTGCAAAGTCTTTTGGATTTCTTATTTCTCTTTTTAATTTCAATACCCTGGAGTGTTTGAATTTCAGAGTCTCAAATAAAAATCTATTTTGGGGCAGGAAGTTTTCTTGATGTTTTGGATAACGTTTACTTTTACTTTCTAATGCCAAATCATCTTTCAAGCTGATGCCATCAAGGCACAGAATTCTGTGGTTTGTATAATAATACAAGTCCCAAATGGTGGCAGTTACTGAAGTTAACACTTTTTGCCCAACTGTGGGAGTACCAGCATCTTTGAGAGATTCCAATTTTGGTTCTTATTTATGCTTGACATTTAATGTGCTTGACATTCTGATTATTTTACACCTACCTAATTTCTTCTAGCTCCAGGGATAATGACAATATTTTAAGCATCTGTGAAGTGTAGCTGTGTGTTATTGAGCAGGTGCAACGCTACAAATGGAAGGAAAAAGTCCCTAAACTATTTCTGGAATCATTGTTTTTTTGGTGTTGCATATCTCAGGGCCAGGTAGAGTTGCTCACCACCTTGGTCTGGTTGCCAGTATTAGATTTGCTAATATTTTATATTCTTTTATTTACAAATATATCTATCTGTGTGTGTATAGATGCAAATAAATCACATAATGGAGATTGGGTGCTTACAGTGTGTCCTTTATGATCTGGGGGTGAGGCATAATAGAATTTTCCAAGTTGTTATTGGGGATTTATATTTTTCCTAAATTTTGAATTAAATTGGACTGTAAAATAACATACTCAGTGTAAAATTCAGCCCTTTAAACTGAGCTCATGTGTCCATGGCACACCTTTAGTGTAGAGCTTAGAACAGCCTTGTGTCTTGGTTTATAGATAATTGGGATATAACCTGAGAAATGAAAATATATGGGAAAAAAATTACCCAAAAGATTGTAAGTACACTCTGTGTAAAGTCTTTACTCTTCCTTTGCAAAATAATTTTATTAATCTTTTTGAGTATTCCCATTTAATACGTGGTTCCCTGCAGTCATGTCAGGTTTTAGGCTCTTCTGAAAAGGTTAAAATTTTTACCAGGGAAAGAGGGAGCAGGACGAAAACAGTGGGAGAACCAAGTTCTTCAAAGAAGTGCAGCTGGTGGCCACAATTTCCTTTTTCGTGTACTGGGAGTCTCGTGTTGCCTTTGACTGTTGTAGTTGTGAGTAAATTGACTACATGATGAATGATGAGGAAAAGTTAAAATACTTTATTTTACAGACCCATGTGGGTGCAAGCTAAATACTCGCCCAAGTCCTCCCAGAACAATCACCATGGCCCAGCAAGGGGTCCTTGAAGCAGCCCTGACTGAATGGATTATAGGGACAATTTAAAAAATTCCTTTATTTTGCAATCTTGCCACCTGGTGGTACAGCCTGATAGTAAATATTTGGTTAGAAACCTATTCCAAAAGTCATATTTTCTTTGGTAGGCAAGGTCTTAAGAGTGGAATTTAAGACTGGATCCTAAGTAGGTTCCTGTCTTTAGCAGGGGGGTTCAGTGTGTTCTTCCTTCAGTGTGTCAGCGCCCTGGGTCAGGGACAGTGCAAGACTGTGCATCCCTTGGCATTAAATATCACAGAGTCACATCAGAGGGTGGCTTGGCTTGGAAGGGACCTTAAAGCCCATTTCATTCCACACCCATCCATGGGCAGGGACACCTTCCACTATCCCAGGCTGCTCCAAGCCCCGTCCAACCTGGCCTTGGACACTTCCAGGGATCCAGGGGCAGCCACAGCTGCTCTGGGCACCCTGTGCCAGGGCCTCAGCACTCTCACAGGGAACAATTTTTTCCTAATATCCCATCTAACCCTGCCCTCTGGCAGTTTGAAGCCATTTCCCCTTTTCCTGTTGCTCCGAGCTCTTGTAAATTGTCTCTCTCCATGTTTCTTGTGGGCTCCCTTCAGGCTCTGCAAGGCCACAATTCAATCACACAAAGCTTCTCCTCTCCAGGCTGAACAATCCCAGCTCTCGCAGCCTTTCCTCCCAGCAGAGCTGCTCCATCCCTCTGCTCATCCTGGAGCCTCCTCTGGACTTTTTCCAGCAGCTCCAGGTCCTTCCTGTGCTAGCCCCAGGGCTGGGGCAGCTCTGCAGGTGGGGTCTCACCTGAGGGGGGCAGAGGGGCAGAATCCCCCCCTCCCTGCTGCCCATGCTGGGGCTCAGCCCAGGGCACCGGGGGTTCCCGAGTGCCAGCACATGGCTGGGGCATGTCCAGCCCCTCAGCCACCAGCACCTCCACGTCCTTCTCTGCAGGGCTGCTGTTCATCCCCCAGCTCCCACTGATTCCCACAGACATGAGGGAAGAGAAAGTCTGGAGAAATTGTGTGGTCCTAGAACACTGCCTTGTGCATGAAGCTTCACAATATATTTGAAATGTAGTTCACAAAGGCATGGTGTCCATGTCCTGGAAGTCCCAGATAAAAATACACAAACCAAACTGACCTAAGTTATGGGAAGAATATTTAAGGGATGTTGTTACACCTAAAACCAGTCCTACAAATCCCAGCAATATGGAACTTAAATGTATTTGGATAGATTAAATGTTCATTTGGGCACAAGGTGGAGACCGAATAAAGCCCATGACGTGCAAAACCTGGCAACGCTGACACTTAGTGGCAGGAGCATCGGGAAGCTCACTCCTTTATGCTAATCCAAGATGAAGCAGATGTGGTCTTACTGGTGTCTGCAGGGAAATCCTCATTTATAATGAAAGATGTTTTCACATAGTGTTCAAAGGGCCTTAAACAACCCAGTTTTTGCAAGCTGAATCCAAACATGATTTACTGAGGGGTGTGATGAATTGATCATTAGCTGGAACTTACAAGCCAGAAGTGGATGTTTTCTCTCCCAGGAGTGTCCCCTCCGGCTCTGCCATATGCTGTGGTTT
Source organism: Corvus kubaryi (assembly GCF_017639235.1). NCBI lineage: Eukaryota > Metazoa > Chordata > Aves > Passeriformes > Corvidae > Corvus > Corvus kubaryi. Next base: position 2,949,797 of record NW_024581089.1, on the reverse strand, counting down.
GACACGAGAGGAGCTGAATATAATTCTGTGTCTTGGGTCAAAAATGGCATCGTGCTGGAGCACAGCGCTTCCCTCTTAATACAAAAACATGGAAAATGGGTTTCTTTTTGCCCATCCTCATGGTGCAGTGGGGATGTGTTCCCACATGGAACACTTATGTCCCATCCAAGGAGGGCCTCTCCCTGCAGAACTGCTGCCTTTCCTTTCTGTGTACCCTCCTGAGCCTCTCCAGTGAAACCAGTCAGGATGTCGCTTATCCATGACGACATCGCTGTGCTGACCTTAAGACCTCTCAGTTTTTCACTTCCAAGTTCTTATGTCATGCGAGGAAAACCAGGGGAATGTCTCCACTCTGTTCCTGCCCTCTCTGCTGGCCTTTTCCTCTCACACAGACACAAGACATGAAGTTTTCAGTCTCCAAAAGCATAAAAAACAACAATTATTTACAAATATGAGAGGCCAGAGGGCTACAGCTCTGATAAATGAATAAGAAGAGATGTCATTGGGACTGAGGCCTGTAGTTTCAAGCTTTTAATTCACATCTTTGGTCACAGAGTTGGAACTTTTAAATCACTTCATTTTACTGCAAAATGTCCCTAACTATTTATGACACTGGATGTTTGCTCTTGGATCTGTTTCTCCTGTGGGGTATCCTTTAGATCAATCTTGTTTGTTCTATTAATTTGCTTAATTCTCTGGGGTTTGTCAAGTCTAATTATCTTCTTTCTTTCTTCCAGTTTTGAAATCAAGATTGATTAGCCAACACGAGAAGACCCAGCTGGTTATGTGACTCAGAACCCTGTTTATGAAGCACTCGCTCGTTTTTACAAGACAACTGTAAGTTGTTTCTTTTTCTTTTTCTCCCTCAAATTAAAAATCTACTGTTGTAACTTCACAGAAATTCTAGAAAATTCCTGAGGAATTCACTCTTATTGGTAAATACAATCCTGAATATTTGCTTAGTGACACCAGCCAAGGACACAGAAGGGCTCTGTTCACTTTATCATACCACTACCAGAGATTTTTTCCACATAGTGATGGTTTCACTTTGTTTAAGGAGAGATTCCCTCAGTTAGGAAGATCAATCTGCTGTCTCTTTACGCTGTGTTATATAAAATGTGGGATCGGGGAATCTGTTTTGGACTGCACTGCTGGTGGGTTGTGTGAGGGAGATGCTCAATCCCAGCACGGAGACTGAAGAGGTGCAGGAGTTGGCACCTCTGCAAATAGGTACCTCTGGCAGAATTCTGGATTCTCCCACAACCCCCAGACCCTGAGATTTTGGACTAAATAATGCTTAATCTGTACTTGATTTAGACAGTGTTTGTCCACAATTATAAATTTGTTCTTCTTAAGGCAAACCCTCAATTTTACTTGCAAATGAGAGTTGCTCAGGTAAAGTATCAGAGTTATAGTCTGGAGTGCAAGTGTGGGGATGCAGAAATGAAAGTTCCAGCAGTAATATTGCATGGCTTAATTATTTTTTTGACATATATCCTGAACTATGTTTTATAAACTAAACTTAATAAAATTATTAGATCCAGGTGGAGTGCTAATATGTTTGTCATCATGTCTGATGTGGTGTGAATCTTATTTTATCCTTTTTCAGTTGTGTGAAAATGTTCTGCCTTAGCAGTGATGAGACTTTAATTTCTGTACCCAGGTGGTGGGGGGTTTAATTACTGAATTTTGGAGCCGTACATTTACACAGTGCTCCCTTTAGATGAGCAGGAATCCAGCCAGTGCTATCAGGTATGGGGCAGCACCAGATTATCTCAAGCTTTTCTTTAGTTATAACTTCACTGTAAGCCAGGCAGGCTGAACTTCTTAATCTTGTTAAAATGGCATTGCCCAACTGCCACGGATTGTATAAAAATTCCATTATTTTGTAAGTGGAAGGAACAAGCTGGTATTTATTCTGATTTTTCTCTTGAATAGCAAGTGATTCTAGTAACTTGCAAATAGTGATACAATGCATGTAAAATCTGTATTTTCATTTGTTACCTCTCTTGTTACTGAAGGTTCATTAACCAAGGAGGCAAAGTGAGGTCTAATATTCCAACTATTAGAGAAAAAAGGGAAAGTAGCACTCACTACCAAGTAAGTTTTGGGCTTATGAAATAACAGAACCAATAAATAAAAATTAGTATTAACTGTGAACTAGAGTTTTGTAGAGTGAAGTATAAGCTTAGTTTTTATTTTTATGAGTGCAAAATATCAGAGAAAATTTGCTTTATGACAACAATAAATATATTCCAAGTATATTGAGATTAGTTAGCATGTCATTAGGGGTGAGAGAAAATCACGCTCTTTTTTCAACAAGTGAACATGGGAAACAGAAAGATAACAAGAGCACCCTGTTGCTTTGGGAGTCTGTTCACAGAACTCTCCCTCTCCTGTGATGTGTGTGGAACAGACTTAAGGCTTGATAGGAGAAGCATGAAGAAATTAATAACTCAGATAAAAAGGCTTTGCTGGTTTTCTGTGGGTAATGAAGGAAGCTCTCCATGGATTAGAGCTCTAAATTCTGTGTAGCTGCTCTGCAGAATACTGCACAAACTTGTTTTTGATTAACTTTTTTATACCATATATTGAGAAACCTGAAATAACAACTGTTGTGTTAGGAAGTTTATAAAAATAATTGTATTATACAAAGTGGCACTTGCACAGCTTTAATGTATTCAAAATATTATGTAATGTCAACATGGAGAGAAATTACCCAAGGGTTTGCTCTCTGTTTCCACTGATAATTTCCAGATGGATTTCCTCTCAGGTGATGAGTGTACCTACAGTTCTCACCTCCATGTAAATGTTTGCTGGGCTCTTTTAGCTAAAACGAACCCAACTTATATCAAAATGTTCTATTTAGTGCCTATATTTTTTTTCAATATGGAGCAGAATGAAAGCGTGGTCATAATGACTGTGTGGGCAACTGTAACATCGAGTATTGCAGGGTGCTCAGCATCACTTCTTCCTGACAGCAGCCGTTTGTCACTGGTGCTTTAATGAAGGTTTTAATAGGTGCCACAAGCTGTGCAGACCAAATATTGTGCTTGTCTTTCAAAGGACTACAGATTCAAGCTTCATTTTCCCCCCAAACTCTTAAAACAAGTAGTCTATAATCTATTTGTCAGACATTTAAATGTCTGGAAGAGACTGAAAAGCGAAGATAGACTTACTAGAGAGGGAACTTTCTTAGTCATTCAGCTATTAAAAAAAGAAAAGCCTCCCCAAGGTTTTTGTCCTTTTTTTTTTTTTTTTTTTTTTTTTTTTTTTTTTTTTTCAGAGAAATAAGCAGAGGTGGAAATGCTGTAATTTTCCCTATTTCTCAGTATAATGGTTTCAATTCCTGTTGTGGAATGCGAGCTGCCAGGCACAACCACACAATTTAGTGAGCTTGTGGAGATAAAAAAACTGTAACCCCCCAAAACAAACCTTCCCAAAGCACCCTGTGCATTCAGCCCCTCCCATCCCATTCCAGAAGGATAAAATGGGCTGAATCCCTGGATTCCTCTGGGTTTAATTTCCCTCCCACCCAGAGCTGAGGCTGCACACACGGAAGGTGTTGCTGTTGGCACTGATGAGCACAAAGCACCTGCTGTGGTCAGACCTTGGCAGGAGGTCCCACTGCTCTGGGAATGCTCTGGGAATGTGTCTGCTGAGCCCAGGAGCCCACAAGGATTATTTCTTCTCAAAGGCAGCTGCAGGTGTTGTCCCCTCCTAAAGATGTTCCCATGTGAAATCTTTCCTGGTTTTGTTTTGTCATCCCTGTGATTTATTGGAGTTATTAAGGAGCTACTTTGGACTGTGCTGTTATTTCTGTGCTGCTCAGCACTGAAATGCCAGCTGGAACTGAGGATGGAAAGCTGAAAGAATGGTTTTATCTCGTGCAGCTACACCTGCTTTCCCCTCCTGGCCTGTAAATGTGGAGCACTGGGAAGCCACTGGAACTCTGGGCTTTTCCAGCAGTGAGGTAATCTTTGGAAAGCAGCTTTTGTTACTTCTGCCACCCCCACTGGAGGCAAAGAGCAAAGCATGGGGCTACAAGTCTCACTTCACTGCAATTCCCAGCACCAATTACCCATCAGCTCATCCCAAACAATGAGAAATATCAGCAAAATCTGGTTTGCAGGTGTGACGTCAGAGACAGCCCCATCCACCTGCTTCGGTGCTACTTTGGTGCCCTGGGTTTGAAGGGGAAGAAGAGGCTGTTCTGATTTCTGTCACTTGGTAGCTGTGAATGTGAGGGTGCTCCTTCAGAGGGGCTGTGCAGAAACAGAGCAGATCTGTACCTACAGCTACCTGTACATTCATCTTCTCTTTGCACAACGAAATTAAATATATAAATATCTGGGAATGAATTTGAACTCCTCCTACTTTGAAGAGCAAACTTCCTCTAATTAAGTGGTCTTTTCCTACTATCTGATGTTAGTGACATTTTATAACCAGACAATTACTGCTTCACTTCAGTTTTATGTTGTTTCCAGAGGTCAGGAAGGGTAATATTCCAACATAACCACATTCAGTGAGAGGGTAACAGCTGACAGGAGCTCTTGCATGGGGTTCTCATCAGTATCTTGAAGTACATCAGAAAAATATGGATTTTTATCTCTGTTTAAAGGTGATGGGAACTGTGGCCCTGTGAGGCTGTCCAGCATGGTTGTGCAAACCTCTCCATGTGTTCTGTTGCCTAAACGTCCCAGTCTAAGGAGTCCTGAGCAAGAGATTAAAATACAATATGGAAACACAAAAGCCAACAAATTTAATGGTATTTAATGGAATAAAATTAAGATTTTTTTTTTTTTTTTACAAAACAAAAAATTGAAGATATTCCTGCTGCATTCTGTATTGTGTGTTCGGTTCAAATCATCTCTTGGACGGATTAATGTGAAGTTAATAGATAATGTCAGTTTACTTTCTAATTAATGAGTGTTACCCTGGAATTTAAATAATTCTCACCTGTCTTGGTGTGACCCGGCTGTTAAAAATGGCAACAAGCATCAGTGCCAGGAGCTGCTTTTCCTTTTCCTCTCTGGCAGAGAGAACAGTGTTTGTGCCCCCAGGATTCCAAGGAATTGAGTAACATTGAGGGGGAACAGTCAGGTGAGACTTCAGTGCCTGCTCGAGGGACAGGAGGAACTGTATTTCATTTATATCAGTTTATTTATAGAATATTTATATATATACTATATATATATATAAAAATATATATCTAAATATATATAGTATATTTATAAATGAATATAAATGATAGCCTGGCCCTGGCTTGACTTCTGTGTGGCTGTGGGAGCCAGGCAGGAGAATTCCTGCTATGTCCAGAAAGTAAAGTTTCCATGGAATTTTCTTGCACATCAGGACATGTTTGAAAGATTTTATTTTTTAAATCAAATTTTAATGCTGTGTTACTAACTCTTGATGTCATTAGTATTTACTCTTTCTTACTACTTTTGATACACTTTTCTGATTTAAAATTGTCTTTGGAAATATTGAATATAACTCAAAAGATAAGAGCTCATAGAAAGAATGAAAATAGTTTTGTAATATTAATTTTATTATAGTTTTTTTAAAAAAATATATATATTTTAGTTTTGCATGTTGGAGATTTTCCCCCTCTGTTTATTTAATGGATTTGCTGCACTGTCACCAAAAGAGCTGCTTTGAGGATTGCCATGAAGTGGTTAATTGTATGTTCTGGGTGTTTCTCTGAGGTGTTGCTCAGTAATCTTTTGAAAAAAAGCATTTTTTCAGGACTTCTGCACTGGCCACCTCTGTAGGCACAGTGGGAGCTCCTTGCAGGTGCTGTTGGACACATTTCCCTCTCTGAGCAAAGACAACGTGCTCCAGGGAGCAGCTGCAAATGAGAAATTCCCCCTGACTTTGGAACAATCCTTGATAATATCAATAAATCGCTTGTGATCAGTTAAGAGCTGCTGTCCATGAAGGGAAATTCGTGTCTGCTCTTTGCTGCTTTAGGGGTTTTCTTGGCAGGCTCTTTGATGGTACAGGGTTTGTAGGTGTGTGCCCGGATTTTTACTGGCTTCTGGCTCTTCCTAGAGCCTGGGTTTCTGCTGGTTTCTCCTAATGAAGATCGTAGAAATGGGAATTTTCTTAATGTGACACACGAAGGGCTGAGTACAATTCAAATGCTAATATGTAGGAACCAAATCTCACAAAGGAGTGTGTTAACATTTGTCTTTATTCGCTGTATTTCAAAGGATATGTGCCAAGTCTTGCTTGACACTCAGAGCATTCTACATTGTACAAATTCACCCCTGAAAGGCAGAGAGAAGCATTTCCTTTTTGCATAGTTTAAATCTTTTGATCCCATGGAAAAGTGACTTTTTCCTTGCATGACCCCACCTGAGCCTGCTTTGCTGATTCCTCCACTTTCTCCCACATTTCCGTGTTAAATTTCCCTTTTTCAGGGAGAAACTGAACTGAAGACATCCAGCAGAGACTGGAGAGGGGATTTTTTTTCCCCAGCTGATTTTATTGCTTTCCTGGGTGCTGGGAAGTGTCTTCTTTACTTTGGTGTTCTTTCCTCTCTTTTCCAGCTTGCCCTGCAAGTGCAGCTCCTTGCTGAGATCAGCTTCAGCTCCTTTTAGACAAAACACAAGTTCCTTTTTTCACCTCGTCCTTATTAGAATGTATATTGAGCTCTGGGTCTTGCTCAGCAGCTTTAAGGTCTGTGTTTTGCCTGCTCTTGGTCCTGGCTGTTGGAATCCCATTGACTTCAGGAACTGTGTTCCCTTACAGCAACAAATAAGTGAATTCTCTCTTTGCTTTCCCCTTGCTGAGCCAATCATTTCCCATTGCAATCCATTTTCCCCTGGAGAGTTCATCTAAGCCAGGGATATTAATACCTATCCTTACCAGGTATTTGATACTGCCCAGCTTTGCAGGGTTCTGTAATCCACTGCCCTTCCTGCATGGCTTTCCCTGAGCTGGAGATTCCTTCAAATGCAGCTGGAGAGGAATTTGTGACTTCTCCAGAACAGGACCTCCCTTCATCACCTTGGTCAGCTTCAGGCTTGGCCCTGACTTCAGGCTCCTGCTGTCTTTGTCCCTTACTTGTCCCTGTCATATTCCAAGGCACAGGTTTTGAATTCTTTGGCTTCTCCATCATTTGCACCTTTCGGATGGATTGAGCGACTTGTTCCTAAATCTCCTTTTAGATTTCCCTGTAATCTCTCCCTGCAGATGTTGGTGCTTCAGTGCTCAGTGAAGTGATGCTTTGCTTTTTACATACTCAAGCAACACATGGTCTGCAGCCAGCTCCTGAAACTCACCAAGTATTTAAGAATATGTTTAAATGCAAGGTCTTACAGAAAATGCAAATTTATTACTTCTCACTTGATTCTCACGATAGATTTCTGGAGAGTGCTCTGAGGCTTCTTTTTATTGGTGCTATCACTGCTTTGCCTTCATGCTTATGCTGATTTTCTTTCTTTGCCAGAGCCCCATAACACTTGTTATCAGTAGCTACAATTTCCTGCCACCTGTGGTGGAATATATTTCTTCATTATGAGCTTTTTGCTGCTTCCTCAAGTTTTGTCTTTGATTAGCTGCTATGGAATTTTTACATATCATCATCACTTGTCCTGCAAAACTTGATTATCTGATAGATATGAAAATTGCTGCTTCCAGCTACTATTGGCCCAGATCATTTAGTGCCAGTCCTGGTACCAGCACTGACCTGAACTGATGCTAAATCCGGTGCGAGAGAATGTGGTGGAAGGCTGGGTTTTGTTGGGTCTGTTTGGGATTTGTGGTTGTGTTTTTTTCCCCCCTCTTCTTAAAGTGAAAGAGCCCTGGGAATGCCAAGGCTGGGATCAGTGATTTACCTGAATTGGGCTGGAATATAGCAGAGATCATAACTTTTTAGCTTGAATTTGGTGAATATTTTCTTAATCTTATTTGCAGCAACTTTGTGTCTCTGTTTTAGAGTCTTATAATTTTAAGGATCTCTTTGAAAGTGAGAATGTTTAGCTGAGGATTGCCACTCACTATTAAATCTTCCTGGACTGATGTGCTGTGAATCCCAATCTGTTTGCCCAGATCCAAACAGAAAAGAGCATAAATTGCACCAGCTCCTGGCTTTATAAATGCAAACATGGATCTTGTTTTTGTCCATTAAATGGGTTTTCTGGACTCAGTTTAAAAACCCAAACTTTTTCTTGCAGGAGCAGCTGCCCAGCTCCTCCTCTGTAGCAGGTAGTTTCTTCACTCCATCAGCATCATCTGGGAATGCGGATAAAAGCTGGGTTTGTCAGAGTGTGATAAAAGGAGCATGTGTGTATATGAAGGCAAATGTAAATTTCCAGCATCAAAAAGAGGACTTGGCAACTGCAGATGTGTGGCTTAAACACTGTAGGAGGAGAGGGAAGGAAGGGTTTTGTTTCTTTGTGCTGAGCTCTGCTGGAGCAGCTGGCGCGAGCGCTGTAGCAGAGCTGAAGTGGCGTCGTAGGTGAAGCTGCTGCTGCTGCTGTCTGGCATTCAATGATCCAGCTGATCCTGCTGGGAAAGCACTGTCCTGGGAGAATGCTGAGGGGAAAAGAGAAGAATCATTTTCTGTAATCTTTATTGACGTTTATAACTTTACGCTTTCTAACCTTACCAAGTCCCTGAGATGTAAATTCCAGCTTGCAGGGAGATGAGTCCTCATTAGTCTTTAGAAACTTGTGTTAGGCAGGAGAACCCTCGAGGCCTGGTCATGAAATGATCCCTGGCACTGCTGGAAAAGCTGTACTGTTGGCCTCAATGGGTGTCCCTCTGACCACTTTTCCCAGGTCCTTCTGTCACCTTCTGGGCTGCTCTGGCTGATGGGTTTTTGGTTTGTTTGGTTGTTTGTTTTGGGGTTTTGTTTTGGGTTGGTTTCTGTTGTTGTTGTTTGGTTGGCTTGGTTTTTTTTTCCCCAGACCTCACTGCTGAGGAATTCTTCCTTTTCCCATCATCCCACAGGTCCTTGGCATGCCCAGTCCTGCTGGGGCAGGTGGTTCACCCCTGTGGATATCTCTGTCAGCGGTGCTGGAGAAACAGCACCAAAATGGAAATTAAATCAGTGCCCATCACTCTTTTCTTTTTGGCGTGCAGGCATTTCTCCCCTCACTGTGGTTCCTTGGGGAATGACATGGCCATGGAGCATGTGAGACTCAGGGAGCTGCTGAATCCTCATTCTCTCACAAGCTTTTTCTAATTTTTCCTAAATCCCATCAAGTAACATTCTTGAAAATTAGCAATGTAGTTTCTAAGGAGAGCTAGCAGCACATTCTTTCTTTATGGTAAAGTTTAACAAGGCAACTTCTTTTTCCATATCCTGTTCTTGAGAGATTTTCTGGATCAGAAGTGGCATCTGAACCAGAGCTTGTAACCACCAGGAGTGGGTCCTTCGTAGAGATGATTCAGGGAAATGTGGAGAGAGGTTGGTTGGTGGATTTTGCAGGGGAGTGGGGTTGCTTTGTGTGAACAGATCAGACCCGGCCGTGATTGTTGGGAAACCTGCTGAGTGGGCAGCCAAGGAGTCCTGTCAGAACAAAGGGTGAGTGCTCCAGCTCAACAGCCCATGGCAGGGTCCTCTGGTGTCATTGGGAAAGAAAAAAAGGAAAAGAAGAAGGAGAAAACCAACCTGAGGCAATCAAATTACAGACCCAGCCCGACTGTTTTAGTGTTTCAGACTAAAGGGTAGCAAATTGGGATTGCAAAGGCTAAAGGAGGAGACTGCAAGAGTTCAAACATGAGATTTTTAAGGATCAGAGAATTTTCTCTCTTGTCTTCATGGAGTTTGAATTAATTTTGGTAAGATATGGATGAGTAAAAATTAAAATTTAAAAAAGGAGAAGCTGAAAAAATAATTTTATTGCAATCTGAAAGAAAAATGGCAGAAACAGAAACCCCTCCAAATCATCATTACACTTTGAATATTAACAATATAAAAAGGGCTTTAAAGCACTGGATTTCTTTGCAGCTGTGTGTGTATGAATACTCAGGGGTGCTGGTGTGCCTGTTCATACATGCACTGCTGGAGTTCAGCAGCAGCCCCAGTGTACAGCAAGATTTAAACCTGTGAAAAGCTTCACTTGTTTCCCATCTGGAGGCTTGCTTGAATCCTTTGATTTTACTGGAGAAACCTTGACTTTTGTGATGCTGTTATTTTTTTTCCATAAACTTTGTATGTGACCAGGCTTTTGTTACTTCTGCGGTCAAATTTAAGTAAAACAGATAATTTTCCTACCACAAATTCAAAAAAAAAGGTGTAATTTAGATTTTTATCACTTTGCTTACAAAATGCTGGTTGTGCTCACAAAATACTCTCTCATTATACAACATTTTAAGTTCTTGCGATGGTGGTTCAGTCCTTGCCTGTTAGGAGTTGGAAACTGGTATGAATGATTCATTTTGAGCAGCTATTTTGGGGGTACTCACATCATCTTGGATGTGGCTTCACATGAAATGGATGGGAAAATGGGAGTTTATATCCCTCCTCCACCTAGCAATTTAAATGAAAATCCACACTTGAGCAGGAGACTGTCATTGGGATCTCTTTGGGAAGAACATGCTTTAAAAATACAGCAGGGAAAAAACAAGGCAGGATCCCAGGAATGGGGAACAGTGGGAAATGGAGGAAATCCTGTGGGCAGTATCCAAAGCCACACTTGGCTTTAAGCCACAGATGTTTGCAGTGCCTGAAGAGAAACTCAGCCAAAACAGCTCCAGTGGAACTAAAACTGCAGCAAGGCAGGAGAGAAGCTCTGCTTATGTTCCCACACATGGAGGCAGAAGGATCTGCTCCCCAGAGGGGTTTGGGGTTGTTTGTTGCTGCTTGGGAAGGATGGAGAGGAAAGAGGGAACACAGGTCTGTCATTAGAGCTCTAAAAGATAATCAGAGAAGGTCAATTTCAAAAGAGAGAAGTCAGATGTTTTATAAAATGGGATCTAAATAAAAAAATATATAAAGCTTTTGCACTGGGTAACAGTTGTGTCATTCTCATTGCTGTGGCTACTGGCTTGAAGTTGCTGCCAGTCTGTTCTGTAGTGTATAAAATTCAGTATTATGAGCAAATGAAATACTGTGACAATATTTATGATGAGTATTTCTAAAGTACAGAAACAAAATGCACTTTTGCTCACATACAATCAAAATGCAGCAGTGTATTGAAAAAAGTTTATTGCAGCTTTGAATGAGCAGTGAATTTAATGAAACTTCTGTTCCACTGGAGTTGGTTCCTGGTTGATTAATGAGAAATAATCCATATTTCTCAATGCAGGAAGAAATCATGTATAAAATACAATTTTAGTAATATTTTTCATGCAAGCTGTGAACTATATAGTTTAAGGGTTTTGTTTCATCTCTCTGCAGCGGTTTATTTTTTTTTTTTTTTGTTTGTTTGTTTGTTTTTGTTTATAGGCTGGAGCTGTAACAACCCAGGCAAAAGTCCTGAGATGTTACACTTGCCCAGTTTGACCAGTCGCCTATGCACATTCACTTTGAGCAGATGGGATTCCAAGCCTGTGCAGAAATCCTGTCAGAAGTATCTCCTTTACTACTTCTTATGTTCCAGCTCTTTTCACAGCTCTCCTTTTATTTGGGATATGTTTGGTGTGGGAAATCTGTGTTCTGACAAAATATTGACAGGTGAACAAAGAGGCAGTGTGCTCAGAGAAAGGAATAACTTTGTCTTCTCCTCACTGTGAGAATGCCTGACACATTCTGGGTGTGCTCCTGTGTGCTGAGTAGTGATTTCTACCTGGATGAGAGGAAGTTTGGACTCTTCAGAGCTTTGGGTGGGCAGGGATTAAGGTTTGCTGTGTGGAGAGCAGGAACTGGTCTCAGTGAGACTTTGTGCTCAGCTTTGTTACCACCAATAAATGAGCCGTCCCCACATAAGTCCTGGATTGCTGTAAAAGAGAGGTTTTCTCCTAAGAAAGGTTTAATAAATCCAAGGAAGTCTCACCAGTAATTTTACAACGCCAGTCCCATGGAGTTCTAAGGCAGCACAATCCACAGTATTTATAGAACTTCATTAAACATCACACCTGTTAATTCCCCATCAAATTGAGGACAGGGAACAAAAGCAACTTAAAACGAAGAAAAAAGACTCGGCCATGAGACCTCAGTGATTCTTTCTATGTCTTAAGTACAGTCCTTGGGATTAGTCTGCTAATTTCATACCTCTAATTATTTGTTAAATGAACTTATAAGGTGGTAGTGTACATCAGACTGTAAATTGTTTGGTGCTGGAGTTGTCTGGTTGTGTGAATTTTGATAGACAAGACGTTATTTGCCATAATATCATTTATGTATCTGGAGTGATTCTGCCATCCAGGATTTAACAGCTCCTTCTAATAGAACCCTAAAATTTCATTTCTGTGATTTCTACCTTTTTCTAAAGTAGTCCTTTCACTCTTATTCTGAAATAGAAGGAAATTCTCCTAGAAGCAATTCTTTATGCAAACTCTCTTCTGGGGAGAGCTCCTATTGCAAAATGCCTGATATCTTTACTGCAACTGATTTGAAAGTGCAAAAGGTCAAAAATGTCCTAATTTGGTTTGGAAATCCACGTGTCAGCACAGCACATTTCAGAAGAGCTCTTGGGGCTTTGTAGAAATTGCATTTTTCCTTTTGATTTTAATTTTATACCTGGAAAGGATTAGGGGAAGGATTCAGCTGATGGCTGAGTGGTAAAACAGAAAATATTTTTAGAATGGAAGATGCATATTGGAAAAGATTGAGACTCAGAGGGATGTGGTATGAGGAAATATTTATGTAGTTTAATTATGAGTAATAATTAGTGAGTGATGTAGGAAAAACATTTTTAGTGAATTTTTCCCCATCTCCCATGCCAGATCTCCATGTTTGTTTGCTCCCGGTTAGTGCAATATTATTCTTGACCTTGTTCCCTACTGAAGAGATATCTCACAGCAGGGTATCATCTAACCCAAAATATAATTTCCTAGAGAGCAATATTGAGTCATTGATTTAGTTACTCATTCTGCCTTTCCATCACCTATCATTTTGCCAGAGCTGCTCCCTGGTGATAGTGACCTTGCAGGATGACAGATTAATTCCAGTGTCCGGGAATTTGTGCAGGCTGCTACTCAGCCTGCTCTTTTACAATATGTGTGTACAAAACATAATATTCTTTAGTTCATTAAAGCAGTTTAACTTTGACCAACCCAAACTCAAACACAGGAGAAGCTTTAAAAACTCATCCTTTTTTTTTTTTCTGCTCTCTGCTCTTAAGTCCCTCCTGTGACCTGAAAATCTTTTGCCTCCAAACTGTTCAGTGGCACGATGAAGCAACATTCATGCAGTTCTTGTGGTACCTGGCTGCAAGATCCACCCAAAACGTGTCACAAATCTCACAATTAATGAGTCTGTGGGGTCCAAATGCCAACTTGTAGATGTCACCTGTCAGGAGGAGCTTCCCAGTGCAACGAGCCTCATTTCAAAGACCCTCATTTCAGGGCAGTGCAATTGGGCTCTCCAGGTACCTCTGGGAGAGAGTGCCTTCAGTTGCTGCTCTTAGAAACGCAGCCACAACACCTCCAGTCCTCCTGGCTCCTCCCCAAAATCTCTGTGGCAGCTTAACTGCTTTGATTTTAATCCAAATAGCTTTTGGGAAACTGCTTCACTGTCACCGATTAATGTGATTTAAAAATGGGATTTTTAAAACTGGATTTAGGGAAACTTTTAAACCATTTTCACAGCCCTGATGAAAACCATTCTGGAGTTTGCAGCCAACCTATTTTTGATTGGTTTTGTTTGTTTGTTTTTAACTGATCAATATGGTCATTATAAATACATGGTGCAAAAGGTGCTGAGAGGAAATATTAATAACTGGCAGCACATAACTTCATTAAACATTAACTTTGCAGTTGTAACTATGCCAATGTGTGTTCTATTTGCTGCTGTGGGAAATATTAGTGAAAAGCTGTGAGAACTTAGAAAAAGAGGCTGTAACTTCTGAAGGATACAGAAAATTCTCTTTTTTTGTGTACACCATGGAGTTTTCTGAGCAGAAGTGATTTATATTTGATTTTGCCCAGCAAATACACACACTACATACAGATGTTCTCCACTGGGACACTTCAGTTGAGATTAACAGCTTGAAATCAGAGACACTTTGTGGTCAGTGAGGAATTGTCACCCATGGCATAATTACCTTTTGGTGGAAGGGGATGATTGACCTTTGTGAGGTTTGGTGGAGTTGAGACATGTGGCTGTTCCATCAAAGCTTCAGCTGATGGAAAACTGGGGTTTGGCCTTCTTGGTTTCACCTCCAGGGTCCCAGTCCTGCCTTGCTCTGGCTCCTGCCCTCATGTTTGAATTGATCCAAATCCTACTGAAGCTTCAAAGAGCCCATGGTGGGAACAGCCTATCAACCACCTAAAGCTCTGAAGTTGAAGGAAAGGCACTTAGAGAAGAGTTTCATTCTTTAAAATCTAGGATGTGTAGTTGATTCTGTTAAAAGGACTCCTTCATGTAGCAGTTGTGCTCCGTCCTTTCCAGGGACAGCAGACATTCCATAAGATCACGTGTAATTTTAGCATTGGGATTAGTACCCAATGAATGTTCTGTGGTTAATGCACTTTCAGCTACATTTGCATTAAAAGGAAAAGCTTTAGTTCTTCATAATTTCCCTCATCCTGTTGTATTATTTTTTTAAGAGGAGTCACTATTGCAGAAAGCAAAATCCAAACTCGTGTGTCTTTGTGAACTTCAATTTGCATTTGAGCTTTTGCATCTTTTGGCTTCCAGTTGGGATTTTCTTATTCCTGGAGCTGATGGACTATCAGCATGCTTGCTTGGGCAGTGATAATGGCTCAATGGAGCAGAAGTTGAAATTAAGATCCATGAAGGAATATTTGTTGACAAAAGCAGAAAAAGAATCCCATTCCCTTCTCATTGAGCATCACTTCTTTCCTGCAGTTAACCCTGCAGAGAGCTGGCTGGGGAAGGAAAAAAAGAGCAGAAACAAAGTAAAAGCAGAGCTTCAGAAAGACATAAATGAAATTTCTGTAAATCCAGGTCTCTGAAATGAATGTCCCTGAGGTGAAAACAATCTCCAGTGGTCCCACATGGGGAGCAGGGAGAGGCTGCACCGTGGAGGAGGATGTGGCACAGCTCTCTGGAGGAGGCAGCTCTTGGATCTGCTTGGGTGTGCTCCACTCTGGCTCTAAGAGATGCTTGACTTCCAAACTGAAATATTGCATGGTTTGCATTGTCAAAGAGTGTTGAAAGGAACCTGTAGAATCTGTATCCAAGCAGAAAGTTTAAATGAAACAAAAATTAACACGTTTTCTATCGTGAGATTGTCCTTGGATAAGGGAGCAGTGTGGCTCTCACTGAGACATTAATTTGGGTCACGAGGTTTATTTGTCACCTCTGAGTGAGAAACCTGAATGTACAGAGACTTCAGAGCAGGAGCAAACCCACAGCTCCACACGGCAGAGTTGTGCAGAGGTTAACTTTGAGATTCTGGCCAGGCCTCATCTAATGTGATAATTACCTTCGGCACCTTTGAGTCTAGGCCTAGTTCATCTTGCAAAGATAAGGTAATAATTTACCACTTAACCTCATTCTTCATGTGCCAAATAACACAATTGTACAATCAAAACTTAGATGTTCCAGTTGGGAGTAGGGAATGGAGGCCAGTGTCTTGGGCAAAAGCACTGTTTGGACAGGAAAATATGCAGGAGTAGGGGGAAATTTTGCCTCAAAACAAGTCTTGCATCGGGACTTTTCTGGTAAACTGGGATTTGCTGTGGCGAGACATGTCCAATTCTCCAGCAAACATTTGTGGATTTCCAAATAGGCCATGGTTCAGGCAGTATCTCCATGCTTTGGGTGGCATTTTATGGTAGGCTCTGTAAAGTTACATGTGCCTGGTTAATTTTTAGTTTTGTGCTATGGCTCAGACACACTTTGTGCAAATATGCTTTGATAGAGGCTGAAATCCCCAACTCCAACCTGAGACAGTCTTTAGTGTATTTGAAATAGGAGTGGCACAGGTTAGTCCAGATAAAGAGGAGAATATTTAAGAATTCCCGAGGTGAAGGAGACTGTAATTGCTACCTGGCACCTGAAGAGGAGATCTAAGTGTAGTCGATAGCTGTGTTGATGATTTCTCCATTAACTCCTGTGTGTGTGAGTTCTGTTTACAGCTGAATAATTGTTTATATGTAAATAAAGCTATTGCATCTTTCCCTCTGTAAGGACAGTTTTAGCTTAATTACATTGGAGAGAGATGTGTGGGGAGCTGGGGAATGTTCATCTTGTGATTCATTTTAAATTTGCTTCCTGTTTATTTGCTACTTGCCACACTTAATTGAGTTGGGTTTTTGTTTTTTGGTTTTTTTTTTTTTCTTTCTGAATGGAAAAATGTGCATTCTTTCCTTCTGGTTTTAATCTAATAGGTGACATTTTCATTCTTTCTGGAGAATTAATTAAGGTGAACTGTAGCTTCTTTTCCAGGCACCTGAGTGGGCTGAGATACTGCTGTCATTTCTTGTTGTGGATGTTTGAACAACTGTAGAATCTCTTTAGAGTCAGTTGTATTGGGGCTTTTTTTATGGTGTGGGAAGAGAAATCATGAATTAATCTCTTCAGTGGACCTTGGCTCCTCTCACAGCAAAGTTTCCCTCCTGTAAATGCTCAGTATTATGTCAGCTCCCTAGAAGTGCTCATTATCACCTACACACTGGGTGTCAAGTGCTGCTTTCTAAGGAGATGAGTTCCTCCTCCTCCTCCTCCTCTTCCTCCCTCACTCTTGCTCAGCTAAGGAGAAGAAAATCCAAATTACTGCAGCCATCCAGGATGGGAGATGGAAAATAATTCCCTGATTTGGTTGCTGTTTCAAGGAGAGAAATGAGATCCAGGATGTGATTCCTCCTCAGCAGCGCTTTTGTGCTGACCTAATTTCACCTGACGTCAGGAGCTTTAGCATGAGAGGTTTGAGCAGAGCTTTGAGTCTTCCAAACCCTCTCTGCACACCCGGGGTGCTTCATCAGGGAAATGGGTGCTGTGAGCCAGGCAGGCAAGGAAACCCAGGTATTTACCACTCTGTGATAAGGGAGGGAAGCAAAACTGCAATCAGAGTAACAATAAAACCTAATCCTAATCAAAGGGGACCTTGACCCACAAACCGATTTTTTTTTTTCTGTTTTTCTTTGTGGCATCTGTAATACACCTACACCTGTGAGAAGGTTTGGCTGATTGGGCCCTTATCAGTTAAATGCCAGCCAACTGGCAAGAACCACTCACACCTCTCTTATAAGGGCAGGAATTTGGTGTCTTTTACCAGGCAGGACTGACAAAAACCAGACAAGTGCAGATTAAGTAGGAAAAAAGGAGGAAAAATTCCATTTACTTTTTTCCACAGTTAATATCCCATTCCCTTGGACACTACCAGTGCCTGCAGTGAGGATACCCAGAATGAGAAAGAATGGATCACGATGGAAAAAAGCAAATAAAAACACTTGTACCAGTAATGCCTGCTTTTGTAGAACAGGAAGAATAGCAGCATTCTTTGATTTCAACTGTGTTTACAGAGGTGAAAGAGAGACAACAGAATGAGCTTTTGGGAAATAGGACATGCTGCCACATTGGAAAAGTGCAGGGAGCAGGAGGAGGAGCATTTCTTTCCCATCTCTTAATTTTTTTTTTATTTCCAGCCATGCTAGCTAAGCACTCAGTCTGGATCTTCCTGCTGGAATCTGCACTGAAATAGTTCTGAAAGCTCTTATGCTGTTTTTGCTTCTTGTTTAGAATCCCAGGATCACTAAGGTTGGAAGAGACCTCCAAGATCACGGAGTCCAAACTTTGAACAGCGCCGTGTCAGCCAGCCCATGGCACTAAGTACCACGTTCAGTTGTTTCTTGAACACTTTAGCATTCCTTTGAATCAAATGACTGGGATTAAGATTCCCTGCTTCTGTCCATTCCTGCTTTAAGCAGGCTCTTACAGCCAGCACTGTGAGATGTTATGTTTGGATAATTCATCCTAATAACTAAAAGGCTGGGTTCCTTAGACTGCAAATTCAAGTTCTGTGGAGAAATAACAGTGACACCAGCAGCCTGGGCAGTGGCATTTCAGCCTTTTCCATGGAATTTCCAGTCAAAGTGCTTAATAGAGCTGTCCCACTCGTATTTTCTGGAGGATTTCATGTTTTTGGAGCAGAGGTTTTTCAGCTGTGGCACTGCTGAAGTCACTAAGCTGGTGCCTCTGTGCAGCCTGTGCCTCTGCCTGGTGGCTTGGCCTGCTTTGGTGCTGTCCCTGCAGCAGGATCCCTGTGTTCCCCCCATCATCCTGCTGCACCTTGCTGGTAGGGAGGCCACCAGTTCTTGGTCATGGGCAGCTCCTCCAGACAGGCCAGTGAGCCTTTGGCCCTCATTGCAGGCACTGCAATGGGATTTGGGATTTGTAGAGCAAACGGGAAATGGTTCTGGAGGTGCGGAGGGAGAGGTCCCTCTGCCAGGTAAAGGAAGTTTGGAAGTCCTTCCCTGCAGAAAGCTGGGCTGCCAGCATTAACTGCTGTTTTTCAGATTTAAATGTTGGGCAGATGGATAAAACAAACTCTTCAGACACTGCTTGTTTCTAGGAGATCACAGAAGACAGAAACAGGCGCTATTAGCAAAAAACCCTGGTACGGGAGGGCTTTATGGCATTCAGGAAGCACTGCTCTTAAAGGTCTTTTCCAACCTGAATCATTCTGTATGTGGCTGCTCCACGCGTATGGAGCTGCTCCAGGCTTTGTTCAATGTGTACAGAAGCTTTACATCCATGCCACACAAAAATGGTGTGTGTGTGTTCTGAAGAGTGTCAGGTTTTGGTTGTTTGGTTTGGGGTTTTTATAAATTATCCCAGTTGAAAGCTGAGGAAGCAGGAATTCAGTTTTATATCTAAAGAGATCTGGAAATGCAATTAAATTAATAGGGGTAATTTCAACACAAGGAGCAAAGAATATGGGATGTGGAAGGTAAGCCAGAAAAAGAGGAGCTGCTTCCTGAGACCAGCCAGAAGAGCTGGGGCTGGGATTCCTTCAGACCTGTTTCGTGTTGACTTTCATGCTTGATAAATAGATAATCTGAGACTTGACCCAAATATATGTAGGTTAAAAACTGGTAGAAAGGCCCCCTTGAACAGTCCTGAGGTTTTTCTAATCCATGAAAATAAGAGGAAATGTTCAATGTTTCTAAGAACTCACGGGAAAAACTCCGTAGTCCTCCTCATCTCGGTGTTACATTCAGTAAAACATGGAACATTGAATTTACTCCTCTGAATTTTTGTTGCAATGTAATAGAGTGTAATAAATTCCCCAGTGATTTGGCTACTTAATATTTATTTTGTATTTACCCAGTAGATTGTATCTGCCTATGGAAGGCCTTCAATCCTGAGAGTTTATCTGAGTATTTAGCAATCTTGTTTGTCCTCGCTGGACATTTGGGAGATGATCTATCGTGGATATATTTAGGAAGCGGACACGGTGAAATTAAATCACTCGGTCAAGGTTACGGGGAGAATTTGAGATGGATGTTGAAATTAAGCCTAGATCTTCCTAGCCCTGAGCTAATCCTGTTGCAGCATGGTCACCCTGTGTTTGAAATCTCTTCTGTCATCACGAATTTCTTGTTTGTGGCTTTGGCTGAGTTTGCTACAGCCACGAATTGTCTGTGGTACCCGAGGGGGGACACTTGCAGAAGCTGCTGAATGAGCAGCCCCTCTCCCCCCACCCCAACTGCTGGGCAGAGGGAACCCCTCCTCCTGGGAGAGAATGCCCAATTGTTATGCAAGTTTAGAGCTCAGAAGAGCCTCAGTTAATTGTTCAGTTGGATGGAGAGGAAGCGCTTCATTCGAGGTGGCATTCCCAGAAAGTATCCTGAAGGCAGGTTCAGTAGGAGGAGTGGAGCTGGGCTGGG
Source organism: Corvus kubaryi (assembly GCF_017639235.1). Lineage (NCBI taxonomy): Eukaryota > Metazoa > Chordata > Aves > Passeriformes > Corvidae > Corvus > Corvus kubaryi. Next base: position 2,929,880 of record NW_024581089.1, on the reverse strand, counting down.
AATTGAAGTGCCACAGACCTTGGTGTCAGGCAGCTGCCACCAGAGGAGTCAGTGCAGAGGTGAGGAGAAGCCTGCAGAGCTCTCAAACTTGACTTTTAAGTGTCTGGCTTGAGTCCTGATCCCAGAATTGGGGCAGCGTGGAGCTCAGCACAGACTATTTGCTCAGCTCTTCACTCCAGGATTTTCCAGGATGATATAACCGAACATAAGCTGTGCTAAGTCTCATTCTTTTACAGCTAAATATACATCTCTGGAGTCTTGTGGAGCTTGAGCTGATTGTGATGGAGAGGCAACAGTTTATGTAAGACGTGTGTAGGAGATCCGAGAGAGATCTCCACAGGAATCATATTAGAGCCTATAAATGTGGGAACGGTTATTTACAGCTGAAGTATGGGGTGAGAGAGGAAGGGATAAAGGATCTGAATCTCCCTGTTACCCATTACCTCCAGAGAAGTGCTCAATATTGCACTATGAGCTCAGTGTCAACTAAAATTGATACCTGAGTCCATTAGGTGCCATATTTATAAAAGATGAACTATTAGTTTGAAAATTAAATTTCGAAGTTCACTTTCAATCTTGGGGTCTCAAGCCCTTAAAAAAGTAAAATTCCAGAGCTCTTTAAGGTTGTCACTAAATCTTTGTAAAACTGCATTACTTAACTGGATGCTGGTTTTGCTGCGTCCAATAGCAAATTTTTTAGTTCTTCTTGCTGGATGCACAAGTCAGTAATGATGTTTAAAAATAATTACTTGGATTGGTTCTGTAAGGGATAGAAAAATGTGCCTGAATAATGTTCACTGCCTTGTACTGGTTAAACATTCCCTTCCTAGAGATTGAAATCCCTGCCTTGCTGCTCTCGTGCTGATTCTGCAAACACACCCAGAGTCTTTCACTGAAGGAACACCAGTGCAATCACTTTCCCTATTCATGTTGCCCAAATAAACCATGTGTTTAGGGTTTCTCATAAACCAGAAGAAAAGAAGCCAGATTTTTGTACAAGTGAGGTAATCTTGTTCTTTACAGACAGTGATTTCAGCATTTATTATTATTTTTGCCTTCCAGGAAACACAGGATCCAAAACTTGTATAAATTAAATATCCTGGTGTAGACTCTTTAATGCTGTTATATCTCTGATGTGTATAAGTCATGCTTTTCCAGTGGATTCCTTAAATACCATATTGAAGGATTTTAGATGGTCCTTCATAAACCGTGGCCAGCCTTCCTTCCAGGGCATTCACTGAGTTTCTTTCCTCAGTTGGTTTAGAAGTACCTCCCTTTACACACATTGAAATTATATCCTCTAAAAGAAATTAACTTCTTCTGTTCTTAATAACGTGATAGACTTAATTTCTGTGTAATTATATTTAACTTATTTTTAGTTTGGACTGCGAGAAAGCAAATGATGTAAAATGAAGTTTTCAGAAGTGTCAGAATTTTTTCATAATCCTGTAGGGAGGAAGAAGAGGCATCCCAAAGATGCTTTCCCAACTATTTTAGAGGATAGACACAGGAAATGGTTCTTTTTAATTCCCCTGGTAACAAATGATCATTCTTGGATCTGTTTCCTCTGGAAACTCTTCTGGACTCAGGGAAGGGCTTTGCTGGTGTCAGTGACACGACTTCAGGTGACATTAGTGAGGGGTTGGCTAGAGATGTGCTGTGGGATGGGTGTTCTGGGGTTTTGTGTATGAACAGGACATTTGTTTGGCTATCAAAGGGCCTTTCTGGCAGCCAAGGGACACCTTTTTCTCTTGGGACCAATTTCTCTGGACAGCTGGAGGCTCTGTACCTCTATTAATTAACAGCTGGGCTGTGGCCGTGTCCAGCACTGTGTGCAGTCCCTATGAATTTTTGCCCAGCCCAGCCTGGGAATGCACACTCTGTTTTCTTCCCAGAGGGTGAAATTGCCTTTGGGAACTGAAGGTGCTCTACCTGGCTCTGCTGGGTGCCCTGAACAGGAGCGGGATCAGCTTCCTGGAGAGGAACACCCCGGGCAGCTCAGACACGGTTTGGGGCTCCCGGAGTGGCTCCGTGGGGTCCCCGAGGCAGAACCAACAGGGGACACTTCAGGTGGCACCTGGGCTGTGTCAGTGCTGAGGGCACCGAGGGGGAGCATTCCTTAAGGGAGACCCCAGGATTTCTGTAAAACAGGGAATCAAAGCTTCTCTAAAATGTTTCCTTGAGAAATCATTGTCTTTTTGAAGGGTACTTGTGCTTGGCATTCAGATGTTTCTTTAGAGAATTAATTACTTGAAAATCAGTGCTAGCAGACATCACCTAAGTGGTTTGGGGAAACTTCTCTATGAGTCTTCTCTCCTAGTCACAGAAGTTACCAAAAATACCATTATTTTAAAAGTAGAAAACACAGAATTCCGAATGATGTTTCATTATATATTTTATTATTTTATCTCTTACACATATTACGATCTTCCATTGCTGCTCCTGAGCGAGAATTAATGAAATGGCAAGAGGAATAAAACCTCAGTGGGATTTAATTTTACAAATAATGTGCTGAGGGTTCTCATCACTATCTAAATATAACGCTGTGAGCATCTCTGGTGCTTGTGAATTAGAGGATGTTTGGAAGCTGCAGCAGCTCCCGGGAAACCCAATTTTCCTCTCCACAAATTGAAGTTAGGAGTATTAAATATAATTAATATGGAATATCTGTGTTTAACTGCTTTATGGTATGTAAGCACAGAACATTAGATGTCTTTAGTGAACTAAGCCGAGGACACGATGCAGGACTGCACAATTTGTTTTTGTCCTCAAGGTCAAGTAACATCTTTGAGCACTGACATCAGTGTTCAAGAAATATAGGTCTTACTACACAATTCCCTTCGAGGTTAGGAATTTCCCTGTACAAATTATATATATACACAAACATATGCATTACTGATTATCTCCTTTTCCTTGGGCTTTTGAAAGTAAAAGCTGTGTATTTTTACAGACTGGAATGCTTGACTTAGAGAAAAAACTCCAAGATCTGTACCAGAGGTATGAAGCTGATCTTTGTAGGACAGTGCTGCATTAAAGAAAAAAAGGCAATTTGTATAAAGAAATTAAGGAATCCTTCCAAATATGGGAATTCTTAAGAAGAAATGTGGACTAAAGTAGAATTTGTACTTATCAGAGGGTGCTGGACACTTTCAAAATTATTAAGCTGAAATGGCAGATGAATTCTTAAAGGTCTTAAATTATGAGCCCGTGCATAAACTACTCTGTAACACTTTAAAGAAGAGACAAGAATGATGCTCTTCTGGCTTTTACTGGCTTACAAGTGCTTCAAACTCTCCCTCTTCTCTTCCCTTTTTTGGAGTGACTTAAGCAAACTTTGCAGGTTTACTTTCCCAGCCTTCCAGTGAGGCTTTTGTATTTATTTACTAGTAAATTACTTTTTTTTTTTTCCCCCCCCAGTTATTTTCACCCATTATTCCTGTTTCTGGAGATCAGGATGGATGTGGTTGATGAGGTGAGGGCACACACCAGGGACCAAGGAGGAGGGGTGGTTTCTGCCAGTCTCAGACAGGAGGAGACTGTTGGGTTTTATCGCTATAATCTGCTGGTTTATTACTGGACATTAAGACATCCAACAGATTTATTTGGAGGAAAGACCTTGCTAAGAGATCATGTCTTGAGTTAGCCCTGGAAAAGGGGGATGGTGATGCTGCTTGTCCAGATGGACCAGTTCTGGGTGAGGCCTTGAGTTCTGGGCTCTGGAATTTGCCCTGCTGGTCCTGGAGTGCTTCCCAGTGGTCCCTGTAGCCCTGTGGAGCAGAATTTGGCTGGATTTGGGATGTGAGCTGATGAATGACCCACAGTGAAATAAATCAGCAGACTTTTATTTCCTCTGCAAAATGTCGTGTCCTGTTCTCAGTGCCTAAAACAAATTGTTGCTGGTGCAGAAAAGAACAATTCTGGCTCTGAAGAAAGGGAGGTAAAAATGCAGTCAATAAATCATTGAAAATTTAATCAGTAGATCATTCAAACCTCCCAGGCTGTGCTCTCTGGTAGGTTAAGCCTGGCTGTGATCCAACCACAGCCAGGATTTGGGCTCAGTGCTCCTTGTGGGTCCATTCCAACGCAGGATATTCCATGATTCTATGAAGTAATGACAGGTTTGGGTTCCTCCTTCTTGATCTTTTGGTTCTTGTATTTCCTGGCTCCTTTATGGTGTCCTTAGTGGAATAGGGAAGGTGCTACTGTGCATTGTTTGCCCCTAAATCCTTTCTTGATCCATTTCTGACCAAACAAAATGAGATGTGGTTTTTTTTTAACTCTTCCTGAAGGAATGGAACCTTTCCTCTTAGGAAGGGTATTCTGCAGCACATCAATTATTGGTGAAGGACAATTTTAAAATAATGGACAGTTTGAAGGGTTATTTAGCTAAGGGAAATACTAGGAAACGTGTCAATTCTGTTTGGATGTGAGATTATTCTAGACTAGATATTGGGGGTGTTTTTTCTCCAACAACATTTTTGTTCACATGTTCAGTCTTCTGTGTTGGACACTCTTTTACTCTCCAATAAAGTTTTGGCAAGCCCTAAGCTCAGTTGCTTCAAAAAGTTCTGATATTTTGGCAAAATTTTCATAACTATTATTTCATAGTGTTGCATCTACGGTTAAGGAACAGCTCATGGATCTTCAGGACGTGGCTCAGTCTGGAAGCCAAGCCTGACACCCAACTAATTTTCATTTATAATGTATTTTTATTTCCTATACCAAATCTATTTATTGCAATAACATTTGGGTCTTGTATTTAGTTTAATATTTAATAATGTGAGTATTTTTGTGCAAATTATATCTTCTATCTATAAGTAAATTTTCTATTGCAATAATTCTCCAAGCTTTCTTATTGTAAGTGCTCATTCTTTGCTAAAGAATTCGAACACTTATTTAAAATCTAGGTATAATTGTGAATACAAATTCTGAGTTCTTATAGGAGCATATTGATATGTAATAGCCACAAACAGACATTGTGATAATTTCAGATCAGGTTTGATTGATCTATGGTTGCTTGAATCCTTGGAATGGCTTTTGTGAGTTATTGCCAGATGTTCCAGTGGGATTGAAAGGACCAATTTATTGAAGTTCACACATTTTTTGTTTGTTTTGGCTGAAGTGGAGCCATTCTGTCAAGGCCTGCCATGCAGGGAAGGACAGGACTGGTGTGAAACGTTTTGGGCTGTACCAGTGCATTCCAGCCAACACCAGTGAACCCTTCCAAGGCTCTGGGACCAGTCTGTGAGTTCCCACAGTGAGTGGGGTGGCAGTGCCAGCCCGGGTGACATCAGCAGCACAAAAAGTGACCGGTTTTCCCAAGCTGGAGGTTGTGGCACAGGGAAGAACATCCGAGATTCTCAGTGGTTTGTGTGACAGGCGAGCTCCAGTCTCTGCTTCCACGCAGAGGAGCACCAAGAGCTGCGTGGCTTTAACAGGGTTTTGTGTCCCAGCAGTGAGGAGAGCCCACTGGTGCTGGGCTGTGGGGACACCCTCCTGAGGAGGTGGCTCCAGGGGCACCCTGAGATTCCCAGGATGGGGCTCTGGGCAGCCCTGGGGGCTGCCCGTGTGCGCACGTTCCCCGGGCAGGATGATCAGCAGGTCACAGATACCCACGGCTTAGCAAAGCTTACCAGGTCAGATTGCTTTGCCCGCTAAGCTAAACATAGGCTTTTATCTCATTATATTGGGAAAACTCTCTCCTCAGCCGGAGGTAATCGCTGCAGGTGATTAATTACTAGGAAATGTGTATCAGAGTTGGATTGTTTGCTGAGCTATCAAAAGTCCTTTTTTCATAGTTTGTTAAAATTCTTTTCTCCCTTTTGAATTGTTGAGAGTGATTGAACCTTATCCCACTGTTGTTTTCCTTTATGTTAATAATTTGCCTTTATTAGAGTAATAAATAAGGCTGATCCAGGCTTCAATTTGGAGCCATTTGACAAAAAGGCTACAATGGGAGCTACTGTGTCAGCCTCACGAGATTTACAGTGAGGAGACCAAGGTATGTAGGAAAAGTCCATATATTGAAGAATGAAAGCTTTAAGTTCTAAAAGGAGCATGCATTTCCTTAATATTAGTAAAAGTCCCTATTTGTAATTTAATCCTCTGCTATTATTTCTTCCTGTCTAATCTGAAATATGGCTGGAACAGTTGAGCAGTTTAAATAGACTAATGGTGGGTTTCTTCTTTAAGGTGCAGTCCAAGGTCATGGTGTGACCTGGCTGTGTAAAGAGGGCACTTGAGGTTCATACCTATGTCACAGTCATATGAAATTTCATGGCAAAGGATGCTCCTTCAAATGCATCCTGCTTGGAATATTCTTTTCAAATGGAAGATAAGTGGTTTCCTGTACAGAAGTTTAGCAAATAAGAAGGAAAAACAACCTTTAGAACATTGTGGTAGTATTTGGCATCAGTGTTATCAGAAGAAGGTACTGAACCAAAGTTCTGATTCCAAATTGTTTATTTCTGGGAGAATAGCTCTGGTGCAATAGAGGTGTGAATCCATGCAACCCATCTGCTTGGGCAAAGTTTCATCCCTGTTTTCAAACATCTGTCAAAGTCAGGTTGTCTGAAATCTATAGTTTGATATGAACTGATGTGACCCCTTGTAATTGTACAATCCTAAAGTTTGAGTTTAAATGAATTTGGACTTCATTTCTAATCTCCATCAGAACCAGTGATATGAGACTGCAGGGGAAGAGTAACATTCCCTTCCAGAACACAGGGAAGGGAATTCCTGTGGTGGAAACCACAAATGACTTCAGTCCCTCTCCCAGTATCACTGTTCTATGTTGAGTAAACAGATTCATGCTGGAAGGCAGTTGGCACAAGTCCTGTTTTGAGAAGTGGCAGTTTATGGGGTTTAAATGCCCATAGAATGAAAGGGGGATTCCTTTGCTGCCTATCCACAGTTCCTAGAAGTTGTGGCACCCTCACAAAGGTTGCTCTTCAAAGCTCTTGTCAGGCTACTCTGTTGGTTAAGATTTGTTCTGAGTGTCAATAAATGTTTCCTCTCACCTACATGTGAGATGGCAGATTCTGTCTTTAAGCTAAAAAGAGGGTGCAATGCTGGCATAACTGGGGTTTTGTATTCTTAGGCCTGTCTTAGGCTGTTGAGAAGCTGATTTCAGCAGTGGATTCAGGTTTAGCTGGATCAGATGTTGCAGATCCTCGCTCTGGCCAGGGCAGATCCCTTTGGAGGACTCTGCTAAGATGCTTCTCTGTCACTGCTGTGCTTAGGCCATGGCAGTGAGCCAGGTTTGCTTAGGCTTTACGGGGAAGCTCAGGCCAATTAATGCTTCTTCCTCTGTTTTTTTGTTGTTGGAAGAGCCTAATGACCTTTTCTTCCTGCTTGGGTGATCCTGGGAGCCTGGTTTAGTTTTCTGAGCACTAAAGCTGTGGCAGGGACAGGGACAGCAATGGCAGCCCAGCCTTGCACTCCTCTGCTCTTTGTGGGCATGGCTTTTAGATGGCAAAAGAAGAAAAATTGGGACATTTGTAGATATCAGATGGTAGAGATTGAAGCAGAGGGGGGAACTGCAGTGCTGGCTGGCTGGTAGTTTTCCTTTCAGATGTTGAGAAAGTTGGGATGCTGGTCAAGGAAGTGAGCTGATTGGAGCTGCAATAATTTATCAGTCAGAGCAAGTGGTAATTTGTTCAGGAAAATAAGTGTGGAAGATACAATAGAGTTCAAGGCAACTGTGAGCTTCCGTGGTTTAAATCACACAGCGAATGGTTGGGTTTGGATGGGAGCTCTGGGGCTCACCCAGTCCAAGCCCTGTGCCTGTATTACCTCCAGATCTTCCCCCAGCACAGCCAGGTGTGTCCAACACCTTCCCCTAAGGGCAGGGAAGGGCTAACCAAGCAACCAACTCCGAAGTGCTGTAATTTAAACTCGGGAATACACTGATTTTTATACTTAGGGAAATTGAAGCACACTGGGATCAAGTGACCTACTAACATCTCCCAGTCAAGAAACAGCAGGGCAAGTCCTTGAGTGTGAGTGCTCCGAGGTCCCTCTTCTCCACTCTTTTTATTAGGTCGTGTTGCTTCCCAGGATAACAACATGTTTGTGCAGTTTGGGAGCACAAGCTGTTTCCTTGCAGAAATATTGCTGTACTCTGTTCCCAAACTGGAGAGACACCGAATCTGAAAACAGATTTAATTCTTGTTTTTAAAACGTAGCAAATGAGGTTTAAAAATATGAGAGGCTGCCAGTCTGCTGTTCTAGTTTAAGTATCTGGGTTGTGATTAGGAAAATATTAAAAATCTGCTGCTGCTTTCCAGTGCCGTTCCTCTGATTGGACAACCTCACTGGAAAGGAGGTCTTGCTCCCCAAGATCCAGAAAGAGGAATTAAAATTATGTTCCTGTGTTTCCTGTCATTAATTATCTCATAAAGACCTTGAAATGTGCTTATGAGGTATATCACCAGCACATATGGAATTAAATTTTTCTCCAAAGAAACTAGGTAGGCTCTTTTGCCTCCCAATATAAATTTGTCAGTTGAAGTTTTACTGGGGAAACAATTTTTTCAAGTCACAATTTGAGCTCAACAGCTAAAGTCTCATTCCTTCTACATCCCGTAAGCGTTGTCGTATTTTTTAAACTTAGTCCCAAAGAGCATCTTTCTATTTTCCATTCCATTTTTCTGCTCCATTTCCACTCCTTGCCCCCAAGTTAAGGTGTTAAATTGTTTTTCTGTCAGAGCTAAATAACATGCTGCTGGATGCTTTAATAGGCATGAAGATGTGCTGACAAACCCTCATTTCAGATGGTGTCTTGCTTTGCTATTAAATTTGATGATGAAATATCTCGAAAAAGCACCAGCCAACGTTGTGGCCATTTTCAGCTGCACGTGCTGGAAGCCAAGTTGGAAAATGTTACTATTTTCACAGTTCTGTTCAAAAATTAATGATAATAACCCCCCAACCCGTTAAATTGTGAGCTCAGAGTGTTCCTGTCAGTGCTCTTTACTGGCTGGCCCATTTCTGAGGGTGGAATTGCTGTTTTTAACTTTGGTTGTAGGGCTCCTGCTGTGGGTAGCAGGTATTCCCTGGGATTGTGGCCTTGTAACTTTGAGGGTAGTGAGCAGTGTCAGCCTGGAACCAGAGAACTCCTGGCCCTCTCTCAGCAGTGCTGGGGCTCAGGTTTGGGGCATTTCTGAAGAGTTTGCGCTTGGGAGCTTTAAGTGAGGATGAACACAACGTTGCCTCTTCATTCAGAGCTCCTTGATGCCCAGCCAGGGCAGGCTCCAGAGGTGGTGCATGAGTGCATGGCTTGGGAGCTCAGCTCCAGAATGTGCATCCTCTGGGACTGAGCTCAGCATTAATGCCTGGCCTTGGCTGCGGGATGGCAGCGCTGTGGTGGAGGTAGAACCAGCACAACCCTGTGACCAGGCTCCAAACAGACCTCCAAAAAGCTTCCTGGCTTGTCCATCTCCCCACCTGCTCTGGTGCTTCAGAGGCCTTGAGTGAGCACTGGGAATATTCATGTGCAAAGTTGGTTGGATTTGGTATAAAATGAAATATTCAAACTAAAGTTTTTTTTCCCTTTGGAACTTTTTTTTTTTTTGTTATTTTGCTCCCCCTCTTATTCCCTTGCCTATTCTGTTAATTAAAAATAAGAATTAGAGTTTTTTTCTGATATGGACCTTATGGTTCTGTGCCTGGCCTGAAGTTTCTGTAGTATGACAGAAAGTCTTTGAGCGCAGCACTCCTCAAACTAGCAAGAGCCAAATGTGTGGAACGAGTTTTTTATGCTGTGTTGAATTTCTTTAAGCTATTCCTCTCTTCTTTCAGGAAAGACAGTGTAAGAAAAAAGTCTTCTTTAATGTATTTTGGTACTGTGTCAATCAACCTTCTATTGCTTTTCAAATTATCTTTAAAATTTCTTCCAAAAAAATGAATGTCAGTAGCCAGATAATTGCAGATGTCTCAGTATGTTCCTGCTTTTCTGACAGAGCAGTAGAGGTCACCAGCATTTATGGGTCTGGGACCTCAGCACAAGAGATTTAACCCAAGCACTGCTTTGCTCAGTGCTGGGATTCAGCTTGAGCTGCACTGCAAACTCCTTACAGCTGCAGTTCGTACTGAAAACTTGTTCTGAAAAGGGGACACGTCTCCCTGTTTAATATAACCCAAAGTCACTGCATCTGGTGTCCTGGCATGCATGTAATTGCCTGTAGCTTCCTAATGATAAAGGCAGTCTCACATGAGGAAATTCTGCATTGATCCTAGTCCTGATTTACATTTTACTTCATTAAGAAAAGAATTGATCAGCATAGATAAAACTCCTGATCAATGATCCTGGCACTTTTTTTTTTTTTTTTTTTTTAAATAGCTTCCATTTTGGTGCAGTGCAGACTTTTGGTTTAACTGGCTGAATTGATATTCTGAGCAGCGAGTAAGGCAGGATGACAGAGCATCAGCACAGCTACTCCTATTATTGTTTAGGGAGGTGTGCTCTGCCCACTCTGGCCAAGGCACAGGCACGTCAGGAGCCCCTGCTGTCCTAGGATGCTTCAGAACACATCCCAACTTTTATGTGTACTGTTCTACGCACTCTTCACAAAAAAAAAGAAGGTATTTTCTTGGGTTCAGTCACTCTCAGGATTGAATGGTTTGAGGTAGGGAATTTGAAGTTGCAGTTTGGACGTGGTACATGTACTGATCAGAGTTTCCTTTGAAAAAATAAACTATTACACAGAAAATGTTCTGCTTTTCAAAGGACCGATGTCTCTGTCTTATTTTCGGTACTTGGGTTTGTTTTGCACTGCCATAACATGGTATTCCATTGAAAAAGCCGTTTACATTTCTGAATCCTGTATGTGCTAATAATTCAAAATAGCAGATACACAGTAACTCAGAATGAATGGTGAGAAGCTGTAGATAAAATGCAGTGATTCCCCAAAGTGCAGGGCTGTAAGGAAGGAGGAAGAGAAGGGCAGAGAGCTGCTCTGAGATGTGTGTGTGGTTTTACAGCACATGCTGATGTGCCCAGCTCAGATTAAACGGGGGTATTTCGCCTGTTCCTCCTGTATGGTTTTGGATTTCTGGCAGGCATGGCAGGGACACAAACACAACACAAACCCCACAGCGCTGCAAGGCTGCTTTTTCCGCTATATTCCTTAGAATCCCCATTGTTCTTACATAAACAGAAAGAGCAGGGGAGGGCGAGCGAGCCGGATCTTTGCAGAGGGTGATTACGAAGTAATTTGCAGCGCGGACACGCCGCCGTGCCGGGCTGTCATTAGCGGGCACAGCCCGAGCATCGCCGGGCACTGCGGGCTCCAGCCCCGCCGCATCCTGCGCCTGCTCGGGGGTGCCGGGGATGCGCCGCTCCCCGCGCTCCCCGCGCCCCCTTTCCTCCACAACCTTTCATCCTCCCCTTTCCTCCTCCAGCGACAGTGATAGGACTTGACAGCCCTTGTCCTTGAAGGTTTCTCCCGTTTCTGAGTAAGTGGCATATTCCTGGTCGCTTGCCATCTTCCGTTTTTGTCATTATCCCAGGGGAAGCATTAAAAAATCGCAAACAACAAACATGGTGGTTCAGTCCTTTTTTTTTTTTTTTTTTTTTTTTTTTCCCTCTCCTCTTTTTTGTTCCTTCCCCCGTTCCCGCGGCGGCGGTGTCCCCGCCGTGGCGCGGCGGTGCCGGGGCGGGCGGTGGCGGTGGCCCCGCGGTGGCGGTGCGGGGATGCTGCGGGCGCAGCGCGCTGCCTCCCCGGCGGCGCCGCGGTGGTACGGTCTGCAGAGGGGCTCCGCGGCCGCTGCGCGCCTGCCCGCGCCCATGCCGAGCCCTGAGCCCTCCGCCCGCTAGCCGGGAGCAGGCTGCGCTGGGGAGGATGTCTTAGCCAAGTAAGTAGCGACATCCACAGCATGAGAGCAATAATGATGGTGGTGGTGATGATGATGATAATAATAATAAAAGAAAGAAAGAAAAAAAATCTTTCCCCTTTCCGTTCTGAGCTCGTTTATTTGGCATTTTGCTGCCGGGGAAGGCGCAAGCTGATGGGAAGATGGTGTGGGGACTGGGGCTGAGTGATGCATTAGGTTTTGGTTCCTGCCCTGGGAATCTCTGCAAAGGTAATGCTGCGACTCGTGTAGATTATTCTGTAAGGTCAAAGAGAAACTGCTTAGCTAAAAGGCTCTCTTGCATCAGAAAGCGTTCGCTGGGCTTCGGTAGGTTGTGAATTCAGCATGATCTTGTTGTTTTTGAAACGTTTGGGCTTGATTTTGATTAAATCAGTTCTTTAGTGATGAGGAAAACACGTGGATGGGATTTTGCTTTTATCATTGCTGGTAAGAATCGGATGTGCCTTTTTTTTTCTTTCAGAAGCTCACATTTCACTAAAATGTGAGCAGCACACTTTGACTGTTGTATTTTTCTAACTTTAATGTTCTCTTATGATAGGCAAAGCTATCTCTTGTTAGGAAAATCTGTAATCCTCAGCTGGATTCCTTTATAGAGCTGTTTATAGTTTTTCAGTGCGTTTGTTTGAAAGTAAAGGGCACACAGGTTAAAAACCCCAAACATTGCCTTTGTATGGAGACGGATTAGAAAATAATGTGGAAGAAACCAGGAATTTTCTGTAATTCCTTTTAAGCATGCATGATGTTTCCTGTGGCAAGGTGGGGAAAGGCTTTCCTGAGGTGTATGGTACAATAATTAAGAATTCTGACAGATAGACTTTCATTTTCATTTAATTATTTATTTTTTTTTAAATTCTATCAAAAGAAGAATCAGCTCCCAATCCACCGAATGCTGCATGGAAAAGCTTTTGGCTGTTCATGAGGCACCCAACGCTTTAAGAGAAAACATAAGATTACAGGAGTCATTTCCGATTATGTAAAGGGAGATTCTGTGCGTTTGATCCCTGCCTGCGGCGCTGGCAGCTCCTGTGCCCCGCGCTCCGGGCAGCCCCGAGCTCTGCCCCAGCCTCCCATTTCCTGACTTTAAGTTGTCCTATCCGAGCCGGGGCACTTCACTGAGCATCGCACGGCGTTCCCAGGGCTGCCGAGACCATGGCTGTGGGCAGTCCTGGAGCGCAGAGGCAGCCAGGAGCAGATGCTTAGCCCGGTGCTCCCCATTCCTTCTGCAAGGTGAGTACTGAAGTGGCTAAAAGGGAATGGCTCTGCTTTCAGGGGAAACCGGTTCATTTTGCACCCCAAGAGCTGCGTGCTCCTTAGGGCTTCTGCTCTTTTGACCCCTGATTGCTTTCTTTTTTGGGGCTGGGAAAGGATTGCAGGGATATTACACAAGTTGGGGTGTCTAGAGGGGAGCTGGCACGCTTAATATGGCAAAATTGCGCTTTTATTGCTGGGATTTGAGGTCGATATTAGATATTTGTGGGATGAAATTGATAATGAGGGTTTTTTGTTAGTCTTTGCTTAGAAAAGGGATTACAGATCGACTTCATAGTCCATGGTTTTTTTTTTTTTTTTTTACCACTGAGATGCATTCCTGATTAGCATTTAATTTGTGAGAGGTCATCCATATGCATGACTGGCTCTTGTACCTTGCTCTGGAAGAACTGTTTGACTCAGGTATCCAGCAGTATCTGATCACAGACAGCTTTTACTTTGTTCGTGGTGCTCTCATTTTAATTTAATCCACATTGCTACCTGTGAAGAAGTGGTTCATATTTTCCCTGTAGTGCTGGTAAAATGAGGAAGTTTGTGAATAAGGCAATAAAATAAGGCTTGTAGATAAGTTGTGTAGAGCAATGCAGCATGAAGGTTTTTCCTTCTGTTTTTTTTTCCTCTGTGTGCCCCCTTTTTCATCCTTTTTGTGCATCTGTCTTCATTTCTGTGGAGAATTGATTTTGGCCCTCGTCAATGCTAAATATACATTCATTTTCACTGAAAAGGTCAATTTTCTTCTCTGCTGCAAATCAAAGCTGCATGATATTCCTCATGCTTCCTGCATATATAAAAAGGTTGCGTGCATGTAAATTGAAACAGCTTGGAAGAGTTTCTCTCTTCCCAGTAGGATTCCAGGTTGCAGAAGACATGCTAATGATGAACTAGGTATCATACTGTTCTTCTTAGAGCTGCCATGAAGTCACTTTTGTGAGTGCTTTTTTCCTTTTAAATTTCATACCATGTATCCAGGAAACAGCTTTGGAAGATTTTCTTTCCCCCTTTCGTCTTCCCCCAGCTTTTAAAATATACAGCATATCTTTGCCAGTGCTGTTGGATTAGGGATGCAACATTTTTTTGAATCCTACTAAATATATATTTATATATCTTCCTGTCTGAATACTGCAACTGCGAGCACATATCCTGCTGATATATGAAAATGTTAAAAGTGGTTTTGCTTTTTTTTTTCTTTTTCATTTTTGTCCCGCAGTTCACATTGTCAAATGCCAGTTGTGTACGTAGTAATGCCTTGTTACATTTTGGAATAAATGTGGAAGTCGTGACCTTGTAACTCCCTCTCCCACTCACTGAGAGCCCATTGCACTGCAGTAGGACTCCAGCAGTGGGGGTTCTCCAAATGGAACCCACCTCCTTTAAGAAATGGAAATACTTTTACAGCTTGCACCTAAAATCATGTTCTGAAGGGAAGAAAGTGGTTTATTTGATTAACCTGACTGTGAAACCTTGTAGAGAATAAGCTGCCTATCGCTAGGTTTTTCATTCTGTTTTCAAGGGGACACAAAGAAGGATGTTACAGTTCCCTGGAATTTAGCAAGTATTGCTCTGCCTTTTTGGCTGATTAATTACATTCAGATTATACATTATCTGATCAAATGACACCCCCCCATGATTAAAATCACACATTTCTGATTAATTTTAACACACCAGTTGAAAAAGGGGTTAAAAAAAAAGAAGGGCAAGGATTAGAGAGGTGTTTTTGTTTAATTCATATATTAAAATATGACGCTCAAACTCAGCCAAGCCCCTCTGCTGCTTGCACTGGGATCATTCCCGTGCCGAGGCAGGCAGGGAGCGATGACTCCGCACTGAATGGAGCCTCCCTGCCGGTGCCAGTGGAGCACCAGAGAGAGCTCCCCGTGCCGGGATAGCTCCAGAGCCTCTGCAGCACCTGCAGTCCGGGCGCTCCGCTGGCCTGGGCAGCCTGAGCCCCGCTGCCCTGGAGCGTGCCCAGCAGGGATGCTCCACAGGATCCATCCTTCCCTAGCTCCCGTGCCGTGCTCCAAGGTAATATATCCTTAGTGGAGCAGTTGCGTAAGAGAACAGTCTTTCTCTCTAGGTAGGTTATGCTCTGCATGCTGGATGGTTTTTTATATGCCAATAGGGATAAATAAAGGGCGTTATGGAGGTTCTAGAAATATATAGGCTTTAATTTCATCCATAAAACAATGAAGAGGGTCAATAGCATTTTATTGTAATCTTTTTTTTCAAAGTTTGGTGCCCTTTTGTAGGAGATGTAAGCATAGGATACAATTTTAAGAGCTGTAGGGTTTTTGTTTCAAGTTTTGCTGATTTTGACCCATGTTTAGGTCCAAAAGCATGGTTTTACTGTAATTTTTTTGATATATAATCTTGCTTTTTGCATTAAAACTGGAGATTTGCAGTTGAAGAAAAAGAACCAATGGATAAAGGAAGGGTTGGGAATGAAGCATATTTTAATAAATTTAAGAGGCTGTCAGCTCTGTAAAAGGCAGGACGTGTTCCCTCTGAACACTGCAGATGAGTGAAACATGGAGCCTCGGAAGGGATGTGGAATTCCTGCTTAGGTACCAGAGTTGGCAGAGTTGGGAAATGGTAACCAAGTTACAAAATACTTCCCTTCTACCACAGCATGTATGAACAAGTTCATCCTGCTGGTAATATGTTTTTCCCTGTTTTTAAAATATTCATGGCACAGTTAAAGCATCTGAGGATTGTGCAGTAGGCTCTCAGAGAATCCTAGAGGCTTTTAATGGGAAAAGCTAGAAGAGGACCAGCAGTAAAACTGGGATTTCTATGGAAGAGTTTGTGCATTTTTTACCTTTTGTCTCCTTTGCATGCACGGTGAAGGTGAAATGGGTGGAGAAAGCAGCTGGTTTCAGAGGCACAGAATAGTTGGGGCTGGCAGGGACATCTGGAGATGGTCCAGCCCAACCCGTCCTGGCCCAGGTGGAGTCACCTAGAGCAGGGCAAGGTCCAGTCAGGTTTTGAGTATCCCCAAGGACGGAGACTTCACAACCTCTCTGGGGCACTTGTGCCAGTGTTTGACCGCCCTCACGGTTTTTGACCTTTAAATGGAATTTTCTACCTTTGCTCTCCTTGCCTTTTCGCCTTTCACTGGATACCATTGAGAAGAGTCTGGCTCCATCTTCCTCACTTCCTCCCATCAGGTGTTTATTGATAAGATCCCCCAAGCCTTCTGCTCTCCTGGCTGAGCAGTCCCAGTTTTCAGAACCTCCTACCTGGCGTCAGGTGCTCCAGTCCTTTCCTCACCTCTGCATGACTTTGGAGGACACTCTCCAGGAAGTCCAGGTCTCCCTTGTCATGGGACCCCATCCCAGGTTGGAGCACCAGGATGTCCCAGCAGTGCTGGTGGGAAGGGAAGCTCCCCTCCCCTCCGTCGTGCTGCTGGCGCCGCTGCCGGGACCAGCCCAGGAGCCCTTTGCTGTGAGGACACACTGCTGGCTGCTGCTCAACTTTGGGTCCAACAGGAACCCCAAGGCCTTTTCTGCAGAGCTGCTTCCCAGCCAGCTGGCCCCCAGCCTGTTCTGCCTCAGGGGCAGAAGTTTGCTGTTCCCTTTGTCGGCCATCCCGGGATTCCTCTTGGCGCGTTGCTCCCTCTGAGAGGCGGCTCGTCCATCTGGTGACACAGCCACACCTCCCCATTTCCCCAGTTCATCTGTGCCCTTTCACAGAGTGCTCGGTTCCTTCATCCAGGCCATCAATAAAACACTTGGCTATTGCATCAAAAGAAATCCCTTGGAAGGAGAGGATTAGAGCTGGAACTGCAGTTTCAAGATTTAGCCCAGAATTGAAGTACTGTTTTATTAAAAAATGCCAAAATTTGGTCAATATCCTGAATACGCTTATGGTTGAGAGTGTGGAATTTGCAATATTGAATGCCCAATACATTGCATCAGCATCTCAGGGTTTGAGGATGAAATGGGAAAATCAGTGATTCAGATTTACCAAGAGCTTATTTTATATATTAAAGAATGAAGACTCACAGCTGATGAAGTAATTTCAATTGATAATTTCATTCGCTGCATTTCAATTAAAGTGAGTTAAAAATAAAACCATATGAAATGAATTAAAAATAAAATGAGATTTAGTCCAATCTGATTTGGATCTTGCTGAAAAATCTGTCGCACAGAATGAGGAAACAGGATAGGGAAGATGCTTATCTGTGAGATGTTGGGCAAAGAGCTATTTCTGTAGTCGTCGCCTGTCCAGTTCACTGACCTTCCCAGCTCCTGACCTCTGGAAATTGTTAGGCACTTGGAGAAAATGACACTCCTCGTATATATACTCCATCTGAGGAGTTTTTACTTAGACAAGAGCTGTCTCAGTCTGGTAAGTTGTCTCCTGTGCTGTGGTTTGGATTGTGCTCCACAGTATAATTCCGTGTAGATTTTGGACCTCAGTTTAGGATGAGATGCAGCATTTTAAATGGGGTTCAGGGATTCCTCCTTCTGTATCCCCCAGCTAAAGTCTCGTACGACAATTCCCACCAGCTGTTGCAGGTGAGGCAGGGAATGACAGCCAACACTGGGATTGGATAATGGAGTTTATTCAAGGTCCAACAAGTTTTGGGCTTTTACACTGCTTGATCTCACACACAGGCTGTCCCACGCGTCCCCCCAGCTTTTGTCTCCATTCATCTCAAAACTCCAGGATCTCCCCTTGGTTTTCCAAACTCCCCTTGGTTTTCTGTCCAATCTCCACCTTTTTTATCCTAGATACCCTTGTTTTCTCAGAGACCACTTCTTTGTTCAGCCTCTTCTTCCTTCTGGAGCTCAAGGGGCTTCAGCTTTCCAAATCTCAGTAGCCTGGGCAGAATCCCTGCCATGATCAGTCCCTTTGGTGGTGCTGTCTCATCCCTCTGCACTAATTCCATGCTCCACTGTTTTCAGTCCAGGTATTCTCAAAACCTGCAGCCAGCCCAGTGAGGCTGGAACCAGCAAGGAGCAGGCTCATGCAGGAGAGTGGAACAGTCTGGGACATCTTTACAGCCTCACGCACGTTCTGGGATCTGCTGCGTTGTGCACTGAAGCCATTTGTCACCTGTGACTGAATGGGGGGATCTCCATCCCCGTTCTCTTGGCTGCCTCAGCTTTCCAAGCACAGCTCCTGCCATCCACACTCTTTGTTCAGCAGCTCTCTGTGCCTCAGTGGGCCTGGAGGGAAGAGTGACACTTCTCAGAGGTGTGGTGGCTCTTTGGCATGTGCACTATGTCTCGCTTGTCTTGGGGCTGGATGAATTCATTGCAATGGTCGTGCTCAGCATCTCCCTAACCTTGACACCCCCCTGGTGCTGATGAAGCACAATAAAATGCTCTGCCACCGATCTGACTTGTCTTTCACAGAGGTACACCTTGTGTCACACAGGTAATTAGAAGAGAACAGCGTTCCCAATAAACCGTTCCAGTCTCCTTGGGAAGTGTGCAGTCCCAGATGTCAGGAGGCAGCATTGATCTATGTCCTCTGTAAGTCAGTTTGGGAAGAAGCTGCTGTCCTGGCTGAGGACAGCTGTTTAATTTGCACTGCAGGTTTCCCATGTCCCTTTGCTTGCATTGTAATGAACATTTCACACGTTGTTCTAAAAATACCTCCAAATGATGTTTGATATTAAGGGACTAGCGAAATGCAATTACAATGAAAGGATGATTTCGTGGTGTTTTTCACAATGACACGAGATTGTCATCCTCCCTCCCCCAGTGCTTGAAGCAATACCTATTTATGAGTAGTTGAGCTAACCTGGGAAATTCCAAGAAGAATTGCAGACGGCTTCTGAGATGCAATGCAAATTGTTGCAGTACCCATGGAGGACATTTGCATTATGGTAGGACTGGTTGTCTCTGTAATGCTGTCGTGGTGATTGTTATGCAGAGAACTGCAGGATAAAATGGTAGTGCTAAATCAGCAGTGCTGAATAAGATGGCTGAAAATGCCAGGAAAACAAACTGTTGGAGCAGGAGGATTACAGGAGGAGTGATGTGCCTGATTCCCATGAGAGACACCTCTCAGCTTTCTTGGGGGCAAGCTCTTAGTTCTGCAGGTTATTTTCGTGGCTCTTACTGAGCGTTTGGTGCCTCTCTCATCCCCACACTGCATCAGGCAGGACAGAGCTCCTGTCATGGAGGGGGAAGGCTGAGGGGGCTGCCCTGTGTGTCTTGGGCTGACCTGACAGGACGTGAAAGGACTGCCCTGGTATTTCCATTGCAGCATCAAGAACTCCCCTGCAGGGCATAGGGGTTTTGAGGTGATGTTTTATAATGAGTATTTGTTATCCCCAGGGCACGCTGTTGGTGTGTTTGCACCACTGTTGGCAGAATCTTTGGTTTATTTGATTTAAAATATCTTGTTTTCATTCATCCAAAATAGTACTGGATATCTCTGTCTGTCCTGTGTGGTGCCTAAATGTTAGAGAGAGGTACAGAATGTGGAGGGGTTGGATTTATTTACATGCTTGGGTTGGAACAGGAATACAAAAATGGGGAGGATGTATTTTTCTAGGAATATGTGCCATGACAAGAGGTGACATGGATAAGGACCACTGGAGCCTGTCTCAAATGAAGTGTTCTGGATATGCAGGTGGGATCTGGCTTGTCCCCAAGCTGGGGGAAGCCTGGGTAGGCCAGCTGCTGCCTGTGACTGGCAACAGACTTGACCTTGGAAAAGGGAGAATGTGTTGAGAGAGACAAACTGTGCTCAGACTTAAAAAAAAAGGGGCCTCTCTGCTGCAAAGCTTGAATTGCTGCCTATTGCTTTGGTTATCTTATAAATCTTAATGTAGCTGTTCAATTGAAGCAACTACAGCTGGGATGCCATTCCCTACCTTGGGATGGATCCTCCCCTCCAGCAGTGTTTACAAAATAATGAAAAAAAGAAGTAGCAGTCTGAGGAAGGGACATATAAAATCTGCAGTGCAGAAATAGGATTATATATTTATCTGAGTTCTCATGTAGACAGATGATTAATACAGTACCAGCTACAGGGTTTATAGCTTGGTATATCATTAAGGTTCCCTGTAACTCTAATGTGAAAAGATAATAAATTAAGTGTCCTCTTCCCTGCCCTTGTCCTCCTTTTTCTAGTTTAGAAATACACTTGGAAGTTTTAATCTGAAAACATGATTCTGGTACCAGAACTGAGGATGGAAAGGAATGAGAGGGAAAATGGAAGACATCTGAAGTGTTTTTTTCTTGAACCTTTTTAAGAATTAAAATTGAGTGCACAAGGTCTTAACATACAAGCCTCATTTACATATCTGCTTTTGGAGTAGGAGGGTATCTTGAAAAAAATATTGCTAGGAAAGTAGTTTTGGGGATTGTTTTTTCCACTTGTTAGAGAAAACGAAAATAAAATTTCTTGATCGGGTCCAGCTTCCTTCTAAGGAAATCTTGTTCCCCTCCTTTATCTTACCTGGAGCAGATAAAAGCTGCAGATACAGGACCTGTTAAATTTTTTTGGGTCAATAATGTAAGCAGCAGTACTTTCTGAGCTTTAATTTCCAAACCCTGAGAGAAGAATAATTGCAATATTTAAAGTAAACCTGAATTACAATGCTGTGAAAGAGCAAATGTTAAAGTAACTAGAAACATCTAAACATATTCCTTGTAAAGAAGACCCTTTATCTCAGGAGACAGTCCCAGTGAGCTCAGTGCTGTTGTGGGCGCTGGGAATCAAAGAGGATTAGGGTCTGGGATCCTCTGGAAAGCCTCTGTGCTGGATTTATCCCATAAGTGAACTAACCCCGCTGCCTTTAGGCAGAGCATGACCCGGGGTTGTGGCAGTGGCAGCAAATCAAAGTGTGATGGCAGTGCTGGAAGTGCTCACACTGACCCTGCAAACTGCAGAAGATTCCTGAAGGAGGGCAGCTGTCACTGGGAAGCTTGGGAAGAGTTCTGCCCATTGCTGGATGAGGGAAGGGATAAATCCTTGCACATGGACAAGCAAATCCGTGTGTGTGTGTGCGCATACACACATGTACATGGGTGCATCTAAAAGCAGCCATCAGAGAGCAGTTGCTCTCAGATCCTTCTTGCTCTTTGGTTTACTGTGTAGTTTAATTCCATTCAAAGTTAATCTTGCAGTGGTTCACTTGAAAACAATACCAATTTTGTGCTGCCTCCCACACACCAGATCCACTCCCTTCCTCAGTAATTCTTGTTTGACCTCACAGCTGGTTCTCCAGAAACTTTCCCCCCAGCTGCCAGATATTTCTATTCAGGAGTTACCCTCAGGAGCAGCAGCACATTTCCATGTTGGTCTGACTTTTGTGTTTGCTCTGTAGTGAACACAGAGCCTCAAGGCTCCAGGCCTTACTTAATTCAAAATTCTGTATGGATTTGACTTTCTCTCCCATGACTCTGCTTTTTTTACAGCACCCAAGTTCCACCACAGCAGTAAGAAAACAAACACAGGAACGCTTGTGATTACTTGAGATAAAAAATTCTTCTTGGGAGCTGTGGAATTCATTCCTGCAAAAGACTGAACAGACCAGGGAATGAACCACGTGCCCTGTTAAGTCACAGAGCACCAAACATCTGTGGTGATGGCCATAAGGGCTCCATGAAGCTGCTTTTAGTTCAGCTCAGGAAGGAAGAGGCAATAGATTCTACTCCTTTGCACCTCTTTGTGAGGAGAGCAAAGCAAATACAAGTGTAGAAATAGGGAATCCCCTCAAACCTGTTATGACATGACTCGAAGATCAATCAGCTTCCATGGGAAAGGCAGGAGGTGGGATGTTCCATGTGTGTCCATAAGAAATAGCCTTGTAAGGAAAAAATATGTAGAGCAGCAGCAGTGGTTTGGAGATTTTTTAATCGGCATGAGGGACGGAAAAAATCTCGTAATTAAGGTATTTCCGAGGATCTCTGTTATCAGTGGCAAATTCTTCTGTCTGCAAACTGAGGTCTGGCAAGCCCCAGGGGTGTTTCTGTGGGAGTTTCTGAGTGCAGCTGTAGGAGTCAGAGATGGAGGAAGGGTTTTATGGCCCAGCTCTCTGGTCCCACCGTGCAGACACCCCAGCACCGTGAGGCTCTCACCCGAGGCGGGGAGTAAACACATCAACAGCTGGTGACAGGCAAATAAACCCACTCCAAACCTGGATGTCTGATGGAACAATGTCTCTGGTGCCTTCTCAGAGTAGCAGAGCTGCTGTCAATCCATCCTTCATCCCCCCATGCAATCCCCATGTCCCCAGAGCCTCGGGCAGTGCTTTTCCTCCCTGGAGCCTCCCCATCAAAGCCCAGCAAGGTTGATTTTTAGCATTCCTCTCTCTTCAATGTATACCCAGAGGAGGGAGGTAATTTGCTGTGTGTTTTTGCAGGACTTTTTGAGATAAGTTTTGAGATTTAAAGTCGTGCTAGTTCAGCCTGTGCTCGGGTTTCTCCACAGCCAGTGTCTCCCTAGAAATCTTTTGTCTGGGATTTCTTGCCTGACTGTGTGGAGCGGTCTCTCCCTGTTTTTCAGACTGATGGATGTATTGGTTGTTGCTTGTGGATCTTCTTCGGCATCATCTGCTTTCATTAGCATTTTTGAACAAAGGAATGAATCAGAATAAATCACAACTAATAGAAATATAGGAACAGATTATCATTTTGCAAAGCTGAACTCTCTCAGAGGAGATTACGTATTTAAATTGAACAAATACAACTTCATAAATAAACTAAATTAAACATCATCTAATTTTACTTTTGAAGCCAAGCAATTTTAATCCATACTCAGCTTCTCGTATAAATATTTCCCAACTCAGTTTTATTCTTTGAAGCATTCTTATTCATATTTAAAAACCAAAAAATGTGCCAAATTGAACCACAGTTGTGTATGCTGAATAAATGTAAAAGCTTGGGCATATTACGTAATAATCTGAGATTTGGCAAGAGGGAGTGATTGCGCTTGTGAGTGTCCAAGTCATGTAAAAATGCTTTTGCAGAACCTAATATTTGTCTCTAAAGCTCTCCGACTGATGGCGTGCCTGAAAAATCCTTTTCATAAATCCCTTATGTATCATTCAAAAGGAAGCAATAGATGGTTAGAAATCTATAGATTTCCCCAGGGACAATTGATGCAGAAACTGTGGTGCTACAAGAGTTGCCCAGCTGGTCTGGATTGTGAGCAAATTCCTGCTCATAGATGGAAGAGCTGTTTTACTGCAGAACTAATTCTTTGAACGGGGAGCATTTGAACCCCCCAAATATGTCACTGTGCGATTGGAAATGCACTTTGTTAATCATCTTATTAGACAAGAAGAGCTTTTTAACAAAATACGTGGTAATCAGGTTGAAGAATTCTTGTTAAATGTTTCAAATGATGTTCACAATGCTGAAATATAATTTCAGTCCACCCTGTGTTCAGTCTAAAACCACAATCAAAAGCCATTTTCCAGAAGAAGGCTTAAATGCAGTTCTTTCTGCATGTTTATTAAATCATTAGGTGCAGTTTGCAGAACTGGCCTGTCCAATGACTTCAGGGGCTGAAAGTGGTTAATAATGCTTTTCCAAAATATTTCATTTCTAAGCAAATCAGATATAAAATTACCAAGAACTTGGTTTTTGTCTAATACCTTGAAGATGGAACAAAACAAGAGAAGTGAATCAAATCAATTTTTTCCCCTGGTTTTAATATTGAGCCATTTATTTATGTAGGTTTTATATAACGGTCAAAAAAAATCCTATAGGTGAGATTTATTTTCATAATAAAATCACTAAAATGGATAGTTTGGGTAAAAATTTACTTTTCCTAGCACTCTTAGATTTTTCTGGGAATAGTTGAACACAGCTTTTCCCAATGGTCAAAGTGAGCATTTGCTGTGTGTGGCAACAATCGAGCAGAGCTTGCTAAAGCTCCTCAGAGCTCTGGGAGCGTTGTAGTTTGCTGAGCACTGGGGGAAGGTGCAGGGCTAAGAAAGTGATGCCCTGAGGAGTTTTTGGTGGCAGGTGGCTCTGCTGTGGCCGTGCAGGCTGAGCACTGCGGTCCCCGATGGCACAGTCCCTGATGGCACAGCCCCGATGGCACAGTCCCTGATGGCACAGTCCCGATGGGACAGTCCCGATGGCACAGTCCCGATGGCACAGCCTCGATGGCACAGTCCCGATGGCACAATCCCTGATGGGACAGCCTCGATGGCACAGTCCCGATGGCACAGCCCCGATGGCACAGTCCCTGATGGCACAGCCCTGATGGCACAGTCCCGATGGCACAGTCCCGATGGTACAGCCTCGATGGCACAGCCCCGATGGCACAGCCCCGATGGCACAGCCCCGATGGCACAGCCTCGATGGCACAGTCCCGATGGCACAGCCTCGATGGCACAGCCCCGATGGCACAGCC